>NC_056692.1:17240168-17546418 GCF_018350215.1 Panthera leo | reverse complement strand
CCTGGAGGTCATTCATCTGTGCCAAGTCCCGCGAGGCCTGGGAAAGGAGTGAGTGCTGAAGCAGGATCCCCCATGAACACAAACCCCAGCCCACCACACCGCACATAGAGTGCAGGCCCGCGACTCCCAAGAGAAGTGGCATGGGGGGCGGGGGCTTAGGAAGAGGACCAGAGGGCCAGCGTCTGTGGTGCGGGGTGTGGTGGGGCACCTGAGCCACGGCTGCCTTGTGCTTCTTCATCAGCTCATTCATGTCCTCCTGGTCCTCTTCCAGCCGGCTCTGGATCTCATTCTTCTCACGCTGAAGGCGGCTCAGCTGCTCCTCCAGCTGGACGGAGGCAAGACCGATCAGAGGGCATGGGGCCTCGAGTGCCCGACGGCACCAGGTGGCAAATCCGAACTTCCCCATGCCACCTCCAAAGGGAAGGGGGTGATGTCAGGGCCGGGTCCACGCACTGGTCCAGACCCGTGGCGCTCGGGCAGCTGAGACAAAGGCTGTCTTCGCAGCGTGGGCAGACCCTGGGCTAAATGACAGCTGCTTTCTGGCAGCTCTTTGAAGGCTAATGAGAAGGCAGAAAAGGTCTGCCCAGAACAAATGACCCATCATCCTGGCACCAGCAATCTAGGCCCTAACCTGAAGGTACTCTGCCCCGTTCAGGCCTCAGGCAAGGACCCCTGGACTCTGGGAAGCTCTGCTAGCTCGGATTCTCATTCTCCCCCCCCACCCCCCGCCCCCCATGGCCTGCTCCCAGGCCATCCAGCCCCCACAGCCAGTCCACTCCTGGGGGGAGGGGAGGAGACGGCCAACAGCAGCTTCAGGAAATGAATGAATCTATTAGCCTGTAATTCCAAACCAAAATGACTGCGTTGGCTCCTTCTCTGCCCCATCCGTCTTGTTACCGGGCTGTGGGGAGCTGGGGAAGCCTCCGCCAAGAAATTTATTAACTCGGATTTAAATAAAATGGTAATTTTATAACAGCCTTTTTTAACACAATTAAAGAATTTGAATTACTCACCTGAAAACTGCTGAGGAGCACAAATGTCACGGGGATAAATCAAGCCCGGGAGATTGGCATCTCTCAGCAGATGGGTGACCAGCTGGGGGGCCGCGGAGCCCAGAGCCCAGCCTAGCCTCCCCGCTGCCCCCTTCCCTGCCCAAGGAGGTACTGGTGGCCGCATCCCCGTAATGAATTCCTGGCCGATGGATGGGCCGTGGGAGAGGTAGGGAATTAAAAGGGAAGCATTAAATAAAAGCTCTAATTAGCTGCCGCTTGGGCTTGTCAGTGGGCTGGCCAGGGGAAGAGGAGGGAAACAGAGCCATCCCATCCTCTTATCGGTGCTTCCGCTAATCTCTAGGCACCTGTTTACATCCCTCAGCCACATTAGCTGCCTTTATTTATGGTGTCGGGGCCTGCGGCCAAGCTCCCACAGGCAGGTGGTTAAACAGGGAGATGGGCCCTTGCTGGCTCCCTCTTCCACCTCGCCCCCCTCCCGGCCTCTGCTCTGAGTGGGGAGGGGCGAAGGAGGGGAGGCCCCCTCTCCCTGCAGGAGGTCCTGGAGTGAAGGGAGTGGGCTGGGGCAGGGCCCCCGTCTGGGGGGGAAGGGAGCCACAGGTACAGCTCTATTTTGCTTCAGCCGCCCCCCCCCCCCCGCCCCGAGCCTGGCCCGCACACCCCAGTCCCTCACCGCGGTCTTGGCTTTGGCGATGTCATCAATCTGCAGGTGCAGGTCTTCGATCTCCACCTCCATTGCTTTCCGCGCTTTCACGGCCGCTGCACAGGTGAACTCTGACTCCTCCAGCTGGACACAGAGCCACCCCCGCCCCAGGGAGAGACGTCAGCCATTCCCTGGGAGCAGGAGGGCTGTACAGGGTGCTCACAGGGGAGAAGGAGCCCAGGCGCTCTGTTCGCTTGACCCCGGGGCTGTGGCGTGTTGGGGTGCACGCACAGGCATCTGCTGTGGCAGGGAGGGTGGGTACGGGGACCCATCCATGCCATCCTGGGGCTTGGCGGTCACACTGTATGGCAGGCACAGATCCTAGGAGTCTGGCTGCTACAAGTGGCTTCTCCCCCTTCCCTGTTACCTTCCTTCTCAAGGACTCAAGAATCCCTGAGAGGGGCAGGAGCAGGAGAAAGAACCAGTCCCCTGGAGCTGCCGACTTCCTCTCTGTAAAGATACCTGGTTCTTTAGCTGGGCGATCTCCCTCTTGCTGGGTGCGTTGTTCTTCAGGTGGTCCAGCATGATCTGGGCATCTGCCAGCAGGGCCTTGGTGCGCTTCAAGTCTTTCCGGAGCCGCTTCTCTGACTCCAGGTCCCGCTGGTTCACCTGGGTGGACACCAGAAACTGGGGCTCTGGGTTCCACCACAGAGCCTCCTCCTATCTTCCCTAAGCCCCTGGTTCACTCTTGCCCTCATTCTGAGAGTCCCCTTAACAAGTAACAACAGAGGAAGTGCCAGGGTCGTGCCGGCCAGTGAGAAAAGCCTGGGGGTGCTGTGTGTGGTAATGACCCCAGTTATACACGCGATGACGGTGGGCTTTACGGAGCCCAGTCCCCCTCCCCATTCCCAGCTTTGTATCCCTGAGATGGCCTCCTTAAGGCCGGACGGTACAGGCTGTTGGCCGGGCCCCGCCAGCAGGCCACACTTACCTGGTCGCTGAGCGTGGCGAGCTTGCTCTCCAGTTCCCGCTTCTCTCGAAGCACCTTCTGCTTGTCCTCATACTCCTCCTCAAGCTGCACTTCCATTTGCTTCAACTGCAGGGCCCGGGGACAGAGGCCCACCGGTCCCTTCAGCGTCTGCTTCCAGCCAGTCCCCTTCCCTTCTGGATCCCCCTACCCTGGGAAAACTGTGGGGCGGGCTGAGCACGGAGGACCCCAAGGGGCCAGACCCCAAGTCTGGGGTTCCTAGGGTTTCAAAGCAGCCTGGGAGGGAGAGGAGGGACTTCGTTCTGAGTGGGAGGCTTCGTTCTGGAGTGGGCAGGCCCTGCTGGGTCAGGCTAGCTGACTGCAGAGGGGTACAGAGTGAGCTGTCGCTTGGCACAGAAAGCAGGGAGCATTCGTGCCTCAAAGGACTGAGCTTCTCTATCGACCCCGAGAGCACACATCCCAGCCAATGCCAGGGTCTCCAGCAGAGGTTCCGGGTCCAGAATGGCAATGGATGACAGTGTGGCTAAGGTAGGAAAACAGAAAACCCCTTACTTCATTTTTTTTTAATGTTTATTTATTTACTGAGAGAGAGAGTGCGCACAGGTGCAAATGAGTGGGGGAGGAGCAGAGAGAGAGAGAGAGAGAGAGAGAGAGAGAGAGAGAGAGAATCCCAAGCAGCCTCTGCACTGTCAGTGGAAAGCCCAATTTGGGGCTCGATCCCATGAACTGTGAGATCATGACCTGAGCCAAAATCAAGAGTTGTACGCTCAACTGACTTTAAACCCCTTCCTTTAAAGCAGTGATGGGGGAACCAGGGTTTGTACGGGACAGGGTAGGTGCCCATTACCTTACCTTCTTCTGACATGACTGCCGGGCCTCCTCCACCTCCTCATCCCGACTTTCCACCTCCTTGGAATGGGTCTGTCTCATTCGCTCCATTTCCATCTCTAGACGTAGCTTGGCCTGGAGGTGGTTGGGAATAGGGACCAGGTTCCTGACCCCAGTGCTACACCCTGACGGGCAGTGCTCCCTGGGCTCAGGAGTGGGGATGGTCTCTGCCAGAAATACCCCTGTGCTCCTGCCTTGCTCCTGTGGCAGCCAGCTTCTCCACAGAAGCCGAACTCCCTCACTAGATGTTTGTCCCAGGCCCAGGGGAGGCTGCCAGAGGTGGGGACAATTCTGTAGGTCTTCCATTTGGCCTTCGGGCTCTAGCTCCCTGGACTGACACGGTGGCTGGGGGGTGGGCTGGGTGGGCTTAGGGCCTCCTGGCTGCTGTGCATCCTGAACCCCTGAACGCTAGAGCTCAATCAAGATTTGTTCTTGCGGAGAGCTACGTGAAAGCTTAATTACTTTCACACTGTGGCTGGCACCGATCAGGTGCGTACCCCACATTTTGTGAGTAAGGGAACGAATGAATGACTGCACATGGGAACCTGTCCTCCTCCGGCTATTCCCTGGGTTAGTGGCGGGGGGTGGGGGTGGGGGAGGGGGGGATGCTGGTGCATCCCTCGGCCAAACCCTGTAGCACCTGCTCCAACATCTGGATGGTCCCCGCCTGCTCATCCAGCTCCTCTTCCTGATCCTTGACCTTGGCCTCCAGGTCCCGGAGCTGTTTCTTGACCTTGGCCAGAGAGGCCTCATCCTTAGACTCTTGGGAAGAAATGTCCTGGAGCTCAGCCTCCAGTGAGACGACCTTCTGGGTGAACCCCGCAATGTCCATGTCTTTTTCCTGGAGCAAAAGAGAAGATGAGGCCGGCCGGGGCCCAGCCCGCGTCTGTGATGGGGATGGGGCACGGATGCGGGTGGCCCACGCACCTCCAGTTGCTGCTTCAGGCTGAAAGCTTCGGCAAGGAGAGCATCCTTCTCTCGCTGCAGCTTCTCCCGCTGCAGCTTCTCCCGCTGGGCCTCCTCGTGCGCCTGCGACAGCTCGCTGTCAAACCTGTGAGGGAACATGCATGGCCAAGGTGGCTCCCCCAGCGCAGGGAAGAGTCCGGATCTCCAGCACCCAGAAGCCACCAGGAATCAGGGCCACCATAGGACAGGATGCAAGCGGAGGCGGCCTCGCACGGCCCGAAAGCAGGGGGATAGGGCAGGGGTGAGGCGACATCCAGGATACAGGTCAGGCCACCTCGCCCTGCTGAGCAGCCTGGTCTGGGATGGGGGCATTTCACTGTGCCGGTCTAAGGAGCCCCTGTACCAGGGGGGCCTAGGAGGGACCCACAGACAGCTTCCAGGGAAGAGGTGGATAGACTCTGCCTAGTCGCTGTCTTGACCTTTTCCATTTCAACAGATCCAAGAACGAGGGGCCGGGTGGGCACTGAAATAGGTAGAAATGGACGTCCTGCCTCATCTCACTCACTTTCCACAGTTCATCTTGGCCACTCTAGATGAGCAGCTGGCTCTGGCCCCCACCCCTGGGTGCCAGCCTCTGGCCAGGCCCAGCAGAACTCGTGTCACCACCAGGACAGCCCACGCCGGGCTGGAAGCCAGCAGTCCCACTGTGCCCAGCTGGCAGTGCGCTTCGATGGGCACACAGGCCAGGGTCGAGGCCTCTTTCCTTGCTCCTCTACCTCCTGGCCTCCTATTTCCCACCCAGTGACTCTAAATAAGGAGCAAATTGCTGAAATTCCTCTTGACACCTTCCCTGAATAGCTAATGAGGTTCCTGTTGAAAACTGAATGGCTCCCCCCAACCCAACCCCACATTGAAAAAAAAAAAAAAAAAAAGGTAAGGAAACTCCGGGCAGCTGAAATGAAACCTAATAAGTTGCCCAGCAGGGAGTGCAGCAGGAGACAGTAACTAGGCCGGGCTGGCACTGCCATTGGGGTGCTGGGGAGACGCGTCCCGCTAAGGGCGCCCGCCTCTATGGGAAAGGGAGGGTGGGGTACAGAAGAGAACTAGGGAAGCAGAGAGGCGCGGTGCTGGGAGGGAGGAGTAAGATCTGTCTCTCCTCACTCTCTGCAAGCAGCGCCCAGCTGGGAGGACAGCAGAACGCCCAGGAGGCCAAGGGTAACCCCGGGGTCACTGGAAGGACTCGCCTCTGCCCTGCTCACCCCCAGGGTCGTGGGTGTGATGCTGTTCCTTCACCAAGGCACCCGGGGCCTCTGCTGAGAGGCCCTCCCCTGCAGAGGGGAACTAGGCGCTGTTCCTGCTCCCTGGGGCACCCTGCTGCTCCCAGGGTGTGTGGGTTCCCCGGTGTTGCTAATAAAGGCGTCCCATTCCCATCCCCAGCCAAGGAAATTAATTTAGATTGGATTTTATCCTGTGAGGGCTGCCCCCCTCCTTTGTGTCATTACCATAATGAGATGGAAGTAGCACGGTGGTTTAACAACATTAGCCAGGAGAGGGTGTCTGTGTGGCTGAGGCAAGCGGGAGATGGGGAGCGGGGTGGGGGCAAGGGGCAGGGCCGCGGGTGCGTTCTGCACGGGTCCTGGGTGAGCTCGTCCTACTGGGTCCAGGCAGGGTGATGGGCACACACTGCGGGGAGCACGTCCAAGAGCGAAGGCCCGAGCGGGCCTCCAGTGGGGATGCAGCCTGAGTGCTCCTCAGAGGTCAGGGGTGAGACACATTCCAGTACAAGGGACCATGCAGGCATGGTCCCTGACCCAATTCAGGCCCTCATTCCTTGTCTCCTCCCTGGAGGGGGAGGCAGGGAGCCCTGTTGGGGTTGCTCTAGGAAGTCTTCTGTGCCCAGGGCGGGGGACCCACCCACCTCCTCTGCTTCTTCTCCAGCTCGTGGTTGCGGACCTGCTGGCCCTCCAGGTGCAGCTTGGTGTCCTGCAGCTCAGCTGTTAGCCGCTGGCACTTCTTTTTGAGCTGCTGCAGAGCCCGCTGGCTCTCGTCACTGTCGGCCTGCAGGTCTCCGAGCTAGGGCCAAGGTGGGGCACAGGGTCAGCAGCCAGCGAGGGGCCCGGAAGTATGGGCGGAGAAGGGGAGGAGGAGGAGGCGGGGGAGGGAGGGAGGGACCCAGGGATGTGGGTTGAAGTCTGGGACATCCAGGGAACCGAAGACACTCTCTAACAATTGTTTGCCCTTGGGTGTCCCCAGCACCGAGAGGCTAACAGGTGGACCCTGGGGGCTCGCTGGCTCCGCGTGGCCCCAAGGCCCTCCCAGGCACAGGCCGCCCTCCTTCCGCCAGCCTCACCCGCCTCTCCAGCTGTCTCTTGTTCTGCTGCTCCACCTCCAGCTTGTCCTCAAACTCCTGCTGGAGCCGCTTCTTGGTGAAGTCCACCTCCCGCATGGCTCGCTCGTACTTCAGGCGCCACTCACCACCTGCAGGGTCGGGGGCAGACAAGGGAGGACCAAGCTGCTGAGAGTCCCTGAGAAGGGGCAGAGGCCACGAAGCAGGTGGAATCGGCCAGAGGGACTCAGAAAGGTCTCTGGAGTGACAGCTTCCTCACAAGCCAGGAAAAGACTAGAGAGGGTGTGTGGCTATGTGTGCTGTCCTCTCCCCGGGGACCCTCGGACCATGGCCCTCAGACACTGTCATGATCACGGCTGTATAACCCTCCATGATGATCCCCTATGTTCACCAGCACCTCTACCTTCTCGTCTATTTCTTTCACTGGAGCCTTGCACCAGCTCTACGGATGGGGGATGGGCCCAGGCCAGGGGCGCGGCTGCCCAGGGGTGGGTATCAAGCTTGCCACTCAGGCCACTGCCGAGCTCCTCTGGGCTCACACCCACCTGCGTCATCATCATCCACCTCCCCGTTGATCTCAGCTGCCCGGATGAGACGGGCCTCCATCACCTCCATTTCCATCACTTCCATTTTCTTCTTCAGCGCATCATACTGGGTCTGTAGAGGGGAGGCGTATGAGGCTGCCGTCCCACTCCCTCACTCGGTACCAGCCAGGGCCCTGAGCCACGCAGACCACGGTCACGTGCTCACCCAGGGTGGACAGGGGTGCCGGGCCACCTGTCCCCAGTGGGGGGAGCGGATGGATACCAGGGCGTGGTAGTCACTGGCACGACTGTCTTCACCCCGGCCCTGCCCTCACCTGTAGCTCCTTCATCTCCTTCTCGGCTCGGAGCCTCTCGGCGGCCTCTGCGTCCAGCAGCTGGGAGGCGGACTCTCCTGTGTTGCGTTCATCAGTCAGCTCCGATGTCAGCTCTGAGATCTGGGGTTGGGGGGAGGGAGTGGCCACCAGTTGAAATGCCTGCCTCACTCAGCTGGAACCCCTGGGCGGGGCGGGGGAGGGGGGGCGCTTCCTAGGCCTGGCACCCCGCACAGGTGGCCAGTCGGCCTGGTGTTGGGAGTCACTCACCCGGGTTTCCAGCCGGTCGCTGTTGAGCCGAAGCTCGTTCCGCTCCTTCTCCACCTTCTCAAGCTTGTTCCGCAGTTGCTGGATCTCCTCCTAGGGTGCAGTAAAGAGGGCAAAGTGAGCCAGAGGCACTGCAGGAGGCTGGGGCCTGGAATCAGCACCCCTGGGGTGAAGGGAGCTGGTGAAGCTCGGGCCAGGACACGGGGAATAGGAAGCCACTGCCTCCCAGGGGCTCCTATCCCTGGACCCTTCCCCAGATGCTAAGGATGCCTGCGATTTTATGCCGAGAGGCTACCCAGCGGCTTAGCCAGCACCCCAGAGGGATGCCTTCCGTTTGATGGGCATAGTTCAAGGACACCAGCTCTCTGGACTAAATAAAGAGGACTTGGGAGCCCAAGACAAGCCGGCAAGGCTTTTGACCACACGGATGAACCTGTCCTCTCCCATTGGCTTGGCCCTTCCCGGGCTGTTACGTACGTCTTTGTTCCGGATCTGCTCCTCGGACAGCTGCACCTCGATGAGGGGCCGCACGGTGGTAAAGAGTTTCCACCAGGGCCAGTCCTTCACCCCTTTGTTCTTCTTGATGTTCTTCTGCACACAGCGGATGGCCAGGTCCTGGATCTGAGTTGGAGCGGGGGTGGTGCACAACAGGGACCTCAGTCCCAAGCGCAACCAGGATCCCCACCACTGCCAGCAGCACAGCGGCCAGGTTGAACCCCCCCGCCCCCGCCCCATTCAAACACTCCCTCCACCACCCCTGGCTCTCAGCCTCTCCCCATCCCTCAGAGAGTGGGCGGCAGAGAGCCCGGCGCTGGGAGCACCGCACTGGGCACTAACCGCTCTGCCGTCATTAGGAATAATTTCATCTGCTTTATTTGCTGCCTGATTATTTCCAGCACCCTGGCCTAGATGTGCTATAAAACCTAATCTTGCTGAAACACAAGAGGCGGCGGTGCTGGCTGTTTTATGGACTTGCTAATAAGAAAAGGAGTCGCTGACACAGCTCCTTAATCTTCATGGAGCAGCCTATGATCCAGAGCCCACCTTCCCCTAAGCCCTGCCCCCCACCCCTGCCCTAGGACCAGGCCACACAGCCCCAGAGCTGGGCATACCAGCACACTCTCTGGCACCCAGGAGCTGCCCATTCCCCGCCCCGGCCCAGGGCATGCTAGCCCTGGGAGGCCCGTGCCTCTTCTCCCCCAGCTAACAATAACTCATGGCCCCAAGACCAGCCTCCTGCGCCGGCATGTCCCCTTGAACCCCCGCCCCCACCCCAGGTACTCAGCTCTGCCACCTAGGCCGGGGAGTGGGACCTTTTTCTTCTTGAAGTGCTGGCGGGCCAGGTAGCCCCTGCAGGCCGCCTGGAACAGGGTTAGGTTCCTGCTGGTCTGCTCGTCCCGCTGCTCCTCCAGCCGAGCCAACGTGCCAGCCCTGAAGAACACCTGTGGAGAAGCAGGCCGGATGAAGGTGGGTGATGGGCTCCGGGCAACCCAGCAGGGGAACAGGCAGCTGGCATAGGAGACGGGCGGGCCTGGGAGGGGGCCCTTGGCCTGGGAAGAACCTGAAAATCCAAGGGAACAAGAGAGGAGGGAAGGAGCAAGGAGAGGCCCCAGGATGGCTGAGGGAGGAGGCCCAGGCTGGGGGCTGGGGCGGTGTTTTGGAAGGAGAGGAGTAGGGTGGGGAATCTAACTTCAAAGAGAGATAAAAGGAGAGGGAAGTCAAAGGGAAGGAACCTGGGACAAGAAGGAAATGAAGCGGCCACTGTCAAATGGGGACAGGACACCCCTCAGCAACATCTACGGTGGCTTCTTCCCCCAGGACTGCCAGCAACACCGTCCTTGCCCCCTGGGCCCACAGCCCACCGCAGGGCCCACCGCAGGCTCCAGCCACCTCGGATCAGGTGAAGTGGATGGTGGGGAATGTGTGTGAGAAGAGAAAGGTCCAGCAGCCGTGGGCAGAGAAAGGGTGCGGCAAGGGGCAGGGGGTACCCTCCCTGCACCCTCCCCACTCAGTTTCATTTTAGACAGTCTCCTCTTTCATGTGCCAACATCCCACCTCCACACACACACACACACACACACACACACACACACACACACACACACACACCCAGGTTTCATCTCATGAAGAAGCCAGTGGGGTGGGCGGGGGTTGGCCCCATCAAGGGACCTGTTGTACAGGTTTGGGGGCTGGAGAGCAGACATGAGAGGAACCAGCTGGGCGCCCCTACATCCAGCATTTCCTCTCACTCTTTGGTGCTCTGAGCTGGGGCTGGGTAAAATTTCCCCTGCTAAGAGAAGAAGAGGGGGAAATATATAGGTGAAAAAAGACTCTAGGATCCTCACAGAGGGCAAACGGATATCCGGGAATATGCCCACCTCCACCTTGCCCAGAACACAGAAAATTCCCTTTCTGGGGGCCAAGAGAAGATGTGAACTCCACAGGAAACACTCAGAACCAATATCCCCAGACTCCTCCTTCAGTGAAGAAGTGGGGAGAGGGCCTACACTTTCTGCTGAGAAAGCTTTGCCTCTGGCGACTCCACAGAAACTTAGTCCCCTGGGGCTGGCCTAGGAGAAAGCCAGCTTGGTCCTCTGCAACGTTTCCCCAAATCCCACGCTGGGGCTGAGTGCCTGGGATCTCCTATGGGCCTCAAGCCCTACCTGAGCCTTCATTTCCCACAATGTGTGAGCCTGAGACTCCACCAGGGGGTGGGGAATATCCAAGCCCCCCCAGAGGTGGACACATGGGCTAGTGGCCAGCGCACGTGGGTGTCCGACTAGGGCCGAAGAAGGGAGGTGGCGGGTTACGGGATGGAGAGCGGCCCCCATTCTCAGTGTCTCACAATGAGAAGAGAAATGGTGGTCTAGGCACTGGGGCAGGGAACCTTAGACCTCTCCTGAGCAGCTGTACATTGGTGGGGTTAAGAGTCCTTTTGAGTATTAGGTGAAAGCTCGGAGCCCTCTCCTCCCCCACATACCCATCCACACAAATTTTGCAAATTTCAAGAGACTCTCAGATCCCCAAACACCCTGCCTGAACCCTCAGGGTCCTGTGGGCTCAGACTGAGACCGCCTCCTCAGCCGCAATGCGACCAACACATGGAATCTTTGCTCACCAGCCAGCCCAACCACAGCCTAGAAGCCCTGAAATTTCTCCCCCAAATCAGATGTGAGCAAACATCCAGCTTTGCCCCTAATTCCTCTCTGAGCACGAGTGTGCCCTGGGGCTGGCCCGTCTCGGCCAGGCACCTGGGATGCAGCAGAGGGTCTGAGATGGCAGCCGAGAAGAGGACCAGCCTGCACAGGCCCACTCCTGCCCGAGACGTGCCTTGGAGGAAGTGCCACCCCAATGCCAGCCAGCAGCAGTCCTGCCTGCCAGAGGGGTAGGAGCCTGCCCAAGAGACCAAGAGGCTGAAGTGAAACCTTGGACTGCAGGCTTCCCAGGGAGGAAACTCAGCTGGCAGCCCCTGGGCTCACAGATGGTTGGGGATGGCAGAGGTCGAGTCAAACACAGTGAGACCTAAACCAGAAAAATGACACAAAAAGAGTGGGACCACAGAAGACCCAGAGAACAAAGAAAGAAACAAAATGATGAGCCAGAAGCCAAGGAAGAGACCAGCAGGAACTGCCAGGGCCCCAAGGAAAAGGGAAAACCAGCAGAGACACAGATACAGCCAGGGGACGGGAAAGGGAAGGGTGAGACTGTGACTCAGAATACAGAACAGAGACAACAGAGCGGACAAGCAACACCGAGCCTTTTCTGCGAGCATCTCCTTCCACTTCACGCTCCCCACGAAGCCCTGGGACCCGGAGTTCCCTCCTTCCCTGCTGACAGGTGGACAGGTTCAGAACCCTCTTCGTGGCTCCCAAATGCTCTCCCTCCCACCACAGCCCTCGGGGCACATACGTGGATGCCACCTGTCAAGTCTCAGGACAGAGGGGCGCGCAGGGCTCCTGTCTGCGGGAGGGACGCTCGCCTGACAGCAGTTCGGCAGACCGGCACCCAGACCGGGCGTGCCTGCCTTTTATATGCCACGTTCCATTCAGATGAGGAATCGGGCTTGTGGGCAGGTGGTGCCGGCCCAGCCTCACTGTGTCCTGCTTGCTCTTCTGGGACCCTGGCGGCCCTGGATGACTCACCAAAGGGTCCCCTGGACAACTCCTGCCCTCCCGCTTTGTCCGGCTTTCCTCCCTTCTGTCTCCCCCACTCCCCACACCAGGACTCAGGCCAAGTTCAGGGCCACCTTCCAACCCACTCACTCCCTCCTGACATCACAGGGGTGTTCACGGCACTGAACAAGCCAGTTATTCAGAGGGAGGGAAAGTCAAGTTTGCGGCAGAAGGGAAGGGCCAGCTGTCTGGACAAGGGTGACCGGAGAGGGACGGCCCAGCTGCCTTCCTGTAGGGACGACTCACCCGGCTCAGGCCCATGCAGCAGCTGCTCTTCTCCAGGTCGAGGGACTCCAGCAGCTCCTCCACTGCCTGCAGAGACATGCCCCTGTCAGGGAGGCCAGGGACCACCCCCGTCTCCACGCAGGACTCTGCCCAGTCACGAGCCTTTCCCATCCTCCACTGAGACAGTCTGTTACTTATTCAACAAGCACCCTCAGTGGGCATCTGCAGTGTCAGGCACTGTGTTGGATTCTGGGGACGTAAAGATGACTACGAGAGGAACAAGTCTTGTTGGGGGGTGAAACAAGTGAATTAGTGAAGTACACTGAGGAGAGGCACTAGGTCAGACAAGGGAACCATGGAAGGCATCCTGGAGGAGGTGTTGCTTGTGTTGAGTCTTTAGCTACAAGTAAGAATTAGCCAAAGTAGGAGACGAGGCATTTCGGGCAGAGGGACGGGCATGAGCAAAGGCCTGGAGACTACAACAATGCACCAAGGAAACCAGACAGTTGAGTACAGCAGGAGTGAAGGGGATAGGGCAGCTAAGGTGCAACTAGACAGGGGGGCAGTAGCCAAAGGGTGAGGCGCCTGTGTGCTTTGAGAACCCATGGAGGGCTCTCTCAAGGAGGGACATGATCAGATTTGCATTTTTCAGTGATCCCACTGGCACACGGTGGGAGAATGGACGGAGATCCCTTAGGCAGTTACTGCAGTAATTCATAAGAGGGGAGGCTAGAGCCTGACCCACAGGGAAGAGAATGAGGCGGAAATGCAGATGAGTCAAGGAGGCAGAGCCTTGCCACATGTGAGAGGGCAGGGTAGACGACTGAGGTTTCTGACTTCTGTAGCTAAACAGTTAATGGTGCCATTCTCCAAGGTAGGAAACGGAAGGGCAAGAGTAGGTTTGGGGGGCGATGGAATCGAATCAGTTTGGTCTGAACGCTCTGAGTTTGAGGTGTTATAAGGTCAGGTAGAGAAGTCCAGAAAACGGCTAGATAGAAATGCATGTCTGAAGTTCAGGAGAGAGGCCTGGGCTACAGGTATTGATTTGATAGTCGTCAATACGTAGACAGTAGTTGAAGTGATGGGTGTGAATGAGGTTGCCCAGGAAGAGGCTGTAGAATAGAAAACATGGACATCCAGGGAGAGCGTCTTAAAGGAAGGGGGAGGTAGAAGAAAGGAAGCTCAGAGGGACAAAGAAAGAAAGAATAGAGAGACCAGAGCAAAGCCAGGAGTGGCAGCAAAGAAACAGAGCAGAGAATGTTTCCAAAAGAACAGAGTTGTCAAGAGAGTCACATGGGCCAAGAAGCACAGAAAAGTGCCCATTAGCGCTGGCAACATGGAGGCCATGGGGCAATAGGAGACCAGTCCCAGGGTGTCAGGGCCAGGATCTAGGCAGCTGAGGGTGGAGGGATGGATGGCGGTGGGACGGGGGCAGGTCAGTGACAGACAATAGTCTGGGGTGAGAGAGGGTTGGCGGGAGCCTCCTTTCTGAGCACAGTGTCTGCAGCATGTTTCTCTGTGGACAGAAAAAGGAGAGGCTGAAGGAACAGGAGAGAGAGAGAACAATTACCACTGATGGAGCAGGCCTCCAGGGAGCCACCAGGAATGGATTCCAAAGCACAGAAGGAAGGGACTGGATGAGGGGAGGGCTACCTCTCCCACCCGGACAGGAGGGCTGAGGAAGGAGGCACCTGAAGAGAAGTGTACAGAAGGCAGAGGAGGAAGTTGGAACCTCAATTTTATTAGCATTTAGAGGCAAGGTCAATTGCTGGGCGGATGATGTGGGAAGGTGTGGTAGGGGGAAATTTGAGGAGAAAGATGGAGAATGGAACAGCAGGGAAGGAGCTTAGAATAGGGGCCAGGGAAGGATGGGGCATATGAAAAACTTGCTGGGCCATGTCAAGGGCCCCGTTGAGGCTGGAGGCCAGGAACCTGTAGGACTTCAAGTCTACCCAATTGTATAATTTTCTCCCACAGCTCTTGGAAGTCCCAAATGGAGGAGCACAGATGCCTGGAGGCTGGCCCTAGTATGTGTGTGTTGTTTGGGGGGGGGCCATGGGCGGGGGGCGGGTGCCATGGGAGGCTCAGGAGAGCTGAGGGTGACGAAGACCAAGTGATGGGAGGTCTGGACCACGGCATTGAGGCTGAGTGGAAAAGGAAGGAAAGTTAGAAGGGAATGGAGTGGGGTCCAGAAGCGAGAGGTCTCAACAGGGTCAAAGAGCAAGTGTCCTGAGAGGAGAGAAGTGAGGTGCACAGGTAGAGGGCTGTGGTCAGAGAAGGCCACGTTAGAATTTAAGATTTCTGAAGTGAAGTGTTTCCAGGGATGACAAGGTGCTGGGTGTAGCCAGGAGTGGGAGGCTGGAATAAAGGTCAGGGGTCAGACAGAGGGGAGCTGGGTCATCTACATCCACAGCAAGCTTGCCTAGGACACTGGCAAGTCCCGGATGGAAAGAAGTTTTAGAGGCCTCCGTGAATATGGGTCTGTGACTCAGGGGGCAAGGGGATGGGGGCTTTCTGCCTCATTCAGCCCCATTCTCCGTCTTAGGGAAGCCAAGGTAAGGTCTGAGATGCCTTCAGAGTCAGGCTGGGAGCCTGAGGCCAGAGCACAGTGAAAGAGGGGTCCTCTGCTCAAGGATCCCTCTGGCTGTCTGCAGGGCTCCTCTGGGGAGTGATAGCCTGAGAGATAGCCCAGAATGGCAGGGAGGCCTCCCTTTCTGCAGCCATGAGTTCACCACCCTGTGCTGACAAGGGGCCCAGGAGCCTCCGGCTTACCCTGGCCCAGGAGGCCTTAACCACACCAATCTTCTCCCTAAGAGGGTTGCTTGCCTCACCTCTGGACAGCTTCCTGCTGTGGGAACCAGTCTGTGATGTGGGAGTTGAGGCTGAAGGGCCCAGGTGCTACCAATGGTACACCCAAAACATTAGTTCCAATCTGCCACCTGGGAGGCTCTTAGACGACCAGCTCGCCAGAGCGCTGGCCTCCAGAGGGGGTGCTCTTCTCTGACTCCCCAAGCTGCCCTCTCCCCACCGCCACAGCTTGGCTGCCATGTGCCCCTGTCCCGGCCCCGGTCGGCCAAAACCAGGAGCCTGAGCAAGGGCCAGCCTGGGTCTCTCTAGGGGAGGAAAGGTAGCCGCTTGGAGTGGGGTCTGAAGAGGAATCTGGGGTCCAGACCTACCCGCCTTTCATCCACCACGATGTAGTTGCGCCCATGTTTCTTGGTCAGGTGTGGTGCCAGGACGTCAAAGCGGCGGCGGAACTCGGAAAATACCATGTGGTCAGGGTAACCTAAAGAGAGGGCGGTCCAGAGTCGGTCCTTCAGCACCCCGTCTGCTCCCGGCACGCCCAATGGCCACTGGCACCCAGGTAGCAGGCAGGGACGTCACTGGAAGGGGAAGAAACTCAAGGGGGAGGAGAGGCCGTGGCTGAGGCAGGCCCAGGAAAGAGGGGTGGAGAGGGAAGAGGCAGGTGCAAGGGACAGGAGGCTGCCCTCCAGCGGGATTTCAAGGTTACAAAGGGAACAGTTTCCCTTAGAAGGAAGCAAGCTCCTTGTCAGTGAGGTGTGCAAACGGAGGATGGCGGACCACCTGGAGAAGAAAGCCGGGATGACCTCTAAGATGCTTTCTAGGCTCCGAGTCTATGACTCTGTTCGAACCCAGAGAGAACAATGTCTTCAGGGCTTAATAAGGAAACAGAAAATAGGGCAACAGAGAGTAGCTGAGAGGAAAAGTGCACAGGCTTGGGGTTGGAATCCTGACCCTGGCTCTTAGCATCATGTGATCTTGGGTGACCCACTCAACATTTCTTTCTTTCTTTTTTTTAGTCACAAAAAACTTTATTTAGAATGTAAAGTTTTGGGAAGTTTGTTAAAAATATCAAAAAGTTTGGGGGCACCTGGGTGGCTCAGTCGGTTGAGTGACCGACTTCGGCTCAGGTCATGATCTCACAGTTTGTGAGTTTGAGCCCCACATTAGGCTCTGTGCTAACAGTTCAGAGCCTGGAGCCTGCTTCTGATTCTGTGTCTCCCTCTCTCTCTGCCCCTTCCCCACTCATGCTCTGTCTCTGTCTCGGAAATAAATAAACATAAAAAAAAATTTTAAAAAAATATCAAAAAGTTTGAAAGCACATGCCTAAATAGGATTACGGATCATTATACAACTTAAGTTTTAAGTTTTAACCAAAATGGCACTAAGAGATTCTATAGAAGGTTATATAATTTTTAGCAAAACTCAGCTCCTTTAATATAGACAAGTTTTAGGTTTCTTAGGTAATTAGAGCCCTGATAAAAACAAATATAGAAACCTTGTTTTTCTGGGTAGATAAAGAAAAAAAAATGTTGTGGTTTCTTATCAAGAGCAGATCAATAATCTAAGAAAGTCTTCTTTTTAACAGAGAGAAAAACAAAATTTTAATTTTAGACTGGTGTACTTTTTTCCATTTTAGGTTCTTATTTTAATTCCAGTTAGCTAGCATCTAGTATTATATTAGTTTCAGGTATACAATATAGTGATTCAACAACTCCATACATCACCCAGTGCTCATCACCTGTTTCATCCACCCTCCCTAGCCCTCTCTCCTCTGGTCAATTATCAGTTTGTTCTCTCTAGTTAAGAGTCTGTTTCTTGATTTCTCTCTCTCTCTCTCTCTCTCTCTCTTTTCCCCCGTTGCTCGTTTGTTTTGTTTCTTAAATTCCACATATGAGTGAAAACTTATGGTATTTGTCTTTTTCTCACAGACTTATTTTGCTTAGCGTTATACTCTCTAGTTGACTCTCTCTAGTATATTCTAGTATACTCTACTATACTCTCTCTAATGACATCCATGTCATTGCAAATGGCAAGATTTCATTCTTTTTATGGCTGAATAATATTCCATTGTATATATATATATATATACACTACATCTTCTTTATCCATTCACCGATTAGAGGATACTTGTAAATAGCATTTATTTTATTTTATTTTTTTAAATTTACACCCAAATTAGTTAGCATATAGTGCAACAATGATTTCAGGAGTAGATTCCTTAGTGCCCCTGACCCATTTAGCCCATCCCCCCTCCCACAACCCCTCCAGTAACCCTCTGTTTTTTCTCCATATTTATGAGTCTCTTATGTTTTGTCCCCCTCCCTGTTTTTATATTATTTTTGTTTCCCTTCCCTTATGTTCATCTGTTTTGTCTCTTAAAGTCCTCATATGATTTTTGTCTTTCTCTGACTAATTTCACTTAGCATAATGCCCTCCAGTTCCATCTACGTAGTTGCAAATGGCAAGATTTCATTCTTTTTGATTGCTGAGTAATACTCCATTGTATATATATACCACATCTTTATCCATTCATCCACTGATGGACATTTGGGCTCTTTCCATACTTTGGCTATTGTTGATAGTGCTGCTATAAACATGGGGGGGGGGCATGTGTCCCTTCGAAACAGCACACCTATATCCCTTGGATAAATGCCTAGTAGTGCAATTGCTGGGTCGTAAAATTATTTTTAGTTTTTTGAGGCACCTCCATACTGTTTTGCAGAGTGGCTGCACCAGCTTGCATTCCCAACTCAACATTTCTGACTCTCAGTCTCCTGATCTTTAAATGGTGGACCTACCACTTATCTTGCATGGTAGTCATGGGGCTTGAATGACAAAATATGTAGAAATCACAGTGTGGCTCACATAATGGGTGTTCAATAAAATGCTACCTTCCTTTCCTCAGTCCACTGAAGCAAGACACAGAAAGGGCACCCTTAGTGCTCCTATCCTGACCTTGAGCCTTAGGCTGAGTGACCAAGACTTATAGATTCTCTTTCCCTGAAGAGTGTTACCTCTAGCAGAGACCTCCCTAAGGCTTGAGGTGAGGGCAAGGGTCAGATGGCTTCTAGCCTGGAGCAAGGTCGGGATGGTGGCCAGGAGGAAGTTACCCTGAGCCACTTGAGGGAACCAGAGCCTGTGGCAGAGGACCACGAGAGCCACTCTTACAGATTCACAGAATTTAAACTGAAAAGGGGTCTTAGAGCAGATACAACTCATCTTCCAGGCATGGAAGCTGAGGCCGAGGAGGTGGACCGAACGGCTTGCTCAAGGTCACAGACGCTGCAGCTAGAGGCAGAACTGGACTCCAAAGCCGGGCTCTTGACAGCTAGTCGGGGGCTCGCTCCACTCCACCGGCCTAGCCAGCTCTGGGAAACCCTCCAACTGGGAGATGAGGCTGATGCGTGTGCCCGATAATTGAAACAGGAGGCGGGGGCCGCTGAGGGGCCAAGACAAAGTGAGCTATTGATTGTATCTGAATTGCAATTAAATTGATGGGCCAGGATAGCAGGTCCGGACGCCTGGCATCTTAATTAATCATCAGCGCTATCGATGGTGGCTGGGGACTGGGCGAGGGGAGGGGGGCCTGCCGCTGCTGGCCTCATCGATCTGCTTGTTTGAGTAAAGCACATTGATTTTGGTTCAGAGCGGTAACAATCTGGTTTTGAAATAATAAACACCAACTCCATATCAAGACGTGGGGACAGATCAATGATTTATTTAGAGCAGGGAAGGGAGCCCGTATTTTGGCTTTGGCTGCTAAGGAAAAGTGATGGAGTCCATGGGGATGCCTCAAGGGGATCTGGCTATGGGCGGTGGGACCCTGCCAGTTCTATCAAAAGGAAAAAGGGCAGAAATCTGGCAACCCTTAACTTCTCAGGCTAATGAAGCCCTACTCAAGAGGCATGGACTTGGAAGCTGGTCCACCTGGGTCAAATCTCGCTGTACCACTCAAGAGCTGTGTGACCCCAGGCAAGCTACTTAACATCTCTAAGCCTCAGTCTCCTCATCTGGGGATGGTAATAGCACCTATGGCTTATGAGATTGTTGGGAAAATTAATGAGTTAATGTCTATGACGAGTTCAGAATAGTGCCTGGTGTACCGTAAATACTCTAAAGATGTGAACTAGAGGTGATCCTCGAACAACATGAGAGTTAAGGGTGCTGACCCCCTGTGCAGTCAAAAATCCAAGTATGACTTTTAACTCTCCCCACCCCCCCACTACCACCCCAGAACTTAGCTACTAATAATCTACTGTTGACTGGAAGCCCTACCAATAACAGAAATAGTCGATTAACACATTGTCGTGTGTTATGTGTAGTATATACCGTATTCTTACAATAAAGAAAGCTAGAAGAGAGCAAATGTCGTTAAGGAAGTCACAAGGGAGCAAAAAGACAGGCATAGTACCATACTACAAAAAGTCCGCATATAAGTGACCTGCACTGTTCAAAACCAGTTAGTCAAGGGTCAACTGTGCTAATTACTCTCACCCTTTCCATCACCTCCTCCAGATGGGTCCATAAAAAGGGTCTGTCTGACCTTTCTTGGGAATTGTACATACTTCAGAAAAATTTAGCACCTCATTTCTCATCAGGGGTGCAGCCCAGCCACCGGCCTGCTCTAGGAGGTAGTTAGCACCACTGAGCAGACAGCTTGAGTGGGTCTGTTGCTGTGGGCAGAGCAGGGAAGGGGGAAAGAAGGAGCTGTGTGAATAGGGCACGTGGGGAACGGGGGTGGGGGGTGAGGAGGATTGGAATAGAGAAGGGAGAGGAGGAAGAAGGGGGTCAGCCAGGTGGAAGGAAAAAGAGAAAGGAACAGACTGGGCTGGAGAGACCCCCACTGAGCAGGCACCAGAGGAGGAAAGAGATCTAGGGCCCAGACGGGGAAGCAGCACCCCTCTAGCCCCATGGGCCCCATCTGGGAGGTGGGGAGGGGCAGGAGCCAGTTCTAGAAAAGAGAAGCAGTAGCTGAGAGGGAGGGAGGCCCACCTTGGCGGTACATGCGCATGGCGTCAAGCAGGCGGGAGCCGCGGAGCTGGGCACGGAGCAGGGGCACGTCCAGCTGCAGGAGCCCAGCCTCGCAGTGGTCCCCCGAGGGCAGGTCCAGCTCGCTGCTGCTGCTGACCCGGCGGGAAGACGCAGAACGGGGCTCCCCAGCCCAGCCCTCTGCTACAGGCAGGAAGCAGTGCACGAAATGCAGCTTTGATTTCTTGATGGTGTCTATGAGGGCGTCCTGCCAAAGGGAAAGAGGCAGGCCTCAGTGGATTCTGATGGCCCGGCCGGGGGTCAGGAGAGCTGGGACTGGCATCAGCATCTCCGCTCCCCACGGGATGGCAGGTGTCCCACCAATGGCCAAGACATGCCCTCACTCGGCCTGCATGGCCACTCAGGCAGCCGTACCGAAAAGAGGACTAAAAAAGAGCGCAGTCAAGTCAGAGTGGGACGCTGAGTGGGCACCAGGTAAGTTGAGTGTGCCTAGAATGGCCAGAGAAGCCCCGAGAGGGCCCCAGAGCCTGGGCGGGCACACTCACCACCTGCAGCTTAATCTGGATGCACAGAGACTTCTTCTTGACAGCCGCCATGCCTGTGGTGAAGGTCTTCCGCATGCTGGTGGCCCGGCGCAGCGCCAGCTGCGAGCCGCCCTCTAAGCCTGCGATGGAGCCCGACAGCACCGTGGCGCTGCCCGCCCGGCCCAGAAACAGGTTGCTGATGATTTTCCTGCCGGAGGTGGAAGGGCGAAGGAGGGAAAGAAGTCTCACTGAGAGCGTAGTGGAGGCCATTCCTTCTCCCAGTTCCTAGGACACCCCCAAAAGCCCCATATCATCGTGGCCAGTGGCCTGGGTTATCTGGCCTGGGGCTGCATGTCCCGCACCCTAGAGAGAAACTGTAGACAGATCTTCGAACAGGAAGAAGAGAAAACCACTGGGTGGAGGGGGACAGAAGCCTAGGGGTAGGCAGTCATTGAACAGAGCAGAGTGATCTGTTCTTGTCCATCACCAGGGAGGGCAGAGGTCCAGTGTGGCAGGAGAGATTAGAGCCCAGCATCCTCTGCCATACCATAGAATCTGCATATGACATTTACTGGTTGTTATCTGAGCTCTCCCCCCCTGTCCCCCCCCACCCCCCAACTGGGCAGGGAGTTTTGTTTTATTCATTGCTATCTGCCAGGCACCCGGAAGAGTCTCAGTCAAGGAGCAGGTGCTCAATAGTTATCTGCTAAATACACAAATGAATGACAGGCCTTGTATGACTGAGGGGTTTCTAAGGCTATTTCTGCCTTCTTTTAAAATTTTTAATTCTTATGGTATTTTAAGTAATCTCTACACCCAGTGTGGGGCTTGAAGTCACAACCCTGAGATCAAGAGTTACATGCTTTTGTGACCAAGCCAGGCACTCCATTTTAAAGTTTTTGTTTGTTTGTTTTGTGTATGTGTGTGTGTGTGTGTGTGTGTGTTTACTACTCCTGTCTTCTATGAAGAACGTGGAGATGCTATTCAGATTTCAAACTATAGGTCCCTCCAACCACGTCCATCCCACCTCTATCCAGGAGGCCACTCCCAGGCCCTCAAGACCAATTGACCTTGGCTGTCACCTCTCAGGAAGTAGAGGCAATCAACCCTGCTGGTGAGGGGGCCTCTTAGACCAGGGAGGCCAAAACCAGCCCTGGGGACGAGACGTGGAAGAGCGAGTGGTGTCCTTACTTCTGGGAGTCCTGCAGGAGCCGGGGGGCGTTCTGGGTGGCGGGGTTCTGTTTGGTGTAGCTCAGCCAGCCAGCTACATTATACTCGACCCAGTTGGTGCCATGACTGTGGCCCAGGAGAAAATGGTGGGGTTTGCTGCTGCGCAGGAGGGGGCTCTGGCCTGAGGGTGGGAGAAGTAAGGTTCAGATCATCAGGGCACAGGCCCCAAAAAAGCCCAGGGACCCGGCGAGCCCTTCCAGACAGTACCATCTAGACCCGTATAATAGTGGGTCCTTCCGAGGGGTAGCAGAAGAGCCCTCTAGGGGTACCACCTACCTTTCTTGTCACCCTCCTGGGGGCCATAGTAGGAGAAAAGGCGCTCCAGGAGGGCATCCTCAGTGGCCCCTGGCACCAGCACCTCCTCTTCCAATAGCCATAGCAGGCCCCTTGCCTCGTCGGTGCGTGCCAGTGAGCGGACCTACGGAGAAGTGAAGAAATGCCCCCGTGTCACACGGAGCCCCTGGCCCGACCACATACTATCGACACGCCACCCATACGCACATGCATTGCAGCTCCTGCCACTCACGGCTGACACCTTGTGGAGCAGCTGCGCAGCAAGGAGAAAGAGGGAGCCTGAGAGAGACTAGAGAGAGAAGCCCACAGCAAAACACAGTTCCTAGGAGTCGTGTCCGAAGTCACCAAAGGCTGAAGGCTTCTTGTTAACCATCCTCACCCTGCTGGAAGTGAGGCTGTGTGGCCCTCACTCCCTGGGCATCACCTCCCAGGCAGACTAAACGAGATGAAGTCTGGAAGGTCCCTGGGCAGAGGGCATGGCCCGAAGGAAGCAGTCAGTCAGTGATGGCTGGGGTTAACCCTGGGCGCCCTGGCAGTGGGGGGGGGGGGGGGGGGGGGGGGACACGGAGAGGGCTCAGAGCACTGCAGGGGGGATTCCTGCAGGGTCATAAACTTGAGCGTCCAAATTGTAAGACAGGCGACTTAACAGATATAACAGCCAAAATGGGTGGAGTTGGGTGACTGCCTAGCAGGTGTCCCCATCTGAGGGAAATGGCTATTTCCCAATCAGCTGGAGCCAACTTCTGTCCTGGAGGAACACTGGCCTAGTGCAGATAAACCTTCCAGCTTTTCAAGAGAAGGTGGAAATACTGAATTCTGGTTTCTAACACCCTACGCAGGCCACACAAACCAGGTCTGCGGCCACAGCTGGTCTGACGGTGTCTTTTCTACAGCATTTCCAAGTCTTCCTTGAGCAAGAAGACAGAACCGCCCCCACACCCCATGCTTGCCTGGCCTTTAGGGACTGGGGGACAAGAGAAGTAAGAAAAGTGCCATTTTCCCTTTCTTTGAACCCAGCTGCCTGCATCTCCTCCCCACCCCCACCCCATGGCTGCCCAAGGGAGCCTGTGTGATTCTCAGGAGGAAGCAGGATGTGGCCAAGCACTGAAGGGCAGCTAAGGTCCCAGACTGGCTGGAGCTGCATGGCAGGACTGGGCAATGAAGGACAGTGCTCAACAGGTTCAGCACCGAGGGGTCCCTGTTCCAGAGGTGCTAAGGCCCATCGGATAGGGACAGCAAAGAAGGGAACACACTGTCTGAGCCACTGCCACTGCTAAGCCACACGGACTGACTTCCCCACACCTCCTGGGAATGGCAAAGGCTCTCACGGAGGCCGGCACAAGAACCCAGGTGCCAGGAAAAGCAAAGCCAGCTTCCCTGGGGTGACACGGAACTTAGGCAGTTTAAGGACTTGTCCCAGGGGACACTCAATCTCCCTGGGGCCCCACGTCCTTGTAGCATGGCAGGGCCTTCCCACAAGGAAGAGGGAGAGGGAGGCAGGGCTCAAAGCAGAGGAGGGGAGCCTAGCAAAAATGCCAATTCTCGAGAAAAGTCCCTATGAAACGTCCCTAACTGAAGATAATCAGCAAATGCCAAGTGTTCATCAGGCCGGCCGGTCTCCCAGGCAGCAAAGTACCCAAGATACTAGTCCAAAGTGTGACAAAGCCTGCCCCTAAGGTTGAGGGGTGAGGGCTCACATATATAGCCAGGCACAGATTCCTTGCTTGCACAGACTCCTCGCCCGTTCTGCTTGGCTGCACCAGTCTCTTGGGGACAGTGGGAGGGATGACTATGTCCTCTGGGTCCAGTCAAACCCTCACCATCGAGGAGGAGACACCAGAGTTCCTGGCTCAGCCAGTCACAGGACAGGGCCTGAGCCCGAGGTGGTAAGAGAGGAGGTCACATCTTCCCTTGTGGCTCAGACACCTGGGGCTAATGCTGTCACTGCACAAGGGCAGAAGGCAGTGCCACTTCCTGACCAGACCAGCCGAGCAGCAGGTTACAACAGCAAGGGCCTGACTGAGGTTGAGGAACAGACAAGGGGAGAAAAGGCCAGTCCAGGCCCTTGCTGGAGTTCCTACCAGGGACTGATGGGAGGCTTGGTCCACAGCTGCCACAGAATCATCCGTGGCTGGCTCCAAGTCGTCAAATGCCAGCTCAATGTTCTCCTAGGAAGAAAGGGAGAGAGGTCGTGAGCACAGGCCCTTTGAGGGGTGCAGCCCTGTGTGATGGCCAGGCGGGGGCGCTGGGATTGGGACAGCTAAAATTCTTTTAACCTTCTTCAATACTGAGGTAAAGTCGCATATTCCTGTTATTCGCACCAGTTGATTAGACTATGCAGAATACCCCTACTCTCGATTTCACACAATCACCCTCGAAACACTTGAAGACAGCTGTCATTTGCCTCGTATATCTTCTCTCATCCAAGATAAATATGCTCCCCAGTTCATTCATCTCACCTCCACATGAGGTGGGATTTCTAGATCTTGTTCCATGCGGGACACCCTTTCGTGAAGGGGCCCTAGCTAATCACCATCTTAACAGGTCAGGAGACAGACAGGGAAGGCCAGGCCTGACACACGTGGAGGCAGGAATTCACGGGGCCTAGGTGGGTGCCTTGAGGGTGGGCAAAGAGGGGCTCTCAGGGACCCCGAATGCGGGTGCAGCTTCTTGGAGAGCAAACTCTCCACAGGGTAAGAATGCAGTCTGGGGCAGGACAAGACTACCACTCCAGAGAACACAGAGAGACAGAAATGACAGAGCAAAAGCGAGGAAGGGAGCCACCGGTGGGGAAGGTGGTGCCTTCTCTCTCCACAGATGCCCTCCCTGCGGGCGCCAGGGAAGTGAAGTTGGGGGCCGGGGTGGGGGTGGGGCGGGGGCAGGCAGAGGCAAGGTCAAGTGCTACCTCCTTGTATCTTTCTAACTCCTGCACAAAGGTGCGCTCGTGGAAGAGTCTCTGCAGCCGGTCCTGGGCGTAGTTGTGGCATAGCTCCTCAAAGGAGGCTCCACGGGCCGACCCACCCTGCTCAGGGTTCTGGAAGCCCGGAGTGTCCACAATCATCATGGAGCAGAGTGAGTGCTGGCTGGACTTGAGAGCCCTTCACAGGGAGAGCCTGGGTCAGAGCTGGCCAGGGCAGTACCACTGAACACGCTCCACTGGTCTGCCTATGGCGCCCAGGCAGCCATGTTCTGCCCCAAGCCAGATCTCCACCCTGCCCAGGTGCCCACGACCCTGGTGGGGAGGATGTGCCTTTTGTCGCCCGCGAGGACAATGAGCCCTCTGCTGGCGGAGAATGGCTCCACCTCAGCAATCACACCAGCACAGAGGTATCAGTCAACTCCCGCCTTTGTCACGGCAGGAAGCTGGTCAGCTCCTGGGCCCTGCCTGGCACTCACCTGTTCACCAGGGAGACGAGAAGGGTGAAGAGCTCACTGTAGAGGCCAGACGCCATGCCCTCTAAGCACTCCAGTGCACTCAGTTTGGGGCCTGTGGGGCAAGAGCATCATCTCTACCTCCTGCCCCCTGGGAATCCCCACGGGGTATGCTCTCTACCCACCCCGGCTCAAGTCAGCATGGGGCCCTGGGGCTGGGCCTCTTCCTCTGATGGAAGCACCTATTCACCCCAGCAGTCTCCCCACGCCAGAGAAGACTGCAATGAGCCCCGGATGAGGCCTCCCAATCACATCTACCAGCCAAGGGTCCCATGGTACCTGTGCTATCTCCCAGGCTGCTCTCCTCAGGGCCCTGGCGGAAGGAGGTGGAACGTTGTAGGGTTCCACCCTTGTGCTGGTGCTTGAAGATGGCTGAGGAGAGCTCCTCCAAGCTGCAGCCCAACAGGTATGCGGCCTTCTGGGCCCACTCGTGGCGGGCAAACTGCTTGCGTCCAGCTGTGGGGTGGAAAAAAGGATCTGGCATCTTGGGTCTTTCTCCTTAGTCCACTTGATGACCATTGGGCCCTTTGGCTCCCATGGCCAACAACTGGGGAGTGAACATCTTCTGGAGGAAAAACCAGCCCTGATGACACCAGAAGGGCTTTAGGCAAAACAGGAACAGCCAGCAGCTGCCCGCAAGCACTTCCTGTGTCCTCTGCCCTAGTGAGAATGAGCAGGTCCTAAAAGAGGAGGTAACTCCATGCTGCCGCCGCCAGAGGGCGCCCAGGCAGCTTTGACCATCGCTTTTAGAGGACTTGGCCTCAGGGGTACCAACTTGGGGTGGGGCGGTCCGAGGAGGAGCCAGCCCATCTCTAATGAGCACCAGAACCACCTGTGCCTGTTGGGGACACATCATGGGGGAGTACCAGTGCCTCCCCCTTCCAAGAATACCCTCTCCCTTACTTCCAGGCGTCTGCTGGGGGAGACCACAAACACCCACCCATGGCCCACCAGTGGGGAAGTGGAAAGAGCTGCCAGGGAAAGGGAACAGCCCACGCAGACAGTCGCGCCTCAGCCAACATGTGTCTAATCACAGCAATTAGGGAAAGCTAACAAGAAACAAGGTTTTACCTTCAGCAGCTTCTGTAAGGCAAAGGACCAGCATGCAGCATGCAAAGAAAAACAGCGTGTTAGCAAACAGTCATCAGCTGAGCCCGCCAGGCCCACGGGAAGGGACCATGGGGGGTGGGGGGTTGTGAGGATGAGCAGGCAAGAGAACATAACCACATTCAGACTCCGAGACACAAAAATACACACATGTGCACACACACCATCTCAAAGGAGTGTGTTCATGGATGCAATCACACTGTCACATAGAGACCTACAAAGACACCACACACACACACACACACACACACACACACACGCACACACACCCTCTGGGAAATACCGGAAGCTCTGAGGAGGTAACAGACCCTGTTGACACACACCCGGAGCTCTCCGCGTGCAGTACAGGGTTATGGGAAACCTGGGCTTGTCATCGCCTCAGAGCAAAAGAACTTCCTCAAGACACAGCCACACGCCTACCCGCCTGCCCACCTACGCAGTCTGGAGACAACTTCTTTAACTCAGAGCCCGCTTCCTCTTTGGCAGGGTTGCCACCTGCTGGGATCATAAGGAACCTAACACCTGAACGCCTGTTCCTCCATGCACCCACCCACCCACCAGTGCTTTCTCGCTTCTGCTGAGCAGCCTGGGGCTCTTCACATCCCAGAGGAACACGAAGTCAAAGCCTGAGAGGCTGTTCAGAGGCAGCATCCCTCGGAGAAAGGGGAGAAAGGGGCAAAGAGGTGCTCAGAGTGCCCAGCCGTCAAGGTAATCTCAGAAGGAGGCAGCAGAGTTCTTCCAAGCCAGACCAAGCTCTAGCCATTCACAAGCCCCAAGTTCAAGTGCGGAAGCAACAGCCCATTCGTTACCATGGTGCCTGCCGCCCCCTAGTGGCCCCCACCTGGATATGCAAGAGGAAGAGATGCCTTCTACCAAACCAGTGAAGAAAAGGGAAGACTCAGAGAAAACTGGCCTGGGAAAGCCCCAAGAAGCAGGCCCACCCTACCCCATCCAAGCCCCAAGGAGGGCATCCTGAGAGGCCCCAGGATCTTGAGGCAACACAAGTAGAAGCAGCTATGCCTGGGACTCCGAGAAGCCTCACAGCCGGCAGGCACCTTCTCCCCCCTCAACCTGGGGCTTCTCCCAGGCCAGTCCCCTCCATTGTGACAGAACAAGCCCAGCCCCCAGACAGAGCCCAGGGCAAGCACCAAGATGGGACAAGGTGGCCCCTACACCCCAGGGAGGGGCCAAGGTCAGTTACCGGCTTGCTCCTCGGGGGCCTCTGTCAGGAAGGGAACAAGAAGCAGAATTATTCCAAGGGGACTGCTCGGACTTAGGGCCCTTCTCTTTCCCCTCAGCCTCCGAATCCTGCCCCCCCCCTCCCCTCTTCACAGTGCTCCGCATTACTGCCATCCAAGTCCAGGGGCAGAGATCCTTCTCTGGGCATCAGAGCCTCCTGTTCTGACGTGGGAGACTGGGAAGAGGCACACGCAACAGAGGGTGATAACAGACACATCTGTGCTGGGTGAGGACAAACCGCGAGTGGCAGGGCCTCCACAAGCTCTCCCGGGCAACAAGCCAGGCTGTTGGGACCCGTTGCGGGTTACCTTTGGTGGCGCCTGCAGCCCCCAGGTGGTAGATGGCAGCCAGGATGAGCCAGCAGGCTTTCTGTTCATCTGGGGAGATGCCCAGCACCTTCATGGCGGTCTGTAGCTTACTGAACTGCTGAGCCGCCTTCTGCTTCTCCTCAGGCTGCAGGGACAGGAGGGGACGCTGGCACTGCACCTTGGGGGGGGGGGGCGCTGTCCCTCCCGGCATACCCCCATGCTTCGGGACCCTCGGGGAGGGCAGGGCTGGGGAGAGCTGCCCAGCTGGGGCTGGGCTCCTGCTATTCCCGTGGGGTTCTCCAGGTCACTTCCCCTACTCCCCTGTTCCCAAGGCCCAGGACTGCCAACCTAGTCCCCACAGGCCCCTCACCTTGGCCAGTGGCACAATCCCAAACACATTGTTCTCTGCCAAGTGGTTCAAGTGGAGCTCTGTCCTAGGGGTACAAATGAGGCATCAGCACAGTGCTTGGTCCCCATGCCAAGGCCATCTCCCTACCAGGGTGGAGACAGATTCAGCTTCCAGACTCTCAGTCCTGTCTGCCCGTCATGCCCTATTGTCAGGCCAGCTGCCGCCACCTTCCCTAATTGGCCTGAAGGCCTGGTCAGAGCACCAACCTCCCTAGGACAGGTCGTCAGAGATGCTCTGGGGAGAGTGTCCAGACAGACCCCTGAAAGAGAGCCAGGAATCTGCCTGAAGCGCGAGTCCAGCCAGGACAGAGACCAGGCTCTCAGCTACAAGAAGAGTTAAGGAGGATAATGTCCTGGGGCTGCTTACTCAGCCTTATCATTAATCCTTTTTTTCAAAGAACAAAGACAGCAAGCCTGAAGGTCTAAAGGGAAAAGCCTGGTAGATGAGCCAACATGGGGGGCAGGAGGCCCAGTTTGGAGGTCACAGAAAAAGGCCCGGGTTTTCGGCTCCAGTATGAACTCAAATAACAGCTCAGCCCCACGTTAGCTGTGTGACTTATAGGCAAGTCTCTGACCACCTGCATCTTGAGGTGCTTTCCTCTGCAGACCTGGAGTAGCAGAGGTCATAGCTCGACCCTGGGAACACGGGAGCATCAATTATGCCCCTCACACATAGCCAGGACTCTGTGCCCGGGACCCAGGAGTTCCTGTGGGGTACAGCCCATGGCTCATTCATCTCACCACCCCCAGTTACCTCAGAGCCTAACATGTAGCAAGCGTACGATAAACAAACGGTATGGGATGCAGTCAAGTGACAAGGTCCAGGAGCCATCAGTGAGCTAGAACCCAGAGCACCCTCCCCAATTTCCTTTGTCCCATCTCACCTGAGGGTGCCATCCCCACAGGCCAGCAGGTAGTAGAAGACGTTGAAGGTGGCCTCACCGGCTGGGCGTCGGGCCACACGCAGCTTCTCCAGAAGCATCGTCTATGGCACAGCATAGAGGGTATGGGCAAGGAGGGTGGTGCCAGGTCAACCTTCTCCACCCCACATTGGAAAGAACAAGGCCCATGGGAGCAGGCAGGTGCAGCTTACTCTCAACCAGAGGCCAGATCACCACAGGGTCAACCCTGGGG
Organism: Panthera leo; assembly: GCF_018350215.1. Taxonomy (NCBI): domain Eukaryota; kingdom Metazoa; phylum Chordata; class Mammalia; order Carnivora; family Felidae; genus Panthera; species Panthera leo. Next base: position 17,516,646 of record NC_056692.1, on the reverse strand, counting down.
CACAAACCAAAGCCAGGGGGAAGGAGATAGGCCCAGCTCACAGAGGGGCCTTGGTGCCTTGCCCAGCCCCCAGGCACAGTCTTCTCAGGGAGCTGGGCACTTTGTGGAAAAATATTTCATTTAGCATGGAAGGGGACCAGCTTCGGCCAGAACTTACTTTATTGACAAGCAAGTCTTACTTGGGTGAAATTAGCCTGAGAGAAACCCCTGAATACAGGGCCAGGGCCCCAGAAGTAGGGTACAGCCAACCCCAGGGTTGGGCAGGAAGCTGAGCCAGGACCCACCTGGGGCAAGAAGCATGGGGGGGCAGAAGACATGGCGGGGGCAGAATGGTGACAGCTCGGGGCGGAGCACACCATCCCTGCTGGAGGGGATCCTGGGTAGAATCCCGGGAAAATAAGGCACAGGAGGGAGCCTGAAACCAGGCAGCCAGTCTCTTAACTACCCTGAGTGTCCTCTCACCTGGATGGAGGCTGAGGCCACCTGGCCAGCTTGGTCAAAGTCCAGGGAGAGGATCTGGGAGAAGCGAGTGGCATTGCCGTTCATGATGGTGGGGCTGTTCCCAAAGGCTTCCAAGAGGCTGTACAGAGCCTGCCACTTCTCTGCTGTAGAACAGAGGCCCAGGAGCCATCAGGAAAGCCTCCAGAGGCCCAGGGGCCATCAGGAAAGCCTCCAGAGGCCCAGGGGCCATCAGGAAAGCCTCCAGAGGCCCAGGGGCCATCAGGAAAGCCTCCTGCCCAGGGCCTATTCCCCCAGCGCACAAAAGCTCAGAGTTACTCAGGCCAGACTGCCCAGGGACAGAGGGGGTCTGAGGGCACAGAGAAGCCAGGGAGAAAAAAGCTGACACCTACGAGGCGCTTCCATCCCCAGCCCCTCTCAGTTTTTCCAGGTGGCCTGTCTCACCAGAAAACACCTTGTTCCCACTGGTGCCTGCGATGGTGGCCAGGTACTGCACCAGATGCTGGCAGCTGGTGGTCTTGCCACTGCCGCTGCTGCCCAGGAGGATGATAGACTGGTCCTGGCGGCTCATCAGCATTGCCCTGTATGCGGTCTGGGCCACGGCATAGATGTGGGGTGCCATGTCCTCCCGCCGACACCCCTTGAACATGTGCATCACCTTGGGTGGGAGGGGGAGGGCGGGAAGGGGCAGGCTCTTAGCTGGTCACACTTGGACAGTCCTCACCCCCAAGGTCCACATCTTTCTGGGCCTTTCACTGTCGGGGGCGTTGTCGAGGGATTCCCAGGCTAAGGCCTTGCATAGAAATGCAGATACTAGCACAGTCCCGGCCTCTGTTAGAGGTTACGGGGAGGGCTTCATGTCCCCACCCCTTGAAACGGCTCCAAGTTCAACTGTGAGAGTGGACAAGAGCCCAGTGGGATGCCAAAGGGAAGGAGCAAAGCCAGGGAAGGTGGGGTAGGTAGTGTGTGGGTGGGTCCATGGGGCAGCATGGTCGCCTAGTGGGTGCCGCACCTTCTCAGAGTACACGGCAGGGGCCCCACGGGGGCTGAGGACGAGCAGGCTGGGGCCAGCGTACGTATGCAGCAGGCTAGCACCATAGCGCTGGCGCAGTGTGTGGAGGACGCTGGACTCATTGAGGTACACCAGCGAGGCCAAATCTTCTAGACGGTCGCAGGAGGGAGCATTAGCCTGTGTGATAGGACAGGCAGGCAGGCACTGAAGAAGCAGAATCTGTCGGCACTGCCAGTGGACAGGCCTGCCCTGCCCAGCCCACTTCCTGTGCCCTCCACCTGCAAACCTTCTCCACATCATCCTCGTCCACATCCAAGATGGCGCCATCATGGTCTAGCTTCACACGCACCTTGCCTTCTGGCAAGCTGAGCTCCTCAGATTTGAGCTGACTGCCTACAGAGCGGGGACAGACAGTCAGACACAGGCCCGGGAAGCCTCTGCCACCCTCTTCAGGCCCTTTGTGGTCCTGTCTCTTCCCTACTATATCACTAGCCTCTCCTCACTCACCACCCAGGCCTCACCAGACCCAGAAGGCACACCCAGCCCGGAAACCTGAGAGGCCCAGGCATCTGCACCCTGGGCCTCCCCAGACTCACCCAGAGAGAAGCCATCCTTATGGACCAGCCACACCTTCTCTGTCTCATACCAGGACTCCTCAGCTGCAATCTGCTCTTCTGTCTTCACCTATCAGAGGAAGGGGGGGTAATAAATAGTCAGACCTTGCTCTGGAAAACAGTCGGGACAGAAGAGAAGAGACACGTGAGGGGAAGTGCTTCCAGATGAGCCACCTGGTAAGGGGGACAGTTGGGTGGCAGACACAGAACAGGGGACATTGGAAGTGTCAGAGTAAGAAGGTGGGGAAGCCAGGGGATGGGGATGGGCCTGAGGAGCCCCGAGGACAAGGACACAGAGTTAGGGACCATGCCAGCCTTGAGGGTCTGGAAGGACGGGGACACTCAGAACCCGAGCCCTGAGGAGAGTAGACTATAGGAAAGCAAACCAGCACGTTCTGCCTTCAGCCACCCTCTTCCCCACCTCCCCTGTAGGGTTGGTGTGCTGAGCCCACACCCCTCTCCCTGAGCCAACACCCACTGCTACTGTGACCTCTCATGCCCAGCCTCTGTCTCGAGGTGGGAAAGGGCGCTTCCTCAAGACCCGAGAAGTGTCTACTGCGGACTTTTTACTTCAAAGTGATATATGGGTCCTAAATCCTAGTCTCGGCCTGGTCTTCCCTCCAGAGGATGCCCTGCTGGGCAAGGAGCAGTGCCCAGATGTACACGCCAGCCTTTCCACTCCTCCTCCATGCCTCCTCAGAAGGCCAAGGCCATAAAATAGCATGGCCAGACATATGAGGGGGGCACAGAAGTGCAGCAGTGTTTTGCCAAACACAGGAAAAGACTTGTATGCCACATGGCTGGGCACTGGAACAGCTGTGAGCCACCATCAGTCTCTGAGAGTCCCCCACCCTCACAAGACTTGAGGCCGAGGTACAGACGCTGCTCTGTGATACTGACCCCCTGTGTGAGGGATTGGAAAGGATAAGAAAACATAATAAATATTTTCTTTGTCACATTTCTTGGAGCTGAACGAAAAAGAGATCTGGGTTCTACTCCCAGGTTGGATTCTGGGTTCAGATAACTCCCTCTTCCTCGCTGACTGCCCTTCCCCGTTGGAGAGAGAAGGGTACGCGTGGCCCCTAGGCTCTGGGAATCATGACCAGGAAATCACCCTTCAAACAGGAGAACCACTATGGGGCTGGCAACATTTTAAATTGTTAAATGAAGACATGAAAAAAAAAAAAAAAAAGGCTAGTTTTTTATATTTGAAGAAATGTAAGTTTATAAAAAAAAATCAATGTTTTCTTTTTTTCCAAATCACATGATACAGGTTAAACGTTCATCTCGACTGGACACATTCTACGGGTCAGATGCTTGGAACCTGATGAAGAAGGAGACATCACAGGGTCCTGGCCTAGAACGAATCCTTTAGAGCTAATTCAAGGGTAGGTTCCCAAATTGGCCAGCAGGTGGAGCCAAAGAATGCCACATCTTCTGGCTTGGGAAGGCAGGTGGGAGGTGGGAGGGGCTCAGCCTTTCAGCTTTCTCTACCCAGAGTAAGAGGAATTAAAACACCTAGAAACCAAAACTCTTGCCAGGCCCTTGGGTTCCAGTGGTTAAAACCCAGATGCCACAGGTCCAAACTCAAGTGGTGGCACTCAGACTGGACACCTCCCAAGGGCCTGACACAGAACAGCCCCATTTAAAACTTCTGGCACCGCCTCCCCCAAGGATCCCCCCAGATACAGGGTGGGAGCCGGAAGGGAAAAGAGGCCTTACACTCCAGCATGAGGCCCGAGCACAGACGCCAGCCCAGGTACAGGCCAGGGGTGGAAGGCGGTCACTGGAGGAAGCGGAGGGCTCCTGAAGGGGGAAGGAGCACCCTACCTGGCTGTGGGCAGGAGAGGCGGCCTCAGGGTCCAGCTGCCAGCAGCAAGCAAAGAAGAGAGAGAGAAAAAGAGGGGTGAAGATGAGTAGACCACTGGCATGAACCCTTTGGCAAGCACTCTGGGCCAAGTGGGCGGGCACTTTCCAGCTGCCCAAGGTGCAGGGTGGAGGCTGGAGGAACTTAGCGCCAGGATGGGAAGCTGGCCTGGGCAGGTCAACTGTGTCCAGTCAAGGAGAAGCCAGACCAGGAAGGCAGGGCCCGGCATGGTGAAGAGACACTTGCTATCAACGGACTTCTCAGAGTAGCTGCTCTGTTAAGTCATTCACTGTGGCCTGGGCATGAACATGCCACTCTGCCTCCGGCCATAGTTTGTCCCGGGTGGGACATCCAGTGCATTCTGAATTAGGCTCCTCTTCTGTGTGCTTGCCAGGCCACCTCACCACACCCAGGGCCCGGGCCCCTTGGGTGGCTCTGGCCTTTTCTCCAGGGCACTGGCCAGCCTAGCTCCCCTCTATCTGGCCTCCAAACACATCAGAGCTGTCACTCCTGCACAGAACAAGACCATAGGGCAAGTCTCATGGAACAAGACCACTAGCAGCCCCAAGTCTGGGACCCTTTCCTCAACCCCCCACTGCACCCCTGCACCACTCCTAGAAGGGCACACCACAAGCAGAGGCAGCACTCCATCTGCAACCTGCCCAAGAACCAAGGGACTGTCGGTAGACCCTTTGGCCAGACTTTGACTCTCTTTTTCTGTCTGATTACTTTTTTTAAAATTTTTATTTATTTATTTTTGAGAGAGAGAGATGGAGTTGAGCGGGGGAGGGGCAGAGAGAGGGAGACACAGAATCTGAAGCAGGCTCCAGGCTCTGAGCTGTCAGTCCAGAGCCCGACATGGGGCTTGAACTCGTGAACTGTGAGATCATGACCCGAGCTGAAGTCGGATGCTTAACCAACTGAGCCACCCAGGTGCCCCTCTGTCTAGTTACTGAAAGACCTTTCTGAAGAGGAAGGGGACCCAGCTAGACCTTGGACCTTGCCTATAAGGAATAAACAAGGAGTTAACTGGCCCCACCCGCATCTGAAAAGCCAATGCATCAAAAAAGGGGAGAGTCAGCTCCCTGCCTCACCGTCCACCAGGCCCTGGTACCAAGACATGTCCTCCAGGACAAGAGAATGGGGCCAGAGATGGGGGCTGGATCCACAGCCACGAAGGGCCCCCTCCCACCAGCACAGGGCCTTGGGTCCCCTAGAGGAACAGGCCTCACTGTGCTCAGACCCTCTGCAGAGCCCTTCTCTCATTTCTTCAGGTGAGAAGCCCACGTGAGGGCCCCCAGACTGCCATGGAGCCATCCTTCCATATTCAGGTGCTCCCCCCGTCCCCCCTGGCCTGGGAACCATACACGTGAGGTGGCATTACAGGAGTTGTGAAGATCCTCTCAAGGCGCTGGTGGGCCTCCTCTGCGGGGGTCAGCTGGACCTCAGCGGCAGCTCCTGCCTAGAGGTTAAACCACTGTTAGTCCTGGCCTGGGGAGGAGTGGGGGGCACGGCATGCCAAGCTTCTAGCCTAGGAAGCCACTGGGACCCAGTGGGGAGGTGGAGTAGGGTCAGGGAGGCAAGCCAGGCACCAACTTGAGCTGTCTTTTTTAAGTTTATTTATTTTGAGAGAGGGAGAGAGAGGGAGGGTGGAGAAGAGAGAGAGAGAGAGAGAGAGAGAGAGAAAGCACGCAAGCGGGGTAGGGGCAGAGAGAGAGGGATACAGGACCCCAAGCAGGCTCAGTACTCTCAGCTTGGAGCCCAACGTGGGGCTCACACTCACGAACTGGAGATCATGACCTGAGCTGAAATGAAGAATCGGACGCTTAATTGATTGAGCCACCCAGGCAGCCCCCAACTTGAGTTTTTAAATTATCCAATGGGGGGGGGGGAGGAAATTCTGGGGTTATTTCTTCTCACAATCCTAACTACTTCAGCACTAGGATGACCCTGTTCTCCCACACACCCTCTGGCCCCTGCCCCAGGCCCAGGTGACAGGTGGCTGAACTTCAGCTCAGGGCACATCTCAGCCCCTCAACTCCACCCTAGTGAGAGCGACGGGGAGCCGGAGGGAAGGCAGCCAAGCCAGGGAACAGGCACATGACTCTCTCTGGCTACTTATAGGTTCTACTCAGGGGCTGACAGTACACCTCACAGCCTTCCCGGGAGGCCCAAACACCCCTGCCAACTCCCGTGTGCCAGGACTGATTTCCCTGCTTCAGAGCAGGCCGGCAGGGCTGGGACGGCTGCAGCCTCCTGTTCTCGAAGTTCTGCCAAACCCAGGAGGAATGGAGCGGGGAACCCGGCAGGTTCTGGGACCTTGGGAGTCCCAGGAGGTCATCGGCAGGGAGGGCCTCTAGGCTGCTCTACTCCTATTTCCCCCTCCCCCCCCCTTTCTAGCCAGAAGAGCTTGCAACAGGTGGGAGAAGCAGTGGTGAAACTTGACTCCTCCCTCCTACACCTCATGAGGCCTCAGAAGGGTCCACAAAATGGGGAAGTTTGAAGGGAACTGTCCCTGGCCAGAGGACCAGTCATGTAGGCATCACCTTCCAAGGTCCTCCCCTCTGCCTCTCAGCTTCCTATCCCACTCAGAGGGTACTCTGGGGACAGATGGGTCCGCAGATCCAAAGGGGGCCTATGGTGCCCCTTTGCCACCCAGGCCTAGGGCTCCCTCAGGAATCCTGCTGTCAGAGAGGACTGCCAGCCAGGCCTGAAGAAGGAAGTGATGGCAATGATGGCATTAAAACTCCTGTTATCAGCATCGCTATCCATGCTGCCATTTATGAAGCACCCACCACACCAGGGACTAGGCTCGGAGGAGCACTGTACCATTCCTAATCTTCACAGAACCCTTCAAAGCTGGGATTATCCCTTGTTTGCAACTCCAAAATCCAAAAGCCCCCTCCACCCCCTCTGCCCCAAACGATTTTTCACTTAACTATTTTGATCGCCAAAACTCTTCGTATTCTATCCCCCTGCAGTGTGAACATAGATTTTGCTATGAAAATATTTACCTTTGGTTAGAGGTTACTGCTCGTTATGTATGACATTCTAAAATACAGAAATTATGAACTTGCAAAATACTTCTGGCCCCAAGGGCTTCAGAGGGGGAATCAGACCTGTCCCATCCCCACTTGGCAGATGAAGGAAGGGTCAGCGATGGGACCATGCTGAGATCCCACAGAGGGTGAGTAGCCGGGGATGTGAACACGGGTCACCTGACTTCAGAAAGTCTCCTTCTCCCCTAGCACTGATCTGCTAAGACTTCGACCCTTGCTTGGGAATCTGGAGCCTTCGGCCAACACCACGCAGCCTGGGACCAGGCCCCAATCCCACACAGGAATGTGAAGGAACGGCAGCATGCTGGTTAGCAGGGCCCATCCCAGAGCAGGGGCCGCCACGGACTCTGGTGTTCAGTGAAGGAAAAGCCATGCAGCCCCACCACGGGCACAAGGCCAGGCCCAGCTTCTCAGTCATGCGGGCGGGTTGAGGAGGCCCGGGGAAGCTGGCTGCGAGGGTGCCTGGCCTTCCAACGAGGGTGGTGAGGGCATGGGAGGTTAGTGATACACTCGGGTACCTCCTGCTGCACGTCAGGGGCTGGTGACTTGGACTGCGGCAATCCAGTCAGGTTCGACTTCGGGCCAGCGGAGCCCGGGTCCGCCAGCTCTTCTGGTGGGGCAGGGGAGCACTGCTTCTCCGGGATTCCAGGCTTGGCCGGGGAGCCTGGTTTCCCTGAGGAGCCCGGCTCCTGGCTGGAGGGCTTCTCCCCCTTCCCAGGAGACTGCCTGCCACGGGGCTTGTGGTCCTTGGCCCTGCCCCGAGACATCAGGCTCCGTAGACCCACAGAGAGCTCATCCTTGGCTGCCTCCTTCTTTGCTTCAGGCTTAGGTGGAGGAGGAGGAGGTGGAGGAGGTGGTGGCTTGGGACCAGGGGCCTTTTCTCCCCTCTTGCCTCGAGCTGGGTGCTCAGGGGACCTGACCCCTCTGCTTGAAGGCTCCTTGGCACTCCCAGGCTCCTCACCAGGCAGCACCTTGCTCACCACCTTCCTAACTGCGTTTGCCACTCTCTTCCGGGACAGGCCCTGGGCCTCCTCACTTGGGCCTTCTGCTGAGGCAGCCCCCAGGCCATTCATGGCGAGTGTGGGTGCAGGGCTCTTGGCTCTCTGGGAAGTCTCTGACGGTACAGGGCTGGTAGGAGGCTGAGGACTCCTAGATGGACCACTGCTGTCCTTTGAGCTGCCCTCTAGCTGCAGTCACACAAACACAGGTAGACATTAGCATCGGCCCTTGTGTCCCTGCCCACCCCATGCAGAGGAAGTGAGACCTCACGCCTAGCCCTGGATGGAACAGACCTTCCATTCGTCCATGTAAACAACACATAGCTCCAAGAGGCTACACCAGGAAGCCTTCATTCCATCTTCTAGATAGGACAATTGCATCTCAAAGTTTGGCTTCTCTCTCCCACAAAGCACAAGCAGGTACTGCAGTCACCTGCTGTCTATCCGTAGCCTTAGCACAGAGCTGTGAGACGCCAGCATACAGTGCCCGGAGGCCCATGAAGTGTCCCAGAGTTACTGGCCGATGTCAGGGCAGCAACCAAGCCCCAATCCAGGTGAGCCCACTCCCTCGCGGCCCAAACAACAGCAGAGATGGAGCATGGAGAGGTCAAACCACCAATTCCTGCCATCAATCCTGGGCCTCCCTCTGGGGCTTTCTGCCTTTGTGGTCCCCGGTCCTTCTATCACTGTGCTTTCTGGGCCGTCAGACCCAGAACCTACCAATCCCAGCAGAAACAGTGGTTGGGGAGCAACTCCTGGCCCCTGGACATGCCAAGCTTCCTCCCTCCTGCTCCCCTGATTTGTGGCCATTGTCTACCCCTCACCCCACTCTCAGGGCTGCAGAAACCCAGTGCCGGCCGGGGGGGAAGCTTCTACCTCAGGCTGCTCTGTCAAGTCTCTACAGCTTTCCTCCTGCCACCTTCCCAAGGGCTGGAGGCGTCCTGGCTCCCAGGGTGTGTGTGCGCAGAGTAATAGGATGAAGAGGAGAGAGCTGGGGCCCACAAAGGGGAAAGCACTCAAGTGACCACAGATCCACTCTGCCCTGGAGCTGGGGCCCTGGCTCAGCCAGCCTCCCAGCCTCTGGCACCCGCCTGGAGCGTGTTGGCACACTTTGCCTAATGCGCCTACCCTCCCCCCAACACTGGTGGGAACTGTCTGCGGTCCCGAGGGACAGCCACTAGGAAAGCCAGGCTGCCTAATAGTAGGGCAGAGTTTCCTGCAAAGCCAGCCACGTTGCCTGGGGGAGCAAGGTCAACCTGGGGGCTCCTTGCTGATCCGGCAATGCCCTGCCACTAATGGGCTATGTTTGAGTCCCTGTTCCGCAAAACAATGACCTTGGTTCCAGGGTATACCTGGGCCCTGGGCTCTACAAGTCTGGCTGCCATAGCTGCTTGGATGCAGGAAGATACTCAGAGTGGGCAGACCTCTGGCACGTCCTGAACAGGGCTGACCCAAGCAACCTCAGTCCGGGCCTCAGCTACAGGGAGGCCCTGAGGCCGGGGTGGGGAGAGGAGGGCTTGAAGGTGCCTCTCCCTCAACCTCTTGGACCAAGAGTGCTCCATGGCATGCCAGGGCACTGCAGAGCTGGCTAGCAGCCCCGGCTGCCGGCTCCTGCTCCCTTCTCCGCCCTCTTCTGGCTCTCCTCCCATCCCCCCGACTGAAGATGGTGACAATGGTGATGCTAACACACAGTGTTTATTATGTGCCGGGAAGTCTTCTAAGCACTTCACGTGTAATTTTCTGGAGTATCTGGATACTCCCGGGCCCCTCCCCAGCATATCTCAAGCACACCCCTTTGAAATCACTGGCTAACCTGGCAGGATTAATTACACATCAGGTGGAAGCCACAGAGTCTGGCTAATCAAACCTCCATCCAAGGAAGTGGGGGAACTGGGACAGGCACCATCTGGGGTAATGAAGCCCGGATCCGCTTTGTGACCCAGCTCTGCCCCAGGGCCCCCCGCACTCCTGCCCCCTGTGCCGACAGCGGCCCTCTCCTAACTACACGTCTCTAGACCTGGCTATTCTGGAACCGTCTCTCTTTCCTTGCTTGAAAAGAGTCCAGCTTTATTCAGGGTCTCTATCTCGAGGCAGAGTGACCTGGGGGAGAAGTTGGGGACACCAACCAGCCGGAGCCTGCCTCCAGGTCACCCGCACCAAGCAGCTGACGGGGTCTTGGGAAGAGACAAAACAGCTGCGGTGAAATCCCTCCCTGTGCCGGTCTTGTGTCACCAGAGCAGGACGAAGAGTCCCAACAGCTGAGCTCTCCTCTGGTGCTCCCCAGCCTAAGAGTTTGCCCGCCTAGGACTCTCCAGCCCCAGAGGGTCCAGAAAACCAGAGCTAAAGGTAGGAACTAAAGAGAGGGGCCGGGGGAGGTGTCCAAAGCGCCTCGGTGTTCCCGTCTCCTTCGCGCACCCCAGAGGTTGGCATCACACATGCTGCGCTTTCTGCCCCTTTAGTGGCATTCCCTCTGGCCACCCAGAGATGAAGGGGCACCTGCCATGCCTGCCTGGTCCGCGGAACCGCCTCACGGACTAGGCGAAGGCAGGCAGGCACACCCACCCGGGCACACGCACCGGGGGCTCAGAGAAACACTTACAGCCCCTTCCTCCTTGCCAGGGGGGCCAGGCTTCGGCAGAGTTTTGTCCTCCTCTTTAACCTGAGGGAGCAGACAAAGAAGTCACTGGCAGGTCAGGGCGGGAAAGAGCATTAAAAGCATAGGAGGAAAACATCCGAGGGGCCCTCCCTCCCGAGCGGGCAGAGTTCCTGCGCATTTGGGAGTACTGGGGTGAGGGACATGAGCAACGGATACCCTGTGCTGCGGTCAAAACTGTCCAGTGACAGCTTCAAGAATGAATAGCGGGATCAAGTACCCTTGCCGTTGGCCACCAGTCACGTGGCCCACTTGGGCGGTCTGAAGAGTGCCATCATGGGCTTGGTTACAGGGTGGACAGAAAGGTCCAGCTAACTCAACCCATGCTCAACTGCAAGAGTCATTCTCAGCTCAGACGAGAAGTAGTCTGAATAAGAGGCTCCTGACCTAGTGACTAAGGAGGGAATAACCCCAGGGTGGGAGCCCTACTGGGCCAACGGAGGTAGAATGGGCGGCCCTTACCAGGCTGGCTCCAACTTGCTTTTAGGTCCCTGTGATCGCCCCTGGCCCAGAGCCTGAATGCCTTCCCAGCCACACAGCTGAGCTTGGACTGGGGACAGGAAATGGGGCAGAGGCAGGGAGGCCAGATATTTTGCCAACCTCAGACCCACAAAACTGCTAACCGTGCAGCTGAGGGAGGGAACCCCAAGGTTGGGGGCAGAATTTACAAGGAGAGATGCCTGAGCTCTGGCTGTTCTGGCCAGGAGGTTGGGCTCAGCCCAGAAGCTAGAGGGCAGGAGCAGAGTTGGGAAAAGCTCAGACAATGCCTCATGGACTTCGTTTCTCTTCTTTCCCCAGTCACTTAGGACTATGGGAAAAAGGCAGGTCTGCGAGCAGCTCTACCCGTCTTCAACATGCCTTTCCTTCCGGGCACAGTGGGGTAAAAGCATCGGAAGGAGTCCTCAATTCCTGATGGAAAAGATCTTTAGGAACGTTTCCAGAATCATGTTAATTATCCCCCTGGGGGGAGGGGGAGTCTTTGGCTACTTTTGAGCTCTAATTAGCAGTGCCTAGGGGCACTGACCAGCATGATGGCCGCTGAAGTTTTAAAGCTGCGACTTGTCTACCGAGCTATTTTCAATGGGCTGAAGTTAGCTCACACTGTTACGGACAGGGGGGAAATGGCAATTATTCATCAGAGTGCGCTCTACTACTTTAGAAATTGGGACTGGAGCAGATAAAGGGAAGGGAGGGGCTGGTGGAGAGAGGATGAGGAGGAGTGGGAGAGACTGGGTCTGCACCTGCTGCCCCCACCCCCGGTGCCTATCCCTCACACCACCCCACACCCCCAAGGTCACACCATGCATTAGCTCCTGGGCACACAGGTTAGGGGAGCAGCAAGTGTTCACAAACCACACAGACAAGCTCATTACTGCACACGGTGCTATTAGCTTGGGCTCAGGGATGGCCCAGATTCCGAGTCCACTCCGTGTCCGCCACCGGCTCCAATTCTGTCCTCCCTCCAGTGATGCGAGCTTAGGACCCCAAGTGTCCCGCCCAAGTGGTGAGGCACTGGGGGAAACACTGGCTGCCCCCCGAAAGGTCTGGGACACTAGGCCCAGCTCTGAGCTCAGCTCTGGATTTAGCCTGAGGCTGACTCACGGCCTCCCCCACTGCCCCCCCAACCAAGGGCTCTGTCTGTTACAGGTCATTGCCCAGCTGGGGACTGTGCACAGCACAAAGGCACGCCCAGGTCGGCAGCCTGAATCACCCTCTGGAACCCAGGCAGCCAACTGGCCTGGCTCCCAACCCTTGGCTCCTTTCCTTCTACCCACCACAGTCCCCAGACCAGGGGGGACCCAGTTCCAGAAGCCTCAGAACCAACGCCATCCCCCGCGGCCCCCCACAGCGGCCCACGTTCCCAGCGGTGAGTCAGAGCAGCCCGTGGAGGGGGGGGAGGGGGGCAGATGGGAAGGGTGTGGGGTGGTTAACTTGGAGGGGCACCAGTGGGACAAAAGGCAGCTCAGCTTACCAGAGGTGGAGCTCAGAGAAGGAGCATGACTCAGCACAGAAGCCCATCCAGAGCAGAGCGATTCTCCCCAGTCCCCAAATACACGCTCATGCCCCAGTCTGTCTCTAGTTCCCCAAGCTCCCTTGCCCACAAGCCAGACTCCTGCCTGCACACACCATGCCAAGCACATAGGAAAAGCATAAGGATTTTGAGACCCAACTTTCCTTTTGCTCCCAGAAGGCGAACCTTGATGAAAAGGCCATGGTGCTGAAGGTAGCCTGCCCCCTGGGTCAGAGAAGACACAGGCAGGGTGGGCAGGGTCTCTCAGGAAATCGGAGTCTTCCTAAAGGCCACCACCTGCCAGGACAAACACTGTGGGCAACAGGGGACAGAGGGGAGGAAACGAAAGGGGAAAGATTACAGAGCTCAAAAGGTCAGAGGAGGAGTGAGGGATAAAGCACTGGGGGAAAGAGCTGGCAAGGTGGGGTACAGAACTTAGAACTTCCTGCCCTCGGGAGCTGTGTGTCCTTGAATAAGCCACCTCACCTCTCTGGGCTTCTCTATAGAATTAGGGTATGGACCAGTCTAGACAATGGCTGATGTCCTTTCCAGGTCTGCACCCTAGGAGTCTGGGTAAAGAGAGGCACTCAAGCCCTTAACTCAGTGAACCGACGTTACGGGCCTGTGAGGGCATTAACAAAGCTTCCCCAGGACTGCAGCAACTTTGGCTTTCTACCTGCAACACGCCATCACCAGCCTGGAGGAAGGGGACCTGGAGAATTGTAAAGCCACTTCACCTATGGGTGAGAAATTAGGACTGGTCCTCTTGAAAATCAACAGGCAGAATCTGCCTCAGCCCAGAGAGAGGCTTCATTCAAAGAATCCATTCAGTTCAGTGGGGTTCAAGAACTTGTTTGTTCTTATTACTGCTTATCATGAATTAACAGTGAAAAATTGGAGAATTTTTTGTTTTCAGTTAATTGTTTTTATTTTCTTTATTATTTTTATTTTAAGTTTATTTATTTCGAGAGAGACAGAGACAGAGAGACAGGGAGAGGGAGAATGTGAGCAGGGAGGGGCAGAGAGAGAGGGAGAGAGAGAATCCCAAGCAGGCTCCTCACTGTGAGCACAGAGCCAGAAGCAAGGCTCGATCCCACAAACTGTGAGATCATGACCTGAGCCAAGATTAGGAGTCGGATGCCCAGCCAACTGAGCCACCCAGGCGCCCCACAATTAATTATTTTTAACTTGCTTTGTCGACTTGTCTCTTTTACTATCCAGTTCATATGCTAGATGTGAAGTTTAATTATTTAATTCATTTGTTCTTTGCTCTCCTGCTCAAGTTTTTCTATGTGTGCAGAGGGAAGTCCACTCATCCCAGGCTGTGAGGACACCAGTCCATTCACGCCCGGGCCTGTTCCTCTCTATCAGCTCTTCCTTAGAAATATCACTCTAGGCACAAAGATGGGGTTCTCTGCAGAGGAAATTCTCTCTGTGGCTTTTGTAAGGAACTGCCTGAATATTTCTCCTTTCTTCCTTATCACTGGATTTTAAGATTTGCTTAGAATCCAAAAAACCTGTCTTTAGCCAATACGTAACAGATGAGGAACTCAACCCCAAAGACGGAGGCAATGTCTCCATCACGGTCACTGCCAGATCTGGGAACAAACCCTGACCTGCTCCCTCGTGGGACTTCAGCCATTTCTTTTGTTTTGTTTTTTTAATTTTTTTTTTTAATGTTTACTTTTGAGAGAGAGACAGAGTGCAAGCAGGGGAGGGGCAGGAGAGAGGGAGACACAGAATCCAAAGTAGGCTCCAGAGTCTGAGCTGTCAGCACAGGGCTGGACGCGGGGCTTGAACTCACAAACCACGAGATCATGACTCGAGCCGAAGTCAGACGCTTAATCAACGGAGACACCCAGGTGCCCCAAACTGCAGCCATTTCTGACATCATTAATTATTGAATATGGAACACCTACCCTAATGAGATAGGCCCTGTAAAAGTATTTAACACATTAAAAAAAAATGTTTATTTATTTTTGAGAGAGAGCACAAGTGCGGAAGGGGCAGAGAAAGAAAGACACAGGATTCTAAGCAGGCTCTGCCTATCAGCAGAGAGGCCAACACTGGGCTTGAATCCACAAACCATGAGATCACGCCCTGAGCCAAAAGTTGGACGCTCAACCGACTGAGCCACCCAGGTGCCCCTTTAACACATATTTTTACTCTTATTTATTTATTTTAAAGTTTATTTATTTTATTTTGAGAGAGAGAGAGAGAGAGAGGGAGAGAGCACGTGGGAAGAGCAGAGAAAGAGGGAAAGAGAGAGAACACCAAGCAGGTCCCTAGAGCCCGATACAAGGCTTAAACCTGCGAACCATGAGATCGTGACCCAAGCCGAAACCGAGTCAGACGCTTAACCGACTGAGGCACCTAGGAACCCAAATGTATTTTTAAATATAAGTCTTACAACAGCCTCATGACATCAGTCTCATTTTACTAATGAGGAAGAAGACTCAGAATGAGATTAAGTCACAAAGCCATTCAGTGGTGGAGCTGAGATTTGAACCCAAGGTGCTCTGAGTGCAAGGCCCATGCTGCTCCCTGAGAGGCCTACCTTTGGCCCTGGCTTAGGCAGGATCCGAGGGGCTGAGTCATCCTGGTGTATGTACTGTGTCGGTGTCAGTGTTCAGGAGGTCTGGATCAAGCTAAAGCATGGATGGACAGGGAGGGCACTAGCGTTCCAGGTGCCCAAACAGAGTTTCTAGACTTGCAAAGGGAGACCCCAGCCACGATCCTGCCCCTCTGAGGCTCTGACCACCTCCCCGACTACTCTCTCTGGCACTTCTGGCTTCTTCCGTTGAGGGAAGGGAAGAGAAACCAATGCTCACGGAATACTTGCTAGGAGCCAGGCACAGTGGCAGTTGCTTCATACTGTCTCCTTATTTAATCCTCTCAACAGCCCACTTTTTAGATAAGGAAATAGAGAGGGTAAGTACCTGGCTGAGGGCCCCAAAGTCAGTAAGTGGCGGCCCTGGGATTCGCAAGCAGGTTGTGCGCCTACAACGTTCCCTGGACTGTGGTTTCTTCGCGGACGCAAACTCTATTCTACCCATCATACTGTGGGTGCTTAATAAATAAATGTTGGCTGCACGGCAGTCCTGCAACGGGGGATCTTTGGCCAACTTCTTATTCCCATCTGGTTTCTTCCCTCAACTGTAAACTATGGAGAATAACACTTGCCAATCCTGATTCCCAGGGACGAGGGCAAAACAAGAGAGGCAAAATCTCTAAACTGAGCAACAATTAATAGATCGTATACACTCAATGCCGTGGGGTGGAAGGGGAGGGCAGGGGCACTCTGAAATTGCTTAGTAGCTCTTTGGCAAGCAACAACAGCCATAAAATGCATCATCCTCTGGCCCTAGCCACCCCATCTAAGGAAGGTATAAGCAATAAGTCGATTTAAAGAAAGGAAGAGAAAGAAAAAACACCCACAAACCCATGCAGAGACTTTTAAAGAAGCACTCTGTATACCAGCCCCCAGTTGGCAATAACTCAAATGCCCAGAGTTAGGGAAGGGTTGGCTAAACTACGATACTTAGGTACAATGCGCCATTATGTTGCCACTTAAACTAACAAATACATGATCAATGTGACCATAGGGAAAACTCCACCTAAAATAATATCAATCAAAGCAACTAGAACCTAAATAGTATGCAAACAGGCATCATCACAATCTTGTAAATTAGACACAATGGAGACATTTGGTATTTATTCTGTTATGTATTTGTTACTTACTGTTTATTTCTATTGTAAAGATGGCTAAATAGTCAATAAAAAAGAAAAAGCAGAGGAGATAATAGCTGAAAGCATTTGTTGTCAAAGAGGAGAAATCCAAGAGATGTGCTGAGGGACCCATCTATGCTCAGCCTGGGAAGGCTTCCAACACCCAGGGGGCTGGACCAGGCTGCATTTTACCCTCTGCATGGACCTGCGAAGGCCATCAGCCCTTAACTTACCATCCTCTGTGCCCCTCACAGGGAGGAATGGGGGCACAAATGCCCCCAGGAGAATCTTTCCACCTCCGCCCAGGCTCCCCACGGGCATGTAATACCCAGCCTGAGAAAACGCATCGAGGTCAAGTGTCCATGCAGATATCCCCACACTGGGAGCCCCCAAGGGCAGTGGGAAGAGAAAGAGGAGATCCTGCTGTCTGTGACCTAGGGAACTTGCACATTTGGAGAAGAAAGAGGCATGGCATCCTCCTCTGTCTCCTTTCCCACTCTGAGGAGCAAAGAGTAGCTCTCCGGAGACCCTCTCGCTACCAATCCCACCCTAGCACCTACTTATCTAAGAACGAGAGGGAGGATGAGGGCATGGGGAAGAAAGAACAGTAGTAAGAGTAATAACAGTTAACCTTTACTGAGCATGTACTAAGTGCCAGGTACCGTGCTGAATCCTTTTCGTGCACTATCTCATTTAACCCCTACAGTATTCCTCTGAAGTAGACAGTAGTATGATTCTTACTTTACAGATGAGCAAAAGGAAGCTCAGAAATGACACGGCCAAGGCCTCATGGCAGCGAGTCGCAAATCAGAACTCACACCCAGGTCCGTCCTCCAGCAAGAACCTCCCAGGCTCACTTTAAGGGATGGAAGCAAGCCCTGCCCCCACCTCCCTTGATTCACCTGCATCGTTGAGCTTCCGTGACATCATCTGCCAGAATAACAGCTGGGGTAGAAAGCAGGGGTTTCCAGAGATGACCTGCCCTTCCACTGTGACCCAAACAAGCTTTGCACAGAGCTGCTTGAGAGGAGCGAGGCCCCTCTGGGGAGTGGCCTGAAGGCCATGCTGCCAGCCAAAGGAGGAGGGGGAGAAGAGCTTGGCAGGGACACCCTGGCCCCTTTGGTCCAGCCTCCAGTGAGAGCCCTCCCCCACCCCAGGGCGGAACAGAAAGCAGCCGAGCGCCTGCAGTCACTACCGGCCAGCCCGGAGGAAGCAGGTGCACTGGAATGGCTTCCTGCTGCCACTGCAGTTGCAGAAGGGCCTGGGTTTCCTCCTCCAACGGCCGGACCTGCTGGAGGCCTCCCTTCCCTGGGGACACTCGCTGCCCCTCTGCGGAGCCTTTTGCCGTCTGTCTCACCATCGTCACACATGGCCCCAAATCTTCAACATGGTGCTGGTGGCCTGGGGACCCAGGCTGGGGTGGTGTGGGGAGGAAGCTAGGGCAGGAAGCACCCACCTCTCAGGGTGAGGAGTCTCTGTGGCCCCACCCCAGCTACCCACACACACCTCAGCACTGGTACCAGTTGTGTGGCTGGGGCGAGGCAGTCCTTGGGCACAGGGAGATACGAATGCCCATGGGCACATCTCAGGCTCTGGGCACACCACCGCACTGGGCCAGCCCACACACTGCCAACTGCTGACACGACTAAAAACCTGACCCTTGGTGGCCGGGAGGGGTGGCGCTGGGGGAACGGAACGACTGGGAGGCAGCTATGTCTGCCTCACTGGCTTTTTTAAGGAACTTACTCTTCTGGAGTAATCTCTGCTTGAAAGAGACCTACAGACAGTCAGGGCATCCCCGAGATGCCATCTGCGCCCCTTCCGAGTGTCCGATCCACAGAAATGCAGAGGGCCACGCTGAGTCCACTGGTGGCCGTCCGGACAACTCCAAGAACCACCCCTCTCCAGCGCCTTTCTCTTGTCTACCAGGAGGAAGAAGGGTGGAAGGCTAAGCTGGCAACACAAAGCAGGGAACAAGACTTCCCAGTGTCTAAGAAGGTACTGGGGTTCCAGACCTCGGAAGAAAATAGCGTTCCAAGGAACGAAGGCCTCCAGCACTAATGGTTTGTGGGGAAGGCGTGTCACAGCCTGTGGACAAGCTGATGCAGTCCCAGGACACTGAGGTTTAGAAAATGGTGCCCCCTCCAAAACTCCTAAAGTCATGAGTCAGACCCAGGAGGGCCTTGCCTCTGAGGTGTTGTGAGGCTGCCTGGGCTGGATAATTCCCTCCCCACCAAGAAGCTGGGAGAGGAGCCCCAAGGCAGCACCCCCCCCCCCCCGCCCCACCTCCTTCAGCCACATCTGGGGAAATAACAAAAAGGCTCCTCCTTTCATAAATGAGGAACAAGCATGAGAAGCCTAGGACGTTTCCGGGGTTGGGGGGTCAGAGGGACACTCACCCGCATGGCCTGGCCTGGAGCAACCCGGAGCTAGGAGTCTCCTCTCTGATGCTGCTCCGTTAGCTTCTCAAAATAGCACTGGCTGCAGCCCCGCCCCTGTTCCCCTCCCTCTCTCCAGGCCCCTCCCGTCCGGAGCTGCCCAACCCTGGCCGGTTGGTTGTCGTCGGTTGGAAGGACTGAGTGGCCACCAGGACTGCAGGTACCAGGTATGCTGGGATGGAGAGGGTGATACAGTGTGGGGAAGGGGCAGAGGAGGCGATTAGAGTGAGGGCACAGGTAGGGGGCAGGCAGTGTTGGAGGGTTAGGGGCAAGGGACAGGGAGGGTGGGACTTTCCTACTGACACACACCCGGGCTCCCGGACAGCTGAGCTGATATGGCCCCTAAAAATAGCAGAGGAATTTGAGACCTGCAGCCCCCGGCCCCACAGGCCAGGAATGAGACAAGCACATTTGCGTACACACACACACACACACACACACACACACACACACACACACACCATCATGCATGAACACTCAATCACAGCACAGTGTTCTTGAGAACACACAAATCATAGGCTCACCCCAGCCATCTAATTACTGCAGCAGAGGCCAAGAAAACCACTAACGTCATATCCAATCCAACACACAGGGCCTGCTGCACACTGTGCCCAAACAGCAGCCACGCAGCCATCCTGTAAAGTCCCACAGGAGTAGAGACCCACGCGATCAGTCTGAGGCCCACTGTCGCTGCCTGGCTGTAAATACACTGGGGACTGAGTGCAGGAATCAACTGTACTCTCTGTGTGCACATCCCTCACCCCACACAGCCAGAGACTGCGCAGGCACGGAGGAGGGTGTGGTGGGTGGGCCTTAGCCCTGCAGGCAGAGGAAATCGTGGGTGTCTGGCCAATGAGCAAGGGCTGCCGGTGAAAAGCCAGGGCTCCTCATGAAGAGGGACTCTGGCCCTGGTCTTTGGTTAGTGCCACAGGATGCCCAGACCAGGGCTGGGAACTTCTAAGAGGCTGAAATGGGAGCTGGGGGCCGTTCGGAAGGAGCCAACGACAGGCCTTTTGAAGCTGTCAGCTCTGCAGAAAAAAGGAAGCTTGTCTCCAGGAAAAAAAAAAAAAAAAAAAAAAAAGGGTGGGGTGGGGTGGGGGTGCTGAGAAGGTCTGGAACAGAGCCGTCACCTAACAAGTGTCCAACCAGAGTGGCTGGAGACCCCAGGCCTGCCACCCCGGCCAGTCTCGTGTGCCCAGTGGGTCCTGTAAACAGCATGGCTTTCTCTGTGCAAAGGTTGGTGAGCACCGCCTGGGAGGACAAAAGCCTGCTCTGCCTCCTCCCTGTCACACACTGTACAAGCGGAGTCACCCACGGCCATGAGGGCGTGGGGCCGGTGCCTCTGCTTTCTAGGGACTGCTGCTGTGTCTTCCCAGGGAGATCATCTGGCCCTATTGGGGCATGTGCTGTGTTAGAGATCTTCACATCCCCTAGGCTTTCTTGACATATTGGTGCCAAGTGGGGCTGCAGACTGAAATCCCCTGTGGGACTCTGAGAATATTGATGCCTGAATCCCACCCTTTCCTCCTAGTTTCTGATTTAATCGGCCCGGGAGGGAGGCCTGGACACTAGGATTTTTAAAAGTTCCCCCAAGTGATTCTTACATGCAGCTGAGGCTGAGAACTGCTCAATCTGAAAGCAGCATAAGGCCTGATGCAGAGGTTCCCTGTCGTTCAATCACTGAGTGCGTGGGAGTGCCTGGGTGGCTCGGGGGCTTGAGCATCCAACTGCAGCTCAGGCCATCTCTCAGTTTGTGAGTTCGAGCCCCACGTCAGGCTTGCTGCTGTCAGCACAGAACCCGCTTCAGATCCTCGGTCCCCCTCTCTCTCCACCCCTCCCCTGCTTGTGCTTGCCCTCAAAAATAAAATAAACATGTAAAAACATCACCGAGGGCATAAATGGATGAATGAATGAACAACTTAGCTGTGTGACCACAGCCAAGTGACTTCCAAGGCCCTCACCTGCAAAACAAAGGTTCTGCCCACAGTGACTCTTTTACATAGTCAGTTGGAGACTGGGGAAGTCTCAGTAAGTGAAAGGGTTTGTCTCTCGGGGTGCCTCAGTTGGTTAAGCATCCGACTTCATTTGGCTCAGGTCATGATCTCATGGTTCGTGGGTTCAAGCCCTGTGTCGGGCTCTGAGCCTGGAGCCTTCTCTGGATTCTGTTTCTCCCTCTCTCTCTGCCCCTCCCCCGCTCACACTCTGTCTCCCTTTCTCTCAAAAGTAAATAAAAATATAAAAATAAAGAAGGGGTTGTTTCTCAAAGTGTGGTCCCCAGACCAGCGGCATCAGCATCACCTAGGAACTTGTTAGATATGTAAATTTTTGGGCCCCACTCAAGACCTACTGAGTCAAAAACTCTGGATATGTGGCCCAGCACTTGTGTTTTAACCAGCCCTCCAGGTGATTCTGAGAAGCACTGTTTTAAAGGAATTATTCATGGGGCCCCTGGGTGGCTCACTCAGGTAAGCGTCCGACTTCAGTTCAGGTCATGATCTCACGGTTCATGGGTTTGAGCCCTGCGTCAGGCTCTATGCTGACAGCACGGAGCCTACTTTGGATTCTGTGTCTCCCTCTTTCTCTGCCCCTCCCCTGCTCACAGTCTCTCTCAAAAATAAGCATTAAAAAAAATAATAATATGGGAATGCAAGCTGGTGCAGCCACTCTGGAAAACAGTATGGAGGTGCCTCAAAAAACTAAAAATAGAACTACCCTACGACCCAGCAATTGCACTACTAGGCATTTATCCATGGGATACAGGTGTGCTGTTTCGAAGGACACAGGCACCCCCATGTTTATAGCAGCACCATCAACAATAGCCAAAGTATGGAAAGAGCCCAAATGTCCATCGATGGATGAATGGATGAAGAAGATGTGGTATATATATATACACAATGGAGTATTACTCGGCAATCAAGAAGAATGAAATCTTGCCATTTGCAACTACGTGGATGGAACTGGAGGGTATTATGCTCAGTGAAATCAGCCAGTCAGAGAAAGACAACAATCACATGACTTCACTCATATGAGGACTTTAAGAGACAAAACAGATGAACATAAGGGAAGGGACACAAAAATAATATAAAAACAGGGAGGGGGACAAAACAGAAGAGACTCATAAATATGGAGAACAAACTGAGGGTTACTGGAGGGAGTGTGGGAGGGGGGATGGGCTAAATGGGTCAGGGGCACTAAGGAATCTACTCCTGAAATCATTGTTGCACTATATGCTAACTAATTTGGATATAAATTTCAAAAATAAAAAATAAAATTAAAATAAAAAATAAAATAAAATAAAATAATAATAATAAAAATAAAGGAATTCTTCATGGTGTATCATGGTCAATAGTGAGACTTCCAGAGCCAGCCTGCCTGGTTCAATCTTGGCTTGTCCATCTGGTGAGCTATACAATTTAACCCTGTGCTTTGATTTCTTCACCTGTACAAGGAGGGAAAATAATTGTACCCACCACACAGGGTTATTGTAGGCATTAAGTGAGTTACTGCTTGCAAAGCTCTAGGAACAGTGTCTAACACATAAGTTTAAAAAAAATTTTTTTTAATGTTTATTTATTTTTGAGACAGAGAGAGACAGAGCATGAACGGGAGAGGGTCAGAGAGAGGGAGACACAGAATCTGAAGCAGGCTCCAGGCTCCGAGCTGTCAGCCCAGAGCCCGACGCGGGGCTCGAACTCACAGACCGTGAGATCATGACCTGAGCCGAAGTCGGACGCCCAACCGACTGAGCCACCCAGGCGCCCCCTAACACATAAGTTTTAAATAAACTTATTGAAAAAAAAAAAAGTTTGCAATAGTTTTAACTATTGTTCTCTATCTGTGATCACTAGCGGGGAGAAAAGAAAAGCATCCCAAGCAAAATTTCCAGGTAACTGATGACTATTCCCTTTAAGGCACAAAATGCTTTCTATTTTGAGTAGTTTCCTAAATTCTACTGCTATCTGTAATCATACAAATACACATTTTATAGATTCTTAAGAATAACACTCTGAACCCATCTCAAACATCTCAAACTCTGAGCTCCCTCTCTCGAATCCAATCCGTTTCCATCTTGTACAGAAGGGCACATCATCCCCACTGTGATGACTCCTGACTTCCCGGCTGGGCCCCTGTCCTACCAATGTCCCTGGCCACTCTCAAAGGGCACCAACCCTGTCCTGGGTACAGCAGTCAGCCTGCGGCCTCGCTCCGCACCCATGTTAGGAAGGCCAGATGCCCTTTGTGTCCATATACTTGCTTTTTAGTTCTTTTGTCCCTTACCCTGTCAGGCCATCAGCTGTCACTCTGCCTGTCAGCATGCCTGTCCCCAACAGTCTCACTTCCTTCTAACAAACAGTTTCTGCCAAAACTAGATAATCTAGAAAACTAGATAACCATGCCTGATACGAAAGAGCCCAGAGCAGAGCAAACGGAATACCAGAGACCACTCTCCTGTGAGGGAAGGTCTGAGTTTTCCCACGCATTCTAGAGGGTCTTCTAGGCCCACCTTCCATTCAGCAGCACTCTGGAAGATGACTTCTGGGAGACTGAGGTGTCACTTTACCCTCAGAGTCTTGTTCTGAATTGTTAGAAACCACGTGTTGATCACTCCTCTTTTCTGCTCGGATGACGAGATGCTGTCAGTTCTGTCTGTGAGCTGACTCGTGTTACTGATGGAGATCATCTCGGAGCAGGGACAAGGGCAGACCTCTTCAGAGGGAAACCTGAGGCCGTGGCAACCCATTCAGCTTCACACACAGCCACAACCAGTCTCTCTGATGCCCAAAGGTCAGTGCTGCCTCCCGGCCTGGCCCACTCTGCATAAGCCTACCCTATGACTCCAGGGGGCCACACAGTCACTCCCACAGCCAGCCAGCCCACCCCAGACCCCTTGGCCTGCCTCCTTCCCCTTTCTCCCTCTCCCCAGCACTCCTTGCTCTCACTCTCTTAGGCAGATCTTCCCAGGGTCCCCTGCCTTCATCACCACCAGAGCATTTACTTGTAAATGCCTTTCTACCTTGCCGAACCCTCCCATCTGTCAAGGTCCATCTTGAGTCTCACCTCCTTCACAAAGCCCTCCCCAGACCCCAGGGCCTGCATGGTGACAATGTGCAAAGAGCACACACTTCCAGCCAGGCACGCCTAGGTGTGCTGAATCCCAGCTCGGCCTCTTTCTCACTGTCTGACCTAAGGGAAAGTGAAACTCAGCTTCTTAGAGTTTCCACTTTTTTGCCTTAGAATAGTATACCTCCCTTATGGGGTTGTTCTGAGAATTAAAAAAAAAAAAAAAAATAGGGGCACCTGGGTGGCTCAGTCAGTTAAGCGTCTGACTTCAGCTCAGGTCATGATCTCATGGTTGATGTGTTCGAGCCCTGCATCGGGCTCTGTGCTGACAGCTAGGAGCCTGGAGCCTGCTTCAGATTCTGTGTCTCCCTCTCTGTCTGCTCCTCCCCCACTCATGCTCTGTCTCTCAAAAAAATAAATAAACATTAAAAAAAAGTTAAAAAAAATAGTAGGGGCGCCTGGGTGGCTCAGTTGGTTAAGCATCTGACTTCAGCTCAGGTCATGATCTCATCATTCATCAGTTCAAGCCCTGCATCAGGCTCTCTGCTGACAGCGTGCGGCCTGCTTCGGCTCCTCCATCCCCCTCTCTCTCTGCCCCTCCCCCTCCTCAAAAATAAACAAACGTTAAAAAAAAAAAAGTACATATAAATCACCTGGCATTGTGCCTGGCAAATTGCAGGCAGTGATTAAATTATTTTCAAAACCACAGTACTATCTACACCTAAATATCACCTTGTACATAGGGTGGTTCTTCAATCTACTCAATATGGTGCTCTGCGAGATACAATGGGACCTACATAGATACTACAGGGGTTAGATTCTAAAGCCAGCCTGTAAGGCAAATATAGAATATAGTCAAAAGTACTCTTGAAAACCCCTTTAATTGTTCCCAAAGTATAGTACACATGTTTTTGTATATTCCATGTATCTGCAGGAAAACAGATACATGCACAGCCTATGACAAAAAGAAATACACAAAATACATGTTTCCATTTTAGACTACAGTCAGCACAGAGCTGAGCTGTCAATGCAGAGCCTGATGCAGGGCTCGAACTCACCAACTGTGAGATCATGACCTGAGCTGAAGTTGGATGCTTAACCGACTGAGCCACCCAGGCACCCCTGGAATTTACTAAAGTTTAATGTGTATATGCCACAACTACACAGCATAAACTAATATTTTGAATGGTAATCTATCTGTGGTTATGGTTCAGTTTTCTCTCCCTGGACAGCAGGGACCATTTCCTCCTTCTTTTTAGATCTCCCGCCGGCACTAGGCATACAGTAGGTGTTCGATAAGTATCCACTGGATTTAACTCACTAATGTGAAAGGTGCTGGTGAAATTCACCTGGCAGAACACAATAGGGAAAAAAGGGATATCCAGATAGAGTAACAACTTCAAGGACTCTGTTCTCCGTGGGGGGTGAGTGAAAGGTCCTTGGCTCTGTTACTGGTGCTGGGCCAGACGCAGAGCAGCGGGAGCAGGGGTGGGGGGACCAGGCTACCCAGGAGGCTCTGAGGAGCAAAGGAAGCCATTCAGGCTTTCAACTAGCAATTACTTGTAATACCTCAAGGTGAACACTGTGGGGAAGCACGATGCCTGCTTCTTTTTCTGTCTCTTCACAGCTAGACTGTGAGCTTCCTAAGGCAGAGGTGATATGTGTGTTGTTCATTGTTAGGTCCCTTGCACCTACCTAGTGCTTGGTACATAACTGAGCGAGTGATTGCAACAAGAGAAAGCAGACATAGTTCCTGACCTCAACAAACATACAGACCAGAAGAAGAGATAACAAATGTACCCAAACAATTATAATTCAATCTAGAATCTGCTCAACGCTCCAACAGGACTGTGGATAATGTTCTAGGAAAATTCAGAGGCAGAGACCTTTTCCTGTTGGGGAGTTAGGCAGACAGCTTAGGGGCAGCTTGGGGCTGGGCCGTGAAAGATAGAAGAAAATCTGTAATGTGGAGGTGAGGGAGGAAGAGAATTTCAGGGTAAAGGAGTAGAATAAGAGAAGGCAAGGAGTTGGGAAAACAGACAGTAAGTTTGGATGAAGTGTAGGACACACATAGGTAAACGATGAGAGACAAAGCTGGAAAGGTAGGTGAGGCCAGATCAAGAAGCCCCATCTGCCACAGTAGACAGGCATTCTTTCAGCTGCCCACTGTCCACTCCTCCAACCTCTGAACACAGCACCCTAATTTTCCCTTGGGGACCTACCCTAGCATATGACTTGAGTCTGGCCGATGAGTGTATCATCTCCCCAGACTATAGGGATGGGTTTGTGGAAGGCATGTGAACCCAATCAGTATCAAGGACATATCACGAAAGTTTGGGATTATTGAGTCACACACTTCTTTTCCCACAAGACCTGAACCTGGTGCTGTGCCATTTTGTCACCACTTGTCTGAGGACGGAGCCAGTATGGAAGATGAACTGAGAGACAGAAAAGGCCTGGGTCCTGTTTAAGTCTCTAGGTAAGACTGAGCCTATAGCCAGTTCTACCCCCTGCATATTTCAGATGTTTGAGCCCATGCATTTCTTCATTTTAAACCAGGTCAGCTGGGCTCTGTCACTTGCAACTCAAAGGGCTGTACCTGAGGAAAAAAGTAAGGTAAGCGGCATAAGGACAAAGCAGACACATACTGAGCACCAGCCATGAGTCAGGGACAGTGTTACTCGTTTTCTTCACAAAACTCTGGGAGGTGAGGGCTGCAAAAGAGGAACTGCAGGCTGGGAAAGTAAGGCTTACAGCGGTTAAATAACTTGCCCAAAACCACACAGATAGTGATTGGCAAGGCCGGGGTGAGCCATTCCGACTCCAGAGCCAGCTCCTTGCACTCTGTCTCCTGCCTGGAAAACAGTAGGAGTCACAGCAGGTTTCTGGAGAGAGAAGGGGCATGATCAAACTGTGTTTTATGAATGCTGATCTAACAGAAGGATGCTGGGAAGCAAAGGAGGCTGAAAGCTGAAAGACCATTGGAAGTCAAGGTGAGGGCCAGAAGAAAGATGGGCAGAGGGTTGCCCTGTTCTGGCAGTGGATGGGGAAGAGAGGGTGATTCGAGACAGAGACTTGGTGGCTACAGGGGAGGATGGGAAATGGACATGAAGTTGACAGGAGGGGTTGGGAAGAAGATCTAAAGCCTCCAAGGTTTCAAGCTGTCAAGATTTCAAAAGAACAGCGTGAAGCCACTGTCCAAAACAGTAATGTCCGATGGAGGCTGATTTAGAGGGAGATAGCTTGAAAAACACTGGGCCTGAGGTTCTATTTAACACCCTAAAATAATACTCATCTGACCCTATTTGCCTCTCTAGTTCTTTAAACCAAAACTCCCGGGGTGCCTGGGTGGCTCAGTCGGTAAGGCGTCTGACTTCCGCTCAGGTCATGGTCTTGCGGTTTGTGAGTTTGAGCCCCGCATGGCGCTCTGTGGTGACCGCTCAGAGCCTGGAGCCTGCTTCGGATTCTGTGTCTTCCCCTCTCTCTGCCCCTCCCATGGTCATGCTCTGTCTCTGTCTCTCAATAATAAATAAATGTTAAAGAAAATAAATTAAAAAAAAACTCCTTTAAAAAAAAAGTCTATAAACCCTATCTCCAAGTAGATAGTTATCATGTAGTGCTTGTATTATTACTAATTTGCAAGGTATAAAATGTCATTAATAGAACTTATTTAGCCCCTCAGTTAGGGGGCATGCACGTTTCAAGCACTCAGTCCTTAGAGCTGGAGGGGACCAGCCTCTTGGGGGAGGAGGGCTCCCCATCACTTCAGGGACACCCCAGAGAGCAGTTTCAGAGTTCCTCAGCACCAGTGCCTTCTCTCTCCTGGAAAGGATGATCTTTTATTTTTAAAGTGTGTGCGTGTGTGTGTGTGTGTGTGTGTGTAACAAATGGCTTCTCTTTTATGAAATAACAGTGTTAGTAGGCAGTGCCTGGTAGTCTCTGAAGTACGAATTTTTTTTGAAATTTTACTAGACGTCAATGATGAGTGGATCCCAAAGTGGAAGAGGACAGAACCCCTTTAAGAACAGGGATGGTCACAGGGACGGCAAGGAGCACTGAGAAGTGTAACCTGAAGTGGGGAAAGGTGCAGGGCTGGGCCCAGACACTGCTGCCCTCCAGGTGGTCGTGGCTGGTGGGAGCCCCAGGCCCCCGCCACACTGGGCCCGCGCTTCCCGGCCCAGCCCAGCCCAGCCGCCGGCAGACGCAGGGGCGGAGCCGGGGGAGGGGCCAGGCCCCATACCAGTGCACATGCGCACATGCATCCAGAGCCCCGGGACGCACCCGCCCTGCAGCACCTCCAGAGACCGGCAGAGGGCGGCCTCCCCCTTCTCGCCAGCCCTTGCTGCCGAAGCCGCGGGATTTCACCGCCGCAAGGCTGGCGTCCAGGCCACGCCTCCAAGAGGCGTCCCCCGGGAGCTCAAGACAGAGGGGGCTGCCGCGGCAAGATGGCCTCTCGCTTTATCCTGGAGGGATAAGGCAAGAAGGGGCAGTGATGAGCTCAGCGCCGCCTTTGTTTTATCATCGCTCCATTCCCAAAACCCAAAACAGCCCTGCAAATAGTAGGCACTCAATAAATGCTTATTGCTGAAATAAAATGGATGAATGGATGAATACATGAATAAACAGAAGACTTCCAGGGAAGCTTTAAACATGTGTGCGGGGGAGTGGTCTGAGACTAGCAGTCTAGGAAATTCCGGGGAGGTGGGGGCAGCCCCAGATCACTACCCTCACTACCACTTGCGCTTCGGCCTTGGCAGTCCCCTAGGCCCTGCCTTAGCACACCCAAAGGTTTGCTCAGAGCCTGGTGACACTACACCATCTCAAGGGCACAGAGCCCAAGTGGTGACGTCTGGGCTTGTCCTCTCTGCTAAGACTAGGAGTCTGTCCCCTCAGAGTCAGATCCTGGCTGCCTGCAGGGACCACTCCAGTAGGTCTGCTGCTCCGGGAGCACTCTGGGCTGCGGGGGATTTCCTCTTGGCCCCTGGGGATTTCCAAACTGCCTCTGCTTTGCCAAGCTCCCACAAGGCCAAGGGCCACCCTTGACGAAATCCTCCATACCCTGCCCAAATCCCACCCAGACTTGGTTAACTTCTGAGTCTACCAAATGTACCACACACACAATATACCCGTCCCCACCCCCTCTGGCAGACATGAGAGAATAAGCATAATGAACTATTGTTCTCTTTTTCACATAACTGACAAGTCTTCTCTATTTCCACAGAAGAAAAAAAGGAAAGCCAGCTTAAGGGTCAGCCGCATGGATTTAAATAAAACATCGGTAAGATCTTCCTGGGTGTGAGAGTTGGAAACCTATGGTGCTTATTCTCAAAGTCAGGGCGACTGCTTTCAAGAAGCATCCGGTTCCTCCAAACACTAGACCCTCAACACGTGTTTGAGGATCTGTGTGTTCACCTCTGGAGGCCCTAATTGGGCCTGTTTCTAGAGTCCTTTAAAGTAGAAATAAAGTTCGAACTCACTCTCCATAGAAGTAGGAAGAAAGAAGCAAAAGCTTCTGCTTTTCCTACCAACCCACCACCTCCACAGTAACAGCCTTGGCCAAATCCACTGGGGCATGTGAGCACCTGTGTGTTACAAAGCTGGGCAGAAAACATGCTTGGCAAGGTGGGGAAGCACTGCCCCAGTTGCTTCCCCACGGAAGCAACGGAAGCCCGTGCCACAGCCACGGACCTGTTGGCCCCAGGGCATCAGGATTCCAGAGTTGGTGAAGTGTAGAAATTGCCAGAGTGGACAAGCCTTCCTTCGTGAGAGGAAGGGAAAAGGCCAGCATCCCCCGGCCTCATCAGGGGAACTGCGAGACGAGAGAAGCCTTCAAGAGCGCGCCACCATTTTTTTCTGAGAGCTATCTGGAGCTGCACTGCTCGGTGTGGTAGGCACGAGCCACGTGTGGCTACCTACATTTAAGTTAAATCGAAACAACAGGAGGGACGCCTCAGTGGCTCAGTCGGTTAAGCGCCCGACTTCGGTTCAGGTCGTGATCTCGCGGCTTGTGAGCTGGAGCCCCGCGTCGGGCTCTGTGCTGACGGCTTGGAACCTGCTTCCAATTCTGTGTCTCCCTCTCTCCCTGCCCCTCCCCTGCTCATGCTCTGTGTGTCTCTCTCTCTCAAAAGTAAATAAACATCAAAAAGAATTTTTTTTAAGTAAAAAAAAAAAAAAAAAAAAGAAAGAAACAATGGGAATACTTTTGATTAAATGAAAACCAAAAAAAAATTTTTTTTTAAGATTCAGTTTCTCAGTCATGCCAGCCACATTTCAAGCGCTCAAGAGCCACATATGGATAATGTCTACCAAGTTGGAAAGCACAGACTATTGAACATTTCCATGCTGGCAGAGTGTCCTATTGGACAGGTCCGATCTAGAGAATCCCCTTTCAGCATGTCCTGGTCTTCCTTGCCAAAGACTCCTTCAGGTGTTGCCCCCCGACCACCTGCTGTTCTCTCCCGCCCCTGCCCCAGAATCTGCTTAGACTCCTGTCCCCATGTGCCTTGCCTTGACCCCTAGGCCTCAGAAGAAATGGGGGAGGGGGAGACAATTTAGCCACAACTTAACAACCAGCCAGGGAGCAGAAGCCAGATGCAGAGGGGCTGAAAAGGCAAAGCTGAATGGAAGCCAGCCCCCACTCCAAGGCATCCCAGGCCTGGGAGAAAGCCCCTTAGTGCCGCACAATCGTTCCTTGTTTCTGCAGAGTCTCTGGACCATGCATGGGTAAGACATCTGGAATGTAGTGGCCTGAGGGCTTCCCCACACGACCCGCTGCCGGACTCATCTGATGTTAGTGCTCCAGAGAGAGATGTCCCAGCAAGACCCTGAACTTTCAAGGGCAAATGAGGCCAATAAAACCTTGTCCTGAGCAGCATGCCGGGAGTTCTGCCCATGGGGCAACAGGGAACGTAACTGGGCACCTCCCTGCGTCACTCGCTGAAAGAACCGAATGAGGAAGCGGGGGAGGAGGACATGGTAGAGAAAGGAGCTCAGGGCTCGCTTGCCAGGCTAGAGTGGCTCCAACAGGAACAAGGGAACAGGACACGGATCTGACAGCAATCACATTCTATCACAGGCACTTCATATGAAAGGTTTTGCTACAGTAGTTAGAAAGTCCAAGTGCGAGTGTCTGGGCAGGCTCATATGTGTGATGAGGAGCAGAGAACAGACCCAGGAACTGGTAGGTTGGGACTGCCTCTCTTTTCCGTGCCTCCATTCTGTCCTCAGTTCTTGCTTAGCTCTGATCCAGAAGCAAGGCAGGCGTGAAGAAGCAAAATGAGGTGTAGAGAGACCACAAAAAAGTAGAGTCTGGTGGTTCAACTGGAAAACAAATCGGTAGGAAGAAGCCTGGTATTCCAAAGTTGTTGGCGTCCGCCAAGAATTTGACTGGAGGCAGTCATGGAGAAAGGGAAAGTGGCACAATTTTAAAGATGCATCAAACTACAGACTAGTTTGGAAGCCCAGGGGAAAGCCCCAGGACATGCTCTGTGGCTGCCTCGTGGCCCTGAGTAAACCTGTGGACAAATCTGGGCCCTATTTCCCTATCTTCACCTGGAGGGTAAAAGCGCCATTCTGGGGACAAGAGTAAAGCTCCCTGCCCCCCCTTCCCCAGCAGGGCTGAGTCATTAACAGGCATGTGGCATTCCTGTGGGCAGATGGCCCATCAAACTCCCAGGCACCAAGTACCTCCCAGCACTTTAGAGACAGATTAATGATGATGACAACGCTATTCTAAGTGATTTGCATGTATTGATTCATTTACTCCTCAAAGCAATCTTACCAGGAAAGTGCTATTACCATTCTTATTTTACAGATAAGGAAAGTGAGGCACAGAGAAATTAAATCATTTGCCGAAGATCACACGGCTAGTAAGTAGCAGAGTCAGGATTCGAACCCAGGAGTCCAGCTCCAGAGTCCATGTTGTACCCAATACACACCAACGTATTAACAATATATACATAATCATCTGCAACTTCCGATTTGTGGGCCCTTCTGCCTATGCCTCCCGCCTCTTCTTTCCCCTCCCCAAATTTGCTGAAAACAGTCCCTGCAACCAAAACCAGCCCTTCAATCCAACTTCCTATTTGCCAAGCATCTGTTTCTATAGCGACAACAAGATACGCAGTTTTTGGATTTTGAAGAGAATGAGTAGGGAGGGAGAACAGGGGACGCTTGATAGAACGGGTTCCTCTTTCAGAGGCACAGAGGAGAGACCTGAAAACCAGCGTGCTAAGGAAGACACAAGGGCTGGGAGGGGAACCCAGGGCCCTGACAGAAGCCAGAAAACTCTGCCTTCCCCTGCCCCAGAGACCAAGTCCTCTGGTCTGGACAGAGAAGGTGAAGGCAGGTTAGAAGGCCTGGAGGCTGACGGTAGAAATGCTTTGGAAGAGTCTGAAAGAAAAAGATACCCGGACTGAACTTTACAGTGTGTGTGAGCGAGTGCGTGTGTGTGCGTGCGTGCGTGTGTATCCCAAGCCATTTCCCAACGAGGTGTTCTGTCACAAAGCCTGGTTCTGCTCCACAGGTCAAGGCCAAGTAGCGATGGGTGGTGGCGAGGAACAATAAAGAAGGGCTGGAAGAGGAGCAACAGACAGGCATCCGCGTGCCTGTGTGGGGCGGTTCACCTCCCACCAGCAAGGGTGAGACTATTTGGGGTGGGGTGGTCAGGCTGGTGCCCTTCACCTTCGCCACACCTAGGCCTCATTCTAGCCTGTCACCCTCAACCTCATCTAAATATGAAACACCTGTCATTGTCCAGAAATCCTGAGGCCAGAATCAGGATCATTGCAGGCTTCTTTGCCAGGCAAAGCCAAGTGCTAAGGGGAACAGGAATGTTGCCGGTCACTTGATTCTAGGAAGACAGCCCATGACAGGGCCACAGGCTTCTCAGGAGGGAGGCCCAGTTTCCCTTTGGCCTCTATTGAACTTGACGCATGGCCAAGTGATTAGGGACTCGACCTTACCCTGTGCTTGTGTTCTTTAGGTAATCTAGGCCACCCGCAGGGGAGGATCCGAGGCTGTGCCAGGCCCAGCACAGGCTGCGTCCCCAGTGCCCGCAGTGCCAGGCGCACCGGCTTCCACAGCCTGGATAGCTCCAAGGAGGCCAAGCTAGGAGATGCCAGCCACTCAGGCAGGAAACCTTCTGCTGTTCTGCTGCCGGCTTCTGCAATCAATCCCACAACCAGGCCGGTCCACATATCTTCGAGAAGGCAGGGGCCAGGAGAGGCAGGAGGCAGGCTCCCGGCAGGGAGAACCAGCAGGGAGACAGTATCAGATTCTTCTCCTCACCCTGGCCCTGGAATCTCCAGATACCTTCCCCATGATGCGATGGGGCTGGCCATGAAACTGGGTGTCACAGAGAGTCATGACCGTATCATCCTGCCTGACAGTGCTCTCACTGCTTGGCCACTAGCCCATGCCACCCCGGGCTGAGATCTATCTTTTTGCAGATGTCTTCTGTTCTAGAGAAAGCACAGGCTTCCTGATCACAGGGATGACATCTTCAGGCTTTTTCTTCTACAGAACCAAGCCCACAGGGTGACACGGAGCAGGTGCCCTTCAAGGCTTCCTGACATCCCACCGTGATTGTGTCAAGGCTCCAAGGCCATTTGCATCTGGCCTTCCTACAGCCCAGAGCCATGTACCCTCACCCCCCCAGCCCTCTTCTGCCCAGAGCCAGGGGCGGCCTCAGTCTTACTGCCAGGAAAAAGAGCCCGGAGGTGCCCTGTGAGAAATCTCCCCTCCCTGTGGGTACCCTGCGCGCCATAGGGCCTGGCGGTGAGAGTAGCTGGGGAGGGAGAGAGGAAGTGAGTCAGCTCCTTGCAGAAATGGGAGTGGAAGGGAGGGGCCGGTAGAACTGAGATCAGAGGGCAAGGGGCACAGAGGCCGGAAGGGTCGCTAAGAGAGGGAACCAGGTCCTGGAGGCATTATGCGGCCCAGGGAAAGGGGGACAGATGAGGGTGACAAAGCCAGCAGTGTTACCTCCTACCAAGGCTGGTAGGTCCCCACAGGCCAGAGAACCTGGGTTTGGCAGCCCACGGCCCCACCTGAAGATGGAATCCGAGGCGGCTCCCCTTCCTGACTCACCGGCTGGAGGAAGTGAGGCTTGTGGGATATGGCCAGCCACGTTCTCTCCTCACTGAGGGGGAGTTTCTGGTCCCCAAGGCCTCCCACTGCTTCTCCTGAGCTCCACAGCTCAGGTTCCGCCGGACCCATAGGAGAGACAGATGTTTGCATTTCCCATGGAGGATGGGAATGAGGCCCAGGCCCCAACAGGGGAGCCGTTGGGGTGCCCCAGCACGCACCCTGGCCCTCTGTGGCAGCCCCTGCCCATGCGGAGCTGTCCCCAGGCTCCAGCTGGAATCTGTTGCTCTGACTGGGAAAAATCCTTGCTGTGAAAATTCCCAGCCTGCTGACATTCCAGCACGCAGGCAGCGCAGGGCAAGCAGCAGTAGGAAAGAGGAAGCCTTGATCCCTGCTGGGCCACATCCTACCTCCTCAGAGACCTGCAGCCAGTAAGACAAGCACATTTCTCCAAGGTCCCCTGGGCTGGGCACTGAGTGACTCCGTACGCCCCCAAATCTGCTTCTCACCCAAGCCTGGTGCCTTCCCAAAGATACCAGTGCGGGGCCAGGAGACAGGCCGTCCCGTGACCCTCCTCCCAGAGCCCCTTCCCTAGGCTCCTGCTCCTGGCCGCCCAGAGCCCATCTCTCCTCCATTCCTGCGGGAGATGCTGAGACGCCCACAAGAAACTGAGTCGGGAGTAAAGGTAGCGGGTAGAACATGGTGACGTACTGCAGACGCAACACCAACGCTAGTTGGGGGAAGGGTTCTAGAAACCAAAACTGCGGTAAATGCAGAGAGAATGGGAAACCACTTCCTGGCCAGACAACCATCTTCTTTCCTTCAGCAAATATCCAACAAATATCACTGAAGGTCTCCAGCACTGGAGACATAAGATAACCCATTAATCGCAATCTTGGTGAATGTTATGAAGGAGAAGGATGCGGTGGTGC
Source organism: Panthera leo (assembly GCF_018350215.1). Taxonomy (NCBI): domain Eukaryota; kingdom Metazoa; phylum Chordata; class Mammalia; order Carnivora; family Felidae; genus Panthera; species Panthera leo. Next base: position 17,481,730 of record NC_056692.1, on the reverse strand, counting down.
CAGGGTGCGGACGTGACATCTGAGAAGGTCAAGGAAGGCTCCCCTAAGGAAGCGACATTCAAACTGGGGCCGATGTGTATGAGGGCGTGAGGGTGGGCAAGGAAAAGTCTTATCGACATAAGGAACAGCAGGACTCAATGGAAGAAGCCAAGCTGCACACCCACTACCCGCTAGGCCTTCTGCCAGGCCATGCTCCTCGCCTCCCCCCACCCCCCCACAGTGCACACCAGGAAACAACAGCGTGCAGCCCGTATGCGACAGAAGAGGACCTGTTCTTGGTCAGAGGTGACACTCTGGGGACCCTGCCATCCCGAGTATCGCAGAGGTCAGTACTAGCATCAGTAAGGGCCAAACAGGCGAGGGGCACCATCCCTATCCCCCAGGGTCTAACAGGGGAGATGCGTAAGGGGCAAAGGGTGCCCCTGCCCCTCCTCCAAGGGACCACAGCCAAATACTGCTGGGACAGATGCAGGCGCGCTTTCTATTACCTCTCCCAGCTCCCACCAGATTAAATCCCACCTGCTGCCACTCGGGCTCTCTTCCTCAGGCTAATCCTCTGCAGAGACAGAGGGACAGTCACCCCCTCCTGCAGCTCACCATCCACAGAGCGAGAGCAAGAATGGCCAGTCGCTCTTCACTTCCCCTTCCCTTCTGGAGGAGACGTCTACAGGGGCCGCAGGAATCAGAAGGACGCAGGCCTGGGCCGGGCAATGGATTTATATCCAGATGCTGCGTTCCTCTGCCCCGGACAGCACACCAGTGAGGTGCAAGGAGCCGATGCCCTAAGTTCAACTCCTCACAAGTCAACAGCCTTGGAACCTTAGGCAATGTACTTATCCTTAACCTCTGCGTAATCGGGTATCCTCATGTATGAAATAAAGATTATCATAATATCTATCTCAAAGGGGTGTTGGGAACGTTAAATGAGTTAATATATGTAAAGCAGCTAGAACAGTCCTAACGCCAGCCACGACCCTCATCCTGGCTATTCTCTCTCATGCTCTCCCCTCAAGGCATTTCTGCTCAGCAGAACCTTTACCAGATCAACTAGATGCCACTCAGGGAGCATGCATGCGCTCCCTGGGCGCCGTCCTGGGAGCCACCCAGGATGCGGGACAAACACCCTACACTCCTCCCTATGCCAGAGTCTGCAAAGCGGCCGGGCTGCGAGTGCCAGGGAAGCATGTCACTTCCCGATTCTGAGAAACCGATGGCGGGAGACGAAGGCAGCCAGAGTGGTGACCCAGGTCTGAGGAAACAGTTTCCCAACCAAACGGGAGCCAACAACTGAAAAAAAAAAAAAAAAGCTTTGCTGACACTGTCCCCTGTATTTAACAGAACAGAAGCTGCTGCCAAACACCACGAGGGGACTCTGGGCTTGGCTACCCACCGACCCCCCCCCACCCCAAAGTGCACAGTGGGAGGGGGGCAGCCAGGAAGATTCCACGCCTTCGCAGCGCCTGCCTGGCACGGCGGGCGCCCCCAGCGCTGCTGGCCGCCTGGCGCAGCGTACCCACTGCCCCAGACTGACAATGGAGGCGCCAGGCAGCCCCCTCCCTGGCTGGGTCCCCAGCCCCCACCCCCACCGACGCTGTTCTCCACCTCGGGCCACAGTGAGGAGAACCCAGCGGCTGAGCGTGGCGGGGTGGCGGGAGCGCTGCTGGCAGGCGGACCGCGTGCTTGTGGTTTCTGGGAAACGCTGTAGAGATCTGCAGCATTTTTAAAATACTTGTGTTCCCACCCGCCACACACCCCCCTTCACCCCACTCCTCACCCACCCCTAGTCTGGGTGTTTGCGTATCTGGTATTTTCCAGAACCATTTCAATGTAAATAAGAGATGAGAAGGGAGCTGCGGACAGGGTGGCCAGGGGTACCAGTGGGGGGGGGGGGGCGGGCACAGGGGCTCTGGCCAGGGCCAGAAGGGACTGGTGCAGACCACCTCAAGTCAAGGCCCTGCCCCCCCCGCCCCCCCCCCCCCAGGGCTCCAAGCGGTGCCTGCGAAAACAACAGATGACCATGACATGTGCCCACACCCAGTTCAATGTGGCCTGGGCACTGTGCCCACCACCCACGGGCTGGGTGGCCAGGGCACTCTGGGGCTGCAGTCTGTCTAGCAGCTCACGGAGAAGAGGGCAGAACGTGCCTCTGAGGACAGAGAAGGGAGACCTAGCGGAATGGAAATGACCTAGTCCACCACCCGGTGCTGCTGGTCCCATGCGCCCCACTAATCCAGGATAGGTAACCCCCCAAATGCTCCTAAAGACCTTGCACTTACGAGTTCACATGCCCTGGACACCTTCCCACTGGCCGCCTCATTGTCAAAAGAACTCAGTCTGAGTTCTACTCTGAGGCCTCCAGCCAGAGCTCTCACATGGTGAGACTCCGATGTCAGAAGTACCTGAAGCTTTGGCACCAAATGAAATAAGAGTTTTCTGTTTAAAACGAACCAGCAAAAAACAAAAACATCTCTGGGGATCATTTGGAGTAACATTAGGGAGAGAGCAATTCTAGAACACTGAGCCCGGGCAGCACCCAGCACCTCCACCACCAGAAGCCTCTGGGAAAGCCCATTGCTCAGAAGCTGGCCTGGCAGACCTGGAACAGCAGACTTTTCAGTCTCTCCTTGAAATCCTGCAATCCCCACTCCTGCGGGTACCGCCCCCCACCCCCCACCCCCGCTGCCACCACCCAACCAGGGTACTGGAGACAAGGTTGGTGAGGGTCATATAGCTTTTGCCCAGGGGTCTAGGGCTTCCTGGCAAAGGGGCCCCTGCCCTTCTCCCAGATGTGGGCAACCCCAACCAGCCAGTCTCCTGCCAGGCCACCGATGTCCCATGTGCAGGCCTGAGCACCCAGCATCCCAGCGCTTCCTGCAGCTGGTTGTCTTTGAGGACAGGGCCACAGGGACAGAGTCTGGACAAAAGCGTCATGAGTTCCCGTTGGAAAGAAAACCTTACCAGGAGCACAGATGGGAAAGCACTAGGATGGGTTAATTAAGGAAACTGCAAAATTACCTTCCCTGGATGGCTTTGGAGCTTGGACAGAGGGAAAGGTACCAATCTTCCTAAGCATTCACTATCTGCTGAAGTCCACAAATGTGGTTTACACAACTCTACGTAAGCAGGTGGTTTACACAGACATGACAACCTTTTTAAGGAACCTCACAGCCCTGTAGTCTTTGAGTACAAACCCCACCATCCAAAGCAAGAAGAAACTGAATCACAGATCTCCGGTAAATGCCTGAGAGCTACATAGAGCCCAGGGAGGTAGACCTGACTGGGAAGGGGTGGGAGCCTTCTTTTACATCCACACCTCTCCCCTCCCACCACATCTTCGAAGCTCAGGGAAGTAGTGCTTTCTGGGTAGGGGTCCCCTGCAGGCTAGCCCCTTGGTGGTGGGGGGAGGGGGGGGGCAACCACATTAGCCAGGGTTTAGCCAGCTGGGCTTTTCTGAGCTTAGCAGAAACATCCTACACTCCTGCTCCCTGCGATGGGCCCACAAGGATACAAACAGAAGGGGCTGGCTCTCCTCTCTCCCAGGCTCTCTTCCTTCTCAGTGGGCCCTTGACTTTCCCACTCAGATTCATGGAAGAGGAGAAAGGAATGTTGATCCAACTGGGGTTTTAAGATCCTCATTTGTACCAACACCAGACTCAGGGAACGCTTCGCCTTTAGACAATTTAAGAGTAACTGATCCCAAACCAGATGGCCCAAAACACTTTCCCTGAGAAGCCAAGGAAAGAACTTAGCATCTTCCTCCAAAGATGCATCCCACTCGACCCCTCTTCTCCTCCATCCCCCACACTGGTCGGTCACCAAGACTACACAGTCCCTCAGTTGCTCACGTCTGATCTCTCTCTCCATCGCCCCTGCTTCTCCCCAAGCTCAGGCCTCCATTCATTCTACTAAGATGATGACAGGGCCTTTGCTGTTTTCCCCACGGCTGCCCTTGCTACACCCAGAAGCATTCTTCATGGGCGGCCAGAGGGATTTTCTAAGATCTGTTCCTATCACTCCCTGAGTGAGCTGCTTCTTGTCCTCTGGTTGAAGTTCACATTCCTTAGGCTGGCTCACAAGGGCCTTCGTGACCTGTCCCCTGCTTGCCTCCTCTGCCACTTCTCTCAATACTCATTCCCCCATGCAATGTCCCCCCAGCCTTATCCCCCAAATGCGTCATTCTCTCTCCAGCCTCAAGGTCTTGGCACGTGTCTCTTACGGCCTTCCACTTCCACCTGCCTCTCCGGCATCCATCTCCCTCCTGGATGTCAGCTTTCCCGGTGATCACTCCCAAGACTGTACTTAAAGTCCCTCTTCTGTGCAGGGCTCCCTAGGGCCCCGTACTGGCCCCTGTTGGGGAGCCTCTCAAATGGCATTGTCATCTGTTACTTGACCATCTCTCCCACCAGACTATGAGTTCCTTAGGGCTGGGACTATGTGCTGTCACCACTGGATCCCAGGATCTGGCCCACAGTTGGTGCTCAACAAATGTTTATTTAATAGATAGGTGAGTGGAAGAATGGAGGGCGGAAAAGAACTGCTCCTCCCAGGCCTGCTGAGTGATTTCCATCAGGCCCCATGTCTATCCCACTACAGTGGCTCACCCCTACTCCCAGTGGAACCTTGCTAGCAGCTACAGGGACACATGGAGGTGTGAGCCAAGCACTCTGGACACACATCATGTGAGAAGGAAACCCGAGGGGCTGTCTCTCCCTGGGGCCTTCTGAACAGGCCACGGAGAGGAGCCATGAGGCCTGGTCTCCATCTGTGTAGCAGAAAGAGAACAGATGGCCGGCCAGCTCCCTCAGAGCTCCCTGGGGACAGGCGGTGTGGACACAGTTGATGGATGACCTGACGGGCAGGGTGGCCGCCAGGAGCTGTGTCCTCGTGGGGCCAGAGTTGTCAGGGTGCCCCGCCTGGGAGCCCAGAGGAAATGGGAAGACTCTTCTTGGCATGGAAGTGAGCTTAGAACTGCTGCCAAGGAAAGGAGCCGGAGCCGGAGTGGGAGTGGGAGGAAGACGAGGAGATGGAGGATGATAACTGCAGCCACTACAGACCCACTCCAGGCCTGTCCCAGGAAGCCAGGATGCTGGGCTCACTCTGCTCCTCTCTGCTGGGGCAGGAGTCCCTGCCACCTGCCAGGCAGGGGAAGCTGGGGGCAGGGGAGCTTCCTCAGCTCTAGGCTTCTCGCTGTTCTCTCAGATGGCTCTTGGGAGACTCGTGAGGGTAGCATGCTCTGTGGAAGTCCTCTGGGCACTTCTGCCCTTGCCCCAAGGGGGCCAGAGCAAGCCAGGGTCTCGGGGATACCAGCGGTAGTGTGGAATGTACCAGGGTCTCCAAAGCTAAACCATCCACTTCCCCAGGAATGGGGGGAGCAGCAGCTAGCTGGGAAGGGAGAGTAGCCTAGAAATACGAGATGCCAAGAGGATCCCTAGGCTATAAAGAGAAGACTAAACAGCATCTGGGATGCCAGGCCCAGGGCCCCACAAAGGCCTGTGCTGTGGTTCAGCAGGGAGCTGGCAACAGTCCCCTAGGGGACTCATTCTTTAAGAAGAAAATTCCATCTGTTAAAAGCAATGTTAGCCTGGGAGAAAGTAGACAGGCATGGCAACATAGTATGGGCTTTGGTTCTAAGATAAAGACCACTCCCTTTACACTGTGGTTCCCTGAGCTCAGTCTAGTCTGGTGGCTAACACACAGTAGGTGCTCGCTGTGAGTTTCCGGAATAAACAAGGCCAGGTCCTTCCGCGGATCCCACAACAGCCTCCCTCCCATGCACTACCCCTTCCTGACTAGCAAAACTGCCTGACCTCCACCAGGCCCCGAGTAAAGGAAGGTCCGGAACCCAGTTCCAGGGCTTCCTGCCAGACTCTGACCCTGCAGCTCCCAGGCCCCCCAGGCCATCTGAGCATCCACTTCCCCTCCCTGAGAGAAAGCTAGGACCAGGACTCTGCCTGCTTCCTTTGCATTTCCTCCCACTTCCGACTTGGACACATCTGGTTGGTCACTTAGTGCCGAAAGAGGTCCCGGCCAGCCTGTGTACTGGTCAGGCTGCAGGCGCCAGAGCTGGGCAGTCCGAAAACCTGACAGCTGGGAGGCAGGGATGGCCAGAGGCCAGCTTGTCCTCATATGCTGTCTCTAAGTGGAACATTCCAAACTGATAGGTAGCCACGCTATAGGTGGAGTCAAAAGACCCCTGGGCTTAGAGATCGCTGTCCCCCTGGAGACCCGTTCATACATATAATCTAAATCTCTTCTACTCCTATGTCACCCCTTCCACTGCTGTTTTGAGTGGGGTCTCACGGATAGTCAGGTCATACTATTTCTGCAGGCTTGATACCTGTTGCATCTCCAGGGTGTTTTCTTCTTCCAGGAGAGGTAGTAAAGACTCTTGGAGCCCAGGTGATCTTTATAAATCCAGGTCCAGTCACTCCCCCCAACCCCGCTTCAAACCCTACAATGGTCCCATTTCACTGGGATAAAATCTAAATTCTTATCATGACTTGCAAGGTCCTCCATGATCTGGCCCCTGCTTATCGCTGCAACATTACCTCCTGTTCAACTCCTCACTCAAGGGCAAGAGGAGGTCTGAAATCATCTTACCCAAGAGCTAGCAAAACAGCTGCACATCCCAGAAGTTCCACGACAGCCCTGATTTGAAATAATCCGTCTTTTTCTTTCAAGTCTAGTATCTAAATAACACGGAAATCCTACGTTTTACTCCAGATACCGGGCTGGACAAGTAGTCCGGACTGTCTCTCATCTGAAGTGGCACGTGTTACCCTCCACACCCCAATTTAGGGCTCAGGAAACATGGTGCCCAAACCCCGAACCCTCGCATCAAGAAGTTTGTATCACTGTGCACCAGCCCCTGCTAAGGTCGCTCCTCCCTGCGGGCCAGGTAAGTTGTCCCTCGGGCCAAGGAGTGGCGTGACTTCAACTCCCGAGTACCCCAGTCATCCGCCCAAGCACACTTCCAAATCCCTGCTCCCCCGCAGCTGCCCACGGGGACACTCACATCGGCTGGCTCCCTGCGGGGTCCCTCGCCACTCCGCAGCCAGCTCCGGCTCAGCTCACTGAGCTCCGGAATGGGTTGCACCTTGAGCCGCACACTGTCCCCGGACTGCCGGATCATCTCCACGATCTCGTCCCTGGACTTGCTCTCCACGTTGTGCCCATTAATCTCCACCAGACGATCACCCGGCACCAACCCCAGGGCCAGGTCCTTGGTGCCCGCACCGGGCTCAGCAAAGTGAACCACCCTCCGGTAGACCTGGCCCTCGGGGCCCCGATCCAGCATGGTTGTGCGGCGCAGGGAGAAGCCGAAGTCTCCAGTGGGCCGTCGCTGCAGCTCCAGCTCCCGGAGGGCAGGCGGTGGCAGGTGCACCACGGGGGGCAAGCGCAGGTCAGCCGGGAACCTTTTAGTCACCAGCTCAGGCACTCGGGACCGGGGCCCTGGCCGAGGGATGCCTGCGCTGGGATGCTGCACCAGCTGTCCCTCTAGAGTCCTCGCCTCCACCTGCGGGGACGGGGCCGCAGAGTGCTCGGAAGGGGTGGAGGTTTCTGAGGCACTCTCATCCCGACTCCGCTGGGAGAAGGAGAAGCGTTTGACAATCATCTGTGAGTTCTGCTTGGCCAGGGAGCCAAACTTGGCCGCCCGCTGCAGCACAGAGCCGCGGAAGCTGCCTTCCTCACCCTTGAGGTCATCGCTGGAGCTGGCGGTGCTTAGGTGGCCCGAGTCCAGGATGACGCTGCCCCTGTTGCTGTCAGAGTCAATGTCGGTCAGGTGCAGGTCGGAGCCACTGGCCACCTTGATGGGGATGGGGTTGGAGATTTCCAGGCGGGTCTTGGACTCACGCTTGGAGGAACGGTTCAGATTGAAGAAGCCACGACGCAGGCTCATCTCCTCCAGGCTCCGCAGCTCTGCCGCCGACATCCGCTCCTTCTTCTCCTTCTTCTCCTTCTTCTCCTTCCGCCCGCCATCTTTGTCCTTGTCTTTCTTCATTAGGTTAAACATGGTGGGGTACAGCTTTTGGGGGTGGCACCCCTGGGGGATTACGGGTGCTTAGCACAGGGCCCTGGTACCCCGCCTCGCTGCTGCAAACAGAAACAGAGAGAGAGAAAGAGGTTATTTGAGAGGAGCCTCTTCCTGTGTCTCCAGTGCAGACCAGGCCAACTAATGAGCACAGCTCGTGGTCGCTGAGAGCTAGCTCCCTAAGTGCCAGGTGCTCTGTTTTATACAATACCGTCTCTGTTAAGCCAGTCGTCATAACACTGCTCCAGGAAGGTCTGTGATTACCCCCATTTCACAAATAAGGAAACTTGAGGTTCAGATAGGGTTGTAAAAGCCCAGACTCCAAAGTCTGTCATTGCCTTTAATCCCTGATAGGTGTGCACAGAGGTGGCGTCTGGGAGATGTGACCTCCTGGCAAGAGGGCGCCATCAAGCTAACCTGGTACCCGACTGAAGAATCAAACACAAAGGCCATCACCTCCCCAGAGCCAATAGCCCAGTAAAGCAGCAGACATCACATGCTATTTGGCTCTTTCCTAAGCCTGTGATCCCCACGGAAGCAGCCTTAGCCACCGCCTGACAGAAGACCTCAAAGAACCCACCCCGATTTGATGGCTACCACTTGCCGGGCACTTTATACGCATTACCTCACTCGAACCTCACAGCATCCCTGCACGGGAGGGATCATTATCTCTACTTTACAAATGAGAAAACAGGGCTCAGAAAATTAAGTATGTTGTTAGTTGTCACACAGCCAGTGAGTGGCAGTGGTGGGATCCCATGGCAAATATTGTTTTCTCTCTAGGTCCTTGGCGCCCAAAGAGAAGTAGGGAGGGTAGGGGAAGTTCCACACTGAGCCGAGGACAGACAGCTGAGAGGTGGGGGTGGGTCTGCTGGATAAACAGGATCCTGAAAAACTCATATCCTTTTCCCCAGACCAACAACTAAATATAGCCTGGGGAAGAAAGTTGTGGCAGCCTGAGAGAGAATGCCAGCTCCAGGGCACCTGTGCCTACGATGCCAGCCTTCTGCCCCTATGCCCACCTGACTGGGGACAGGACTGAGCAAAACCTGGTGGGGGTGGAGTTGCAAGCCAGGGGACAAGTTCTAACCAGCAGCGAACAAGAAGGAGAAATAGGCCATACCGCCTAATTAGAAATTAAATGCAATTTTTTTCTCTCTCCGTGAAGGCCTCCCCCTCTGAGTTCTAGACACGGGACTGACAAGCTCACTCCTTCCAGCAAGGACCTTCTGCAAGACCTGGGGAGGCCCGTCCTGTCCGTGTACCCCACTGCCACAATCAAGCAAGGCCCTCCAGGCTCCCCCATCCCATGGTGAGGGATCCCTAGCCCAGGTACAATGCCAAGGATGACTTCAGGCCAGGAACTCCCAAGGGTCCTGGTGCACTGGCTAATTGCTTCCTCCAACGTCCAGCACCCTGACCCATAGGTTCCTGCGAGATCAGCGTATTCTTCCTACAGCAGTACTCTTCACAGAAATATAATTCAAGTCATATATGTAATTTAAAATGGTCTCGGGTGCCTGGGTGGCTCAGTCGGTGAAGTGTCCAACACTTGGTTTCAGTTCAGGTTATGATCTCATGGGCCCCTCATTGGGCTCTGCACTGACAGTGTGGAGCCTGCTTGGGATTCTCTCTCTCTCTCTCTCTCTCTCTCTCTCCCCCCCTCTCCCTCTCCCTCTCCCTCTCCCTCTCTCAAAATAAATAAATAAATAAAATAAAATTGTCTAGCAGCCACATTAAAAAAGGTAAAAAGAAACAGGTGAAATTAACTTTAATGATATACTTTAATGTAGCTATATTCAAAACACTGTCATCTCAACATGTGATCTTTCTGAAAAATATTGAGGGGCGCCTGGGTGGTTCAGTCAGTTAGGTGTCCAACTTCAGCTCAGGTCATGATTTCACGGTTCGTGAGCTTGTGCCCTACATCGGGCTCTGTGCTGACAGCTCAGATTCTGTGTCTGCTTCAGATTCTGTGTCTCCCTCTCTCTGTCCCTCCCATGTTCATGCTCTGTCTCTCTCTCTCTCTCTCTCTAAAAAATAAACATTTTTTAAAAATTTAAAAAGAAAAATATTGAGATATTTTACATTCTTTTTTCCATATTAAGTCTTCAAAATCCAGTGTGAATGTCATACTTAAAGCACATCTCACTTCAGACTAACTACATTTCAAGTATTCAACAGCTAGTGGCTATTGAACTGGGCAGCACAATTCTACAGAAATCTTTAATTGTAGAGCATATCCAAAGTGATGGGGAATCTGGCCCAGTTACTAGCTCCCTGTGGATCTAACAGGCACCGTTTCCCCCTCTGACCTGTTTCTACCTAGCAAGACAAAGCTCCTTCTGAACCTTTTGGTTCGAAATGCTCCATGCACAGTACCTGGAAATAGGAAGACAGGAAATCTAGGGCCCAAGAAGTGCAAAGCCAGGGGCAAACTTGTCCTGCGGAGTCTGGACTGATCTGGGATGGGGGAGTACCTGACAGCAGGCATCCTCTCTTATGGGCTCTATTTTGACACGGGGAGTCTCTCTCCTCCTCAACACTGATGGAGTGTGGCACAGACATACCATATACCAAGACGTGGGATCTTCGGCTGGTCACTGCCCACCTTACCCTTCACCCATCACTTCCTGCACTGTCTTAAAAGGCTGATTAAAAAAAATTGGGGGTGGGGGTGGGGGCGCCTGTGTGGCTCAGTCGGTTAAGCATCCGACTTCGGCTCAGGTCATGGTCTCACGGTTTGTGAGTTTGAGCCCCGCGTCGGGCTCTGTGCTGACAGCTCAGAGCCTGGAGCCTGCTTCAAATTCTGTGTCTCCCTCTCTCTCTCCTTCAAAAATAAATAAAAACATTAAAAAAAAATTTTTTTTAATAAAAATTAAAAAATTTAAAAAAATTCTTAATGTTTATTTATTTTTGAGAAGGAGAGAGGCAGAGTGTGAGCAGGGGAGGAACAGAGAGAGAGGGAGACACAGAATCCGAAGCAGGCTCCAGGCTCTGAGCTGTCAGCACAGAGCCCGATGTGGGGCTTGAACTCACGAACCGTGAGATCATTACCTGAGCCTTAGATCATGACCTAAGTTGGATGCTTAACCGACTGAGCCACCCAGGTGCCCTTTAAAAGGATGATTTAGAAAATGGCTCCAGGAGCGCCTGGGTGGCTCAGTTGGTTGAGCATCTGACTTCAGCTCAGGTTATGATCTCACAGTTTATGAGTTCGAGCCCCACATCTGGCTCTGTGCTGACAGCTTGGAGCCTGGAGCCTGCTTCAGATTCTGTGTGTGTCTCTCTCTCTCTCTCTCTCTCTCTCTCTCAGCCCCTCCCCTGTTCGCACTCTGTCTCTGTCTCTCTCAAAAATAAACCTTAAAAAAAAATAAAGAAGAAGAAGAAGAAGATGGCTCCAGGGGTACCTGTGTGGGAAATGAAGAAAGAAACCCACCCTGGGGACTAGAAGGACACAAATGAATATCTTGGCCTCAGCCTCAGCCCAACCACGCAGAACCCAATGCCTACAATGCTCTCCCCCCAAGACACTCCTTTTGGTCTTCAGTTCTTACTCTGCTATCCTTCCCCAACCCTGGCTCTTTGCTGGGAGCCAGACACCTGTGTAGTACCAACAGAAAACAGGTCCCAGAATTCTAGAACCTTCGGGCTGGAAAGGTCCCTGAGAAGTAATTTAATGTAAATCCGTGTCTTGGCAAAAGCTTGCTCCTCGCTGCGATTGTGACAGGCAGGAACCACACACACCGTCACAGCAGTAGCACAGGAGAGAGCGCTGGCCAGGAACGTTAGCAGACCTGGTATCTAGGCCTGGATCCGCCAACAAATCGCTAGGGGACCTTGAGCCTGTCACTTTGCTCAAGGTTGGACTGGATGATTTGGTCTCTTGTCGCTCAAAAATTCCAAATATCTAAGTCTCTTGTGGACACAGGTTGTTCATTAACCTTCTGCCAAAGTTACTCCTCTCATCCCAACCCTGGAGCCTTTGGAGACTGAGTCCACTTCAGCCCTTCCCTCATCATCCCTGTCCTGCCACTGTTAGGCACACAGCTCACAAGGTACCCCTTCCCCACTGTCATCCCTCCAAGCCTGTCTGGGGCTACCTGCAACCTCCCTGTCCGGGTCAAACCTACAGTGCAGCCGCTCCTATGCTCCTCAGAGCTCACGTCTCCAGAGACCTGGGCTCTGTCACCTTCCTGTGGACCTTGCACTTTTCACCATCTTCCACCCTCAGGTTCAAAGTCTCCAGCAGCAATGACATCAGGATCTTCCCACTCTTCACTCTGGGCTGCAGTTTCTACCCGCCTCCCCTTGGTCTCTTACCCTCTCCAGTGAAGGTAACCTTAGAGTTTGCTGACCTCCTTCTCTGTCTTTCTCCCCTCATCCTACTCCAGGAGCCCTTTCCTAATTTTAAGTGGAGGAAAGGTATATATAAAAATTAGGGTATGTGCCCATATCATCTTGACCCTACTACTAACCCGATCAAAGCAAAGTACAATCGACTGACTCAACTCGGCTGCCTTATCACTTTAAGACAGAAAGCATTTTAAGGGCAAGGACCCTTCAACTCAAATATGCATCTTGCAGTTCATCAACAGGGGAAACAGTTTACATATTCACACAATGGAATACTACTCAGCAATAAAAAGAGAAAGCAACTACTGATACAACAGGGATGAATCCCAAAAATACTATGTCAAGTGACAGTAAAAGAAGGCTTTGACATAAGAGTACATACTGGTGAGGCTCATACAGTACATAGAGATGGTCCCTGACTCACAATGGTTCGATTTACAATTTTTCAACTTTACAATATGCACATATGAAAGTGATAGGCATTCAGTAAAAATTATACTTCGAATTTTGGATTTGGGTCTTCTCCTGACCTAGCAATATGCAGTAGGATGCTCTCTTGTGATGCCAGGCAGTGGTCCTGGTCGGCCACACAATCACAAGGGTAAACAGCCGATGTGCTTATAGCCATTCTGTACCCATGCAATCATAGTGGGTTGTTTTTTTTTTTTTTAAGTTTATTTATTTTGAGAGAGAAATAGTGAGCGTGCAAGCAGGGGAGGGACAGAGAGAGCAGGAGAATCCCCAGCAGGCTCTGCACTGTCAGCACAGAGCCGGATATGGGGCTCGAACCCACAAACCGTGAGATCATGACCTGAGCCAAAATCAGGAGTTGGACACTTAACTGAGCCACCCAGGCGCCCCAACCATCCTGTTTTTCACTTTCAGTACAGTGTGCAATCATTTACATGAAATATTCAACACTTTATTATAAAATAGGCTTTGTGCTAGATGATTTTGCCCCACTGTAGGCTAATATTAATGTTCTGAGCACAATTAAGGTAGGCTAGGCTAACCTATGACGTTTGGCAAGTTAGGCGTATTAAATGCATTTTTGAGTTATGATATTTTCAATTTACAATGGGTTTATCAGGAGGTAAACCCACTGTCAGCCAAGGAAGATATGTATAGACAGAACTAACCTGTGGTGAAAAAAAATCAGAACCGTGATTACCTCTGGAAGGTGGGGAGGCGGATAGGGGTAGCCATTGCCTGAGAAAGGGCATGAGGGAACTTTCTGGAGTGATGTTCATGTTACATTACCTTGATAGGGATTTGGGCTGACAGATGTATACATGTGTCAGCAGTTATCAAACAGTGCACACGAGGTTTGTGCATTTCATTATGTGAAACAGGCACTCAAAAAAAGAACTGGAAACATATACTGAAGTCTAGTTAATGATACATACACTGAAGTATTTGGGGCAAGGTATACTGATGTCTGGAATTTTTTTTGAGATGTATCCAAGATGTAAGACGGTTTGATGGATGGATCAAGGGATAAATATGTGATAAAGTGAGGACAGTAAAGTGTAAATTGTAGAAACTAGGAAGTGGGAGGGGTATTCACAGTAAAATTCTTTAACTTTTCTAAATTGTGATAAAATGTTGGGGACAATCCATATCTATCAAGTACCTACTAAATGCAAGAGAAATGAAACTAAGAAAGAGCTTAGGCTTCAGATGTCAGGCAGCAAACGTGGGACCAATTCTGAGGTAATAGCTATGCAATCCTGGGAAAGTCACTTAGTGCCTCTGTGCCTCTGTTTTCCCATTTGTAAATGGAGATAATAAGAGTACAATAACAGGGGTGCCTGGGTGGCTCCAGTTGGTTGAGCATCCAACTTCGGCTCAGGTCATGATCTCACGGTTGGTGGGCTCGAGCCCCGTGTTGGGCTCTGTGCTGACCGCTCAGAGCCTGGAGCCTGTTTTGGATTCTGTGTTTCCCTCTCTCTCTCCCCCTCCCCTGCTTGCGCTCGCACGCTCTCTCTCTCAAAAATAAATAAACATTAAAAAAATTGTTAAATAATAGTACCTACCACATAAGGCCTGGGGACTAAATGAAATTGGTATATAAGCCCTCCATATAACACCTAGCCCAGGGTAAGCCCTCAAGAATGGTACCCAATCATAGCAAGGCACATTCTTATCATCTAAATGGGACAGTAGACAGAATAATAAAGTACAGAAATGACTATCAGCCCAAGTGTGACTAAAATAAGTCTAAACATAAAATCTTAGTGCCAGACAGAACCTTTTTTTTTTTTTTTTTAAGTTTTTAAAGTTTATTTATTTATTTTGAAAGAGAAAGGATGCATGCATGAGCAGGGTAAGGGCAGGGAGAGAGGGAGAGAGAGAATCCCAAGCAGGCTCCATGCTATCAGTGCAGAGCCCAGTGTAGGACTTGACCTTACAAACCAGGAGATTATGACCTAAGCCAAAGTCCGACGCTTAACCAACTGGGCCACTCACACGCCCCTGGACAGAATCTTTGTATGTGGAAAGTAAAGCCCAAAGAAGTGAAGGCAATCCAATGAGCACACGGCCAGGCTGGCTCGAGTCCAGAGGCCCCATGTAGCTACTGCCGAAGACAAAATGCAAGCAATTCATAGATGCAGAAATATGAAAGGCCAACAAACACAAACAGGTATTCAGCCTCAGTCATATCACAGACACATGAAATGAAACAGAGACATGCTATTGTCCACTTATCAGGTTAGTAAAAACTACCATCATTAATAACATCAATCTAATAGAAGATAGGAAGCAGGGTATCTGCTATGTGTTGTTGGGAGTATAAATTGGTATAAGGGCAAGTTGGTGGTATCTATGAAAATATTTAAATGCACATATTCCTAGACTGGGCAATTCTACATATAGGACATCTACAGATATGTCCACACAATAAACATGGCTGATCTTTGCATCATTGTTTGTAATTCAAAATTCTGTCAATACAAAGATCGTATCACTAGGGAAATAGCAAGATTATAGAACTGGACAGTTAAAAAGAATGAAGGGGCGCCTAGGTAATTCAGTCGATTAAACATCCGACTTCAGCTCAAGTCATGATCTCATGGTTCATGGGTTCGAGCCTCGCATAGGGATCTGTGCTGACAGCCTGGAGACTGCTTCAGATGCTGTCTCCCTTTCTCTCTCGGCCTCTCCCCTACTTGGGCTCTCTCTCTCTCTCAAAAATAAAAAATAAACATTAAAAAAAATTTTTTTTAAAGAATGAAGATTTGTATATACTAACCTAGAAAGATTCTATTCTACATTAAGCGAAAAACTCAAGTTGCCATATAGTTTTTACTAAAATTTTAAAAACTATGTATATGTGTGCATATATATTCATGGAGATTATGTATGTGCAATATTTGCAAATGCATAGAAAAATGTATGCTCTGGGAAAGAGACAGATTTTAGAAGAGTCAATGGCTTTGTGTTTCATCTATATTGTTTTAATTTTTTACAATGAGAATATTTAGCTGGTAGGGGTGTATGTGTGTGTGTATCTAGGCCTAGGGGCTTTATTTCATTATTTTTTTTTTCAATGTTTCTTTTTTGAGAGAGAGAGACAGAGGCAGAGAGAGAGGGAGACACAGAGTCCAAAGCAGGCTCCAGGCTCTGAGCTGTCAGCACAGAGCCTGACGGGGGGCTTGAACTCATGAACCATGAAAGCATGACCTGAGCCGAAGGCGGTCACTTAACCAACTGAGCCACTCAGGCGCCCCTAGGCCTAGGGGCTTTGGATAGTGGGATTATGCATAATATTTCTTCTACTTTTCTATATGCTCTTTATTTCCTACAGAAAAAAATTTTTTTAATATTTATGTAAAATTATATTTATGAAACATGATATTGCATATAAATATAAGTAAATAATATGTGCATATGTGATAAATATGTTATATATAAGATATATATAACAAGCTTTAAAAAAAATGCCTGAAAAGATCCATTACAAGATTTTGTCTGTGGTTTTCTCCATGCAGTAGAGGCAAACAGGGGTAGTAACACTTTAGCTTTTTAGCTAATAGCCTTTCCCAGCATATGTTACTTTTGTGATTTTAAAAGATTAGAAAGAAAAAAAAAAGGAAGGTTTGACAATCCACTTAGCATTTAGGCTGTAAACCAAGTTCGCAACTGTAAGTTCAAGGCTTGCCATCTCATGCCTTAGGAAAGTTTCAGTGACTTGGGGGACTTGGTTAAAATAGATCTCACTAGTGTCTTGTGGCTTTAAGTGGGGACATATTTAAATGGGTCACCCTGCAGCTGGCAAAATAGAAGCCCCAGGAAATGGAAACTATAACGTTAGAATCCCAAGACAAGGCGCCCAGACTTGGCTGCTGTGGGTGGACACTTAAAAGGGTCAGTCCTCCCCACCCCACTCCCAGACCACACTCATAAATAAATACAAAGGAAATACTTTCCCAAGAGAGCCGGCCTCTCTCCCTTGGCCTCTGACCTCCCTAAGCGGCCGTTTCCTACAGCCCAGAGGCCTTTCTCGGCGCCAGTCCATACCAAGGTTTGCAAAAGCGACCAGGCAGGACTCGAACAGCAGCACCTGGCCGGTCCCGTTCCGGCCGGGGCCCCAGCCGAGCGGCGCAGAGGGACGCCTGTCGCCTTCGCCGCCACCGCCACTGCCCGAGCCTCTCTCCCAGCCGGTCCTGCTTAGAGCTCCGCAGCGCCCCGTGACTCAAGACCAGGTCACACGGAGCTTATCTAGCTCCAGGTGTGCTCGCTCCGACTGCACGCTTCTCACATGACATCAGCCGGCCGGCCGGCCCAACCGCCCGCCGGCTCCTGCTCCCTTGGAACCCGCGGCGCTCAGCACTTCCAGGCAGCCGGCCGGTGCAGCCGCAGCCCCGCGGCGCCTCCCGCCGAGATACCGTCTCCCCTGGAACGCAGCGATCCCGCAGGCCCCGGGAGGAACGACGCGGGAGAGGTGCCAGGAGCGCGGCCAGGTCCCCAGCTGCTCTTCCAGGTGCACCTCCTCAGCCCCAGGAGGGGTTTGCCGCAGTCCGCTGGGCGCTAGACTCCGCTAACCACCCCCCCCCCCCCAATTTCTGTGTGACCTTCAGCAAGTCCCGTCCCTCTCTAGGCCTCAGCTATTTCAACTATAAAATCTCCATGGGCCTGAGAGTTCAGACTTGGCCGGGAGCCCTTGCCTTTGCCGGGAGAGGTATTCTGTTCAACTACAAATTGCAGGTTCTAAATCCTGCTCTGCCTCTGAACTGCTGTGTGACCTTGAGCCCATCATCCAACATCTCTGAATATCAGAGGATAATAAAAATAATCCCCTGTAAGCGATGGTAAAGTACCTGGCAGAGAGAAAGGGCCAAGGGCCTTGTAAAACCCTCAGCCCTCAGTTTAAACTGCTGCCTGACTATAGGCTCTTTGAAACATCAAGGGAATATGGATAATTGACAAGCCGCACCACTCCCACCTCAAGGACAGTGAGGTGGGGAGAGGAGTGGAGGCTTTCCAGTTCTGCTCCCCACCCCTCCCAATCCGGCTCCCAACAACACTCTCTAATTCAGGCTACCTCAGAAAATGCTGATGGGGGGGGGGGTGTGGGGATGGGGTGCAGTGAGCAGATCTTAAAGCACCCAGGGCCTGACCCAAAGTAGAACTTCAAGCCCCCAGCCCGAGTCCTGGGGGAACCTGTTAATCATAGCACAGGGTGGGCTGGGCCTTCCCATACCCTTGAAACTTTAAACTACACCAGGTCAGAGCCCCTCCCCTTTACCCACCACACCCGGGAGAGGCCTGGGACAAGGCCTGGGGCCCAGAGCCACCAACAGGACCCGGCTCACATGGATGATCTAGTTCCCGTCTGTGGCGTCCACTTCAGGTGAGGGGGGTCTGGCTGGGGACAGACGTCTGGTTTAGAAGGAGCAAGAGCAGCCGTGCTGCTCTGGAGACCTGTGACACACCAAGTCCGGATCAGGGCTTCCTGAGTTCCAGCAACTAACTCCCTGCTCCACCCGAGTAGGGTGGATTCTCCCTTTCACATTAGCCCCAGTGCTGCCCCACCCAGTCCAGCTTCAGGTACCTGCCTCTGGGGCACCCCGCACATTTCAGGCCCGATTTCTGAAGACACACGCACCCTTTAATGAGCAGCCTCAAGCTAGGCCGGTGAGGGGGGCTCCAGGCAACAGGCTGGCTACCCAGACTCCCAGGGAATGAGGTGGAGGCACCAGGCAGGAGGCAGGAGGGGCACAATCCACGTGAGGGCTTCTGAGGAGAGCCAGGGGCACCGGAGGAAGCCCTTAGGCACACACCCTGGCACCTGAGCCAGGCCCGCAGAGAGTAAACAAACTAGATACTCAGAGCTGCCAGGCACCAGGTCAAGTGTTCAAAGTTCAAAGCTTCCAAAGGAAGTGACCACCAGCACTCATTCTATCCCTCCCACACTCCCCCCTCCACCCCCACCTGTGATCCTTCTCATTTCCCTAACCCTCCAACACAATAGCTTCCCCCATGGTCTTCCTGGAATATGAGGCCCCAACTCCAATGTCCCCAACCCCAAAGGAACAAGCACACCTCCACCCGAGGCTATCTATAATTAGTCATGTCCAGCAACCAGGAGGATGTTTCCTGGAAAGCCCTCATCACAAAAGGACAGAGGGGAAGCTGAGGAGGTGGCAGGCCATTGACAAAGAGCCAGTGAGGTCTGTCAGGAAGCCAGAGACCTCAGGAGAGCAACTTTCAATATCCCCAAATAGAAAGTAGCCTCTGAACCAAAAGGGTGGGGAAAGTTAGACAAGGCCTGGCCCATTGCCATGCCAACAGGAAACCGACCTGCCCAAGAAAGGGCTCCAGAACTGGTAAGAACATGGAAAGGTGATCTTGCTCTTAACTGTCTGGTTGACCTTCCCTCCGTTCCAGCATGGACCCAATGCATACACACTTCGGGCAGTTCACTCTCCTTATGGGGAATTACAAGGCCTCCTCAGCAACAGACATGCCAGGTACTCCAAAAGACAAATGAGCCCACACAAACCAGCCTGAATCACTGGCCAGGTGAAGGGGGGCAGGGAACCCAATTCCATAATTTTGGGAGTCCATCAGAGGGCAGGAAGGCTCCAGGCAGGAGAGCTCCTCCCAAGAAGCATTGTCCCCAACCTCTCTGCACAAACACAAACCAAGAGGACATTGCCAAATACATGCCCGGTTGGCTGAGTAGGCAAAAGCAGTACCCTTAAAAAATACACCGTCTGCCTCCCCCCCCCCCATGCCCCCCCCCCCCACACCCCGTTCATTCTGGCTGGAGCCTTTCCAACTAATCAGCAGGACACATGTGCCTTGCAACAGGGTGACATCCCCATCCCCCCTCCCTGCCCCCAACAAAGCCCCAATGTGTGCTTTGTCCCTGCAGGCCTTATCTCAGCCAGGAACATGACCCACTCCTCACCATGCTTGGTACCAAGCCGCACCCCCACCCCCCACCACCCCCACCACAGGGGTGTGGAGCAGCTAACCTTACCACCTCGCCTCCCCATTGGCGAGACAACTGGCATGACAGGTTAGCAGGGCGGGGCGTCAGGGCAGTCTCTCCCAGAGGCCTGGGGCAGGCTGTCCGACCTTCCCACACACACCCCACCCCTTTGCAGGGAAAGGTGAGGTGAGCAGCCAGTCACAGGGGACAGGCAGCACTCCCTAATCTCCAAAGCCTACCATTCACTCACCCCCGTCTTCTGTCCCAAGGGGAGGGGGCCTGGGGAAGCGGGGTCTCCATTGTTTTGCCAGCTGTCTAGCAGCTGCTCCTTTGAGAGGAGCCCGCTGTCGGCCTGGCAGTGAAAGGGTGAAGGCCGCTGGGAGGGATAAAGGGTTCGGTGGAGGTGCTCGCCTTCCCCGCTGCCTTCCTCGGAGCCTCGCTCGGTCGGTCGGTCGGTCGGTCGGTCGGCCTGGGGGGGAGGGGGGGGGGGCCTGGGCCTGGCCCCGAGAAGCCCCCTATCCCGGAGGCTGCAGCCTCCACCCCGCAGCCCGGGGCCACCTGGGCTCCCCTCAGCCCTCAATCCCCCTAAACCGAGGGCCACCCTGCCCTGCCTCCGCGCGCTCCCGAGCTGGCACAAGGGGCCGGAGCTCCCCTCCCCGCCCCTCCTTGTCGGCCCCCATTCCCGGGCGCCCAGCTCCGCGGCGCGGCCGGGGACCGGAGCCGGGAGTCCGGGCCGCCGCTTCCAGGGGACAGTGGGGGAGGAGGAGCCGGCGGGCCCCGCCGCCCGCCCGCCTTCCCGGCCCGAGCCCGCCCCGCCGCCCCACCCGGCCCGGGCAGCCCCCGAGCGGCCGCCCCCGCCGCCCCGCGCTCACCGGCCGCCGGAGCCCGCCCGGCAGGCAGCAGAAGCGGAGACGCGGCATCCAGCGGCCCCGGCCCGGTCCGGGCTGGAGCGCAGCGCGGCGCAGCGCAGCGCCGCCCCCCGCGGCCGCGCGAGCAGAGCCGAAAGGGAGCTCCCTGCTGGCGGCTCCGGGGATAAACGCCCGGCCTTCCTGGCAGCGCCTGGGCGCGCCTCCAGAACGGGCCATGCGGGCACGGGGCGCTGCTCTGGGAGCCTTCTGCCCGCGTCCGAGAGGCCTGGAGCTCCCGTCTGCGCTGGGCGCCGGAGGCCGCTGGGCACGCCCAGGGCAGGCACCGTGCCCGCATGTATAGAACAGGTTCCTTCCAAGGCCGGCACTGGACTCCGCGCGCTGGCTGTGTCCGAGAGGGTGCTGCCCAGGGCAGTGCTGTGCGGAGGACGCATTCGAGTCTTGCTGGTCACATCTCCCAGGGTGGCTCTGCAGGGGCAGACATAGGGCGCTGCTCGATGGTGCCAGATGGCTTAGGCCGAAGCAGACACTGCCCGCATGTCCAGGGTGGCACTCGCGGAATGTACTCCCCAGGGTGGTAGCTTGGTCTGAGAGAGCCCTGCCTCAAGTGCAGCTGCCTGAGGGGTGTACCGGGGCCCAGGAGACGCAGCCCTCAGCGGTGATCACTCAGTCCCCAAAGGAGTCCAACGATGCTAATAAGATTAACACCTTTCAGAAGCTTCTTGGTTTACAGGTCCTGTCATGTCCTCATCCAGTGAGATGTTTACCCAGGAAAGGATTATAGGTGTCCTGGGAGAGGTCAGAGGTGTTTAGAGACCAGTCTTCCAAGGTAGGTGCTATATCTTGAGTTTGGAGATGGAGAGGTGGATGCTTCTATAGGCAGTGTGCATACTGGAGTGGGATACCCCAGAATGTGGAAGAAACTGACTGCATGGTGCGGGAAGAAGGGTGTAGCAGACAAGAGCAGCTGCCTCCACAGTTAGCCCAACCAAGAATTTCTGCAGACAGAGGGGGCGGAAGCTGACAGATCAGGGAAGGTTAGAGCAAGGGGGCTCAGGAGCAAAGAGGTGAGTAAGAGCTGGGAGATCCTGAGGAATAGACCACACCCAGGATGTACATTTTGGATAGAGGAATAGTGTGCCACCCAAACTCGATTAAACAAATTTTTATTGAGAGGCTGCTGAGCGCCAGGTGCAGCCCTAGGCACTCCGGGGGACACTGAGAAATCAGACATAGAACCTCTTTCCAGGGAACTCCCACAGAAGTGAGCTGTGACTGCAGGAGGGTACACCACACTGTCATCCCTAGGATGAGACAGTGACATCCCTAGGATGAGGACATGACATTGAGTGAAACCTTGGAGGCTGGGTTGGACAATACTATCACTACCGCTTCCTGAGCACCTACTATGTGATACACACACTCTCCATTCCTCACAACAAACCTATGACAAGAGACTATTATTATAGATAGCGACTGAGTGCATGGACTCTGGAGTCAGGTTACCTGAATTCAAATCCCTGTCAAGTCCTAGCTGTGTTACCCTGGGCGATTTACAAAACCACTCTATGCCTCAGTTTGCTTATCTGAAAAATGGGGATAAATAACAGTGCCTGCCTCAAAGTTTATACTGAAAATCAAATGAGTTTAGTCTTGGGGTGGCTGTCTGGGTCCGCTGGTGGAGTGTGCAACTTTTGATCTTGAGATTGTGAGTTCGAGTCCCATGTTGGATGCAGAGATTGCTTACAAATAAAATCTTTAAAAACAAAAAACAAAAAATGAGTTTGGTCTTTTCAACAAATGATGCTGGAACAACTGCATATCCATAGGCAAGAAAACGAATCTAGACAAAGACTTCGCATCTTTTACGAAAATTGAAATGGATCATAGGCCTAGATGTAAAACACAGAACTATAAAACGGATAGACGATAACATAGATGGAAACCTATACGACCTTGGGTATGGTAATGATTTTTAAAAAATTTTAATCCCAGCATAGTTAACATACACTGTTATATTACTTTTGGGTATATAATACAGTGATTCAACAATTCTGTACATTACTCAGTTCTCTTCATGAGAAGTGTACTTTTAATCCCCATCACATACTTCCCTCACCGCCCTCCTCCCCTCTCGTAACCGTCAGTTTGTTCTCTGTAGTGAAGAGTCTGGTTTTTTGTTTGTCTCTTCTTTTTCTTTGTTTGTTTTGTTTCTTAAATTCCACCTATCAGTGACATCATATGGTATTTGTCTTTCTCTGACTTATTTCACTCAGTATTATGCCCTCTAGATCCATCCGCGTTGTTGCAAATGGCAACATTTAATTTTTTAAGGCTGAGTAATATTCCATTTTACATATGTACCCACCTCTTCTTTATCCATTTCATCTATTGATGGATACTGGGACTGCTTCCATAATTTGGCTATTGTCAATAATGCTGCAATAAACACAGGGGACCATACATCTTTTCAAATGAATGTTTTCCTATTCTTTGGGTAAATACCCAATTGTGGAATTACTGGATCATATGGTAGTTCTATCTTTAATTTTTTGAGGAACCACCATACTGTTTTTCTGGAGTGACTGTACCAGTCTGCTTTCCCACCAACAGTGCATGAAGATTCCTTTTTCCCCACATCCTTGCCAACACTTGTGTTTTCTATTTTAGCCATTCTGACATGTATGAGGTGGTATCTCATTGTGGTTTTAATTTGCGTTTCCCTGATGATGAGTGATGTTGAGCATCTTTTCATGTGTCTGTTGTCCATCTGGATGTCTTCTTTGAAGAAATGTCTGTTCCTGTCTTCTGCTCATGTTTGAATTAGATTATTTGGGGGTTTTTGGTGTTGAATTGTATAAGTTCTTTATGTATTTTGGATACTAACCCTTTATTGGATATGTCATTTGCAAATATATTCTCCCATTTACTAGGTTGTCTTTTAGTTTCAATGATTGTTTGCTTTGCTGTGTAAAACTTTTACTTTGATGTAGTTCCAATAGTTTATTTTTGCTTTTGTTTCCCTTGCCTCAGGAAACAGATCTAGAAAAGATGTTGCTACAACCAATGTCATGGTGATGATTGTTTACATACAACATCAAAGGCATGATTCATGAAAGAAAAAATTGATAAGCTGGACTTCTTAAAAATTAAAAACATCTGTTCTGCAAAAGACAATACTAAGAGGTCACAAGCCACAGACTGGGAGAGAAAATTTGCAAAAGACACATCTGATAAAGGACGGTTGTCAGAAATATATGAAGAACTTTTAAATCTCAACAATAAGAAAGCAACCAGTCCTATTTAAAAATGGTCCAAAGACTCGAACAGACACTTCACCAAAGGAGACATATAGATGGCAAATAAGCATTTGAAAAGATACTCTACGTCATATGTCATAGGGAAATGCAGATTAAAACAACAGTGAGATATCACTGCACACCTATTAGAATGGCCCAAATCTAGAACAATGACAACACGAAATGCTCACAGGCATGTGGAGCAACAGGAACTCTCATTCATTACTGGTAGGAGTGCAAAATGGTACAATCACTGTGGAAGACAGTTTCGCAGTTTCCTACAAAATTAAATATACTCTTACCATATGATCCAGAGATTTCACTGTTTGTTATTTGCCCACATGGGAACTGAAAACTTCTATCCACACAAAAACCTGCACACAGATGTTTAGAACAGCTTTAATATAATTGCCAGTATATAAGCAACCCAGACATCCTTCAGTACCTGAATGGATAAACTGTGGTAGATCCAGACAGTGGAACATCATTCAGCACTAAAAAGAAATGAGCTACCAAGCCATGAAAAGGCAAGGAGGAACCTTAAATAACTATGTGAAAGAAACCAATCTGAAAAGGCTACATACTGTATGATTTCAACTCTATGACATTCTGGAAAAGGCAAAGCTATGGAGACAATAATAAGATCAGTGGTTGTCAGGGGCTGGAGGAAGGGAGAGATGAATAGGCAGAGCACAGAGGATTTTTCAGGCAGTGAAACGATATGATATGGATACATGTCATTACACATTTGTCCAAACCTGTGGAATGTACAACACCAAGAGTGAACCGTAATGTAAGCTATAGACTTTGGGTGATGATGGTGTGCCAATATCAGTTCATCAGCTATAACAAATGTACCACCGTGGTGCAGGATGTTGATGGCACGCGGTGGGGGGTGGGGTGGTGTGGGGGCTGTGCCTGTGTTGGGGCAGAGGGTATATGGGAACTCTGCACTTTCAGCCCCATTTTGCTATAAACCTAAAATTACTTTTAAAAATAAAATTTCTTGGGGGAGCCTGGGTATCTCAGTCAGTTGAACATCCAACTCTTGATCTTGGCTCAGGTCATAATCCCGGGATCATGGAATAGAGCCCCACACTGGGCTCCGTGCTAGGTGTGGAGCCTGCTTAGAATTCTGTCTCTCTCTCTCTCTCTCTCTCTGTCTCTCTCTCTGCCCCTCTACCCACCCTGCTCTCTCTCTCTCTCTCAAATAAAAATAAAAATGAAATTTCTTAAGTTTGAAATAATGAAATGAGCTAATATATAAAAAGAAGAGTGTCCAGCACATAGTAAGCATTCTATAACTATTAGCTTTACTATTCACATCTGTCCTAACTCATAGCTATGGAAACTGAAGCACAGACAGATTTGTGACTTGTACACAGCCTGCAAGTGACAGAGTCAGGATTCAAGCTGAGGTCCCCAAGGCTCCAAAGCCCATGTTCTTCCCCCTACAACATGACAGTGAATGAATAGGCATATTAACATGTATCTTTTGGGGGCACCTGGGTGGTTCAGTTGGTTGAGCGGATTGACTCTTGATTTCTCAGGTCATGATCTCGAGGTTCGTGAGTTTAAACCCTGCACTGTCAGTGCAAAGCCTGCTTGGGATTCTCTCTCCCTCTCTGCCCCTCCCACCCCATAAATAAACAAACTTAAAAAAAAAATGTTTTGTTTATGTGTGTCCACATCTAGGCACTGTTGGGGTAGTATAGAGTATTCTTTTTTTTTAATGTTTATTTATTTTTGAGGGACAGAGCACAAGCAGGGGAGTGGCAGAGGGAGGGAGACACAGAATCCAAAGCAGGCTCCAGGCTGTCAGCACAGAGCCTGATGCAGGGCTTGAACTCACAAACTGTGAGATCGTGACCTGAGCCAAAGGCTGACGCCCAACTGACCGAGCCACCCAAGCACCCCCTAGCACTGGGTATTCTTAAGAGCTCCTCTAGCCTGACCCAGGAAGCAGTTTCAGAGACCGGGTAGGTTTGAAACACCAAGATAACATCCACAATGACTGGTGGGCTCATGGTCTCATGGTTTTTAGTCTTTTACTTCCCAAAGAAGTAATCCCTGCCAGGGCTCTGTGTGAAAGTAAAGCACCTCTCTCCCCCTTGTAGAAAAATGTCAGAGGGGTGTCCACATAAAATAGCCCAGATGACCGCGGAAAGGCCAGTTTTTTTTTTTCCCCCAGAAGATTCCTGAGCTTCTAAAGCAATCTGACTTTAATCAAGGATCCCCCTCAGAGAGAAACCTGGTGATAACAGTCGCTTACGTCAGCGGAGCCCTTACTATGCAGTCAGTGCTGTTATTACCCCCATTTTACAGATTAGAAACCAGGCTTAGGAAGGTGAAATAATCTGCCCAAGGCCACGTGACTAATACATAGCAGAGCCTGGAATGCTTGCTCTGATCACACTCTGTTGGGCTGTGTCCCGGGTGCAGTGGAAAGCGCATGGGCTTTGGAGCCACACAGCCGGAGAGGACACTTGGTCTAGCAGCTGCTAGCAAATTCCTTAGCCTCCTTACGCCTCAATTTCCTCCTCTATAAAAAGGGGATAATAACAATGCCTGCCTCACAAGGGTATGAGAGGATAGAACAAGCAAACTCATTTAAAGCAATTAACCCAGTACTTGATACATAGTAAGTGGTTAACAGATGTTAGCCCTTATTAATCTCTCTGAACCTTTAGTTCCTCATCTGTAAAATGGGGGCTAATAATAGTATGTAGGTCACAGAGTTATTGTGAGGCTTACGAGAAATGGCAAATGACATGTGAGATGAGACTGTTATGGTGGCAAACTACCATACCATGGCCGTCCAAAAAGGGTCGCAGATAAGCAAGCCAGCTTTTTTAAAAAGCCCACAGAATTACAAATCTGCCTGATAACAAGTGCTATTCAGATGACAAAGGCACACCTTGAATATTTTCCCTCAAAACGCATTTATTAGCTTAAGATCCTTTATTTGCTTCGAAGCTTGGAGTGTAGGTGGAGAATGCTCTCCAGGAAACTTAAGTCTAAATTCTTTTTCCCTTTTTTTTTTTTTTTTTTTGAGAGAGGGGCACAGAGAGAGAGGGAGAGAGAGGGAAGCGGGGCTCACCTGAAGCCAGGTTCAACCTGAAGTGGGGCTCACGGGAAGGGGGCTTGAACTCACCAACTGTGAGCTCATGACCTGAGCCAAAGTCAGATGCATAACAACTGAGCCATCCAGGCGCCCCGTAAATCTAAATTCTTAGAAGACGGTACTTGCAGAAGTTCAGTCCAAAATAAAGGAGCACATCTCTGATATGACATGCAAATGTTTTATTTGAGGAAAGTTCAGACACATACGAAACTAAACAATAATATAACACACACCATCCCCGCCCCCCCACCCCCGCCCCGAGTATCCATTGCACAACTTCAATAGCTTCCAACTCAAGGAAAATTTGTTTCAACTATACTCCCTCCTACCCAGTAGAGATTTTTTTTAATGTTTATTTTATTTTTGAGGGGGAGGGGGCAGACAGAGAGGGGGGACAGAAGATCTGAAGCAGACTCTGTGCTTATAGCAGACAGCCCTATGCGGGGCTTGAACTCAGGAACCTTGAGATCATAACCTGAGCCCAGGCATCCCTACCCAGTAGAGTTTTGAAGCAATTCCCACACATCATATCATTTCATCTGAAAAGATTTTAGTATAAATCTCTAAAAGATAAGGATTATTTTAAAAACAAAACCACAATACCATTGTCACACCTAAAGATTTTAAACAATAATCACCTAAAGGGTGCCTGGGTGGCTCAGTGGTTAAGAAACTGACTTCTGCTCAGGTCATGATCTCGCAGTTTGTGAGTTTGAGCCCCACATCGGGCTTTCTCCTGTCAGCATGGAGCCCACTTAGGAACCTCTGTCTCCCTCTCTCTGCCCCTCCCCCACTTGTGCATGCACACTCTCGAAATAAATAAATGTTAAAAAAATTATTTTTTTAATTTTTTTAATCTTTTAATGTTTATTTATTTTTGAGAGAAAGAGACAGAGAGCGACAGAGAGAGCGAGACAGAGAGCGACAGAGAGAGCATGAGCAGGGAAGGGGCAGAGAGAGAGGGAGACGCAGAATCCGAAGCAGGCTCCAGGCTCTGAGCTGTCAGCACAGAGCCTGACGTGGGGCTCAAACCCATGAATCGTGAGATCATGACCTGAGCCAGAGTCAAGCATCAGACGCTCAACCAACTGAGCCACCCAGGGATGCCCTCCAAAAGGGGCGCCTTTTTAAATTTTTTTTAATGTTTTTATTTATTTTTGAAGGAGAGAGAGAGAGAGACAGAGCATAAGCAGGGGAGGAGCAGAGAGAGGGGGAGACAAAGAATCTGAATCAGGCTCCAGGCTCTGAGCTGTCAGCACAGAGCCTGATGTGGGGCTCGAACTCAGGAACTGTGGGATTATGACCTGAGCCGAAGCTGGACGCTCAACCGGCTGAGCCACCCAGGTGCCCCCCCCCCCAAATTTTTTTAAATAAATGAACAATATTGCTTAGTATTGTCAAATAATCAGTGTTCAAATTTCTAATTGTCTCCATTAATGTCTTTTTTAAAAAACTGCTTGTTTGTTTGTTTGAATCAAGATCCACATGTTTCAGTAAGCTGAAAACTTTTAAGTATCTTTTAATCTAAACTTTTTTCTTTCTTTTTTCTTCCTGCAATTTATTTGTTGAAGAAACTAGGTCATTTATCCTATAAATTTTTCACAGTCTGGACTTTGCTGATTGAATCCCCATAGGATAGTTTACTATGATGCTCTGATCTCTGTATTTCCTATAAATTGGTAGGTACATCTAGAGGCTTGGACAGATTTGAATTTAATTTTTTTGGCAAGAATACTTCATAGATGGTATAATCTTCTTTTCACAGGAGGCACATAGTGTCCCGTTGTCTCTAAAATGACACTTTAAGACATCAGAAATATGATTGTCTTTACTAAAAGTGTAAGAATATAAAAAGAACCCACCCATCCATAGATGAACGGATAAACAAAATGTGACATTTACATACAGTGGGATATTATTCAGCCATATGTAATTGAACTTTGAGGACATTATGCTAAGTGAAAGAAATCAGACACGGGGGACAAATAATGTATGATTCCACTTATATGAGGTATATAGAATATGCAAATTCACAGAGACAGAGAGTAGAATAGAGGTTACCAGGGGCTGATGGAGGGAAGGAATGGCGAGTAATTATTTAATGGGTACAGTGTTTTGGTTGGGGATGATGAAAAAGTTCTGGAAATGGAGAGTGGTGATATTTGTACAATATTGTGAATGAACTTAATGCCACTGAATTGTACACTTAAAAATGGTTAAAATGGGGGGTGCCTGGTTAACTCAGTTGGTTGAGTGTCCGACTTCAGCTCAGGTCTTGATCTCGCTCATGAGTTCGAGTCCCACATCTGGCTCTGTGCCGACAGCTCAGAGCCTGAAACCTGCTTCGGATTCTGTGCCTCCCTCTCTCTCTCTGCCCCTCTCCCACTCATGCTCTGTCTCTCTCTGACTCTCTCTCTCTCTCTCTCCAAAATAAATAAACATTAAAGAAAAAAATTTTTATAATGGTTAAAATGGTAAATGTTATGTTATTCATATTTTACCACAATAAACACTCCCACACAACAGATAAGTCTCAAATGTCCACGGCAGACATCACTCTAGAGGCTAGCCTGGAGCTTTCACCATCTCGTGCAAATATCCCAAATGAATCATGTCCAGAGCCAGATGTACAACCTTCCTCGATGACTCCTCCGTTCAGCTGATGACCCTAATCCTTGGTAGGGGAGCCAACAGTGCGTTCTCCTTGCCTCCTCCTCCCTCTGCCCCCATCCACTCAGGCATCCAGATCTACTCCACAAATAGCTTTCCAATCTGCACTGTTTACCTCCACTGCCTTCGTCTTAGTTCAGGCCTCGTCAGCTGTCGTCTGGACAATTGCAACAGCTTTCTCATTCCAACCTGTCTTCCATATGCCTGGCTGCCAGAAGGATCCTTCTAAAATACACATACGATCCTGTCACTCCCTCCCTGGCTTGGAATTCTTCAAAGGCTCCCAATGATGGCCTAGCACAGGGACCAGCAAACTTTTTCTGTGAAGGGCCTGATAGCGGATATTTTAGGCTTTACCCTCACCTGCTCAACTCCACGACTATAGCACAAAAGCAGCCACAGACGATATAAAGACAAATAGGTATGACTGTGTTCCAATACAAATTTATTTATAAAAACAGGTGGTGAGCCAGATTGGGGCCCGAGGGCTATAGTTTGCTGAGCCCTGGCCTATAGGATAGAACCCAGGCTTCTCTGCATCGCCCAAAAGGCTATTGGCTACCTCTCCTCTCAGGACCTAGGCATCAATAGCCCGAGGCCTGAGGAAAACAGCTTCCACTACAGCAAGCAGGACTCTAATTAGACCTTGGGAAGAACTTAGCTATTGAAGGATTGTTAAGATTGGCCCAAGTTGTGGAGGGAGGTGGAGGAAGGCCCATCTCTCCTGGTTTTCCAACACGCCCTGTCTGGACCCACGCCTCATTCTGTCCTAAAGATCAAAACAAAATTAAATCAGTGTGTATGAGTGAGCCCCCATTCCATACAAAGCACCCCATTGCTATCCTGTCTGCCACGGAGGTGCAAAGCCCAGCTGGAGACACTTGCAAAGTTGCAGCAGGATGGATTTAAATAACAGCTCCAGGCGGCAGTAAAGGGAAGTCACAAAACAGTGCATGACTAAGTATCAGATGGAGTCTTCGAGGAGGCTCAGAGGAGCAAAAAACAAAACAAAACAGAGGCGGGGTCGAGGAAGGCTTCATAGAAAGAAGGTAGGGTTTGAGTCCATAATTGTAGAATTTATGATAATCACAGCATCCACTGCTTGCTGAGGGACATTGTGCGCCCAGTACTTTATTTATATTGTCTCGTTGAATCCTCACAACAACCTAGTACGTAGGTATTATTAGTCCCTTTTGTTTTGAGAGAGAGAGAGAGAGAAAGAGAATGTTAAGCAGGTTCCACGCTCAGCAAGGAGCCCAACACGGGGCTCCATCCCACGGCCCTGGGATCATGACCTGAGCCGAAAGCAAGAGTCGGATGCTCAACCGACTGAGCCACCCAGGCACCCCTATTAGTCCCTTTTTTTTATACGGAAGGAAATTGAACTTCAAAACACCAAGCAGCTTGCCCAAGGTCACATAGCTGAGCTGGCTCTCAAGCCTACCAGGTCGGAGCTGCCCAGGAGGGGCAGAGGGTGGGAGGGATCTGGTGCAGGTCTGGGGCACAGGTCCTGATGTGGCTGGCCTGGGAAAGGGTGAATGACAAGGTTGGAAAGGGAGGTCTGGGCTGGCTCATGGAAGGCGCTGGATGCCAAGCTCAGGAGCTTCAGGTGGTAATCACGTACGGGTTGCAATGGAGGGAGGGGGCAGCGCAGGCACATTCAGCAGTAGCAGGGCAATGAGTATGCAAGTCTGTGCCAGAAGGATGTTGTCGGGACCAGCAGGAGGGGACAGGTATAGGAGAGACACAGAAGAAAAGACTCATGTGGGGACACAGCTACCAACAGCTGTAGGAGCAGGTGAGGGAGGAGTTGCCCATTCATCCAGTTCTGGGTGGACCGGGCAGCAAGCAATGCCCTAGACAGCTAAGGTTAACATGGCAGCCGATGTTCCCTATGACTCTCTACTACTACTAAGCCCTTTACATGTATAAATTCATCTCATCCTCACAGCGTTCTTACGAGGCAGGATCTATTATTATTCCCATTTTCCAGGTAAAGGAACTGAGGCACAGAGGGGTTAAGCAACTCATCCAAAATTACACGGCAATGGCAGAGCTGGGATTCGAACTTGGGCAGCCTGCCTCCAGTCACCTTGCTCCTGATCCCTTCATTATACTGTGTCTATTGAGGTAATGCCTTCAGGAGGAAGCACGGTTCCCCACTTCCCTCCACATTCCCCACCCTCAAGGATCAAGCAGGAGAGGTACGTCAATGGCAGGATTTTTCACCAGGTGGCCCTTCCCAGTAAGATCTCAGGTCTCTGCTGCTACCTTGAGCCAGGTGTCACTCACTGTTGGGCAGAGGTCTGTGCTGGGGCCTGAACTGTCCAGGCACCGACCGGCTGGAGGAAACATGGAGCCCAGTCCTGTCCTCATCAGAGTAGAGCAGGGGAGGACGGGCAGGCCACCCCCAGTAGTGGCAGCTGCTGGGCCACAAACAGGGGAAGGAGCCCAAGTGGTGCAGCTCCACCGGGTTCAGGAGGAAGTATCCCACCCCCACCCTGAACTTGAAGTTCAAGTACATCATCTTCTCCCTGGCCCTGGAAACACCGAGGTCAGTGCTAGTGGGCCAGGGGTAGGAATGTCAGTGAAACTAAGGAACATCAAACCTAAACAGACGGTATGGCCCCACCAGGAGGGCCAGCCCCACAAAAGGTCCTCAGCACATTGTGACAACGGAGTTGGAGATAACCCTGTCTGACCTCAGCGTTGGAGTCTGGGCTGCAGCCCCAAGGCATTTGGGGAGATTCCTCTCTGCCACCAAGAACTGTCCCTCTAGGAAGTGAGAACACCCCAGGAGCCACAGCCTGGGTCCCTGTGGCCAGGGGGCCAATGAGCCACCTTAGACAATTAATTGATGTCGGGCTAAGAATAGGGAAGGAAAGGGGTGAAGACATAGAGCCCCAGCAGCCAGACATTTGCATGACTATTTCTGGATCACAGCAGAGAGCTCCGGTTCCATCTGTGCCTGCCGCCCAGGCGTGCCACTCGCTGCCTGACAAGGACAAGAAGACGAGCTGGCAGAGAAAAGGACACTGAGGAAGAAGGGACGGAAGCAGCGACTCTCACAAGGAGCCCTGATGCAACCCCACATTAACCAAGACCATCTGCACGCTTACGTTGCAATCGGGCTTCCGCTGAAAGGTTCCTAACTAAATGGGCTTTTGAACCTTCCAGGACATTTTTTTCAGACCTACGTAGCACGAGGCATGTTTCCCCCAAGGTGCTACAGCAGACTATTCTTGGCTTAGGTTGCTTTTTCTCCAGGTTCCAGGGTGACCTATGACTTTTGGTCACCATGCCAGGGTTTGGAAGAGAGAGGTCTTACAGCCCCTGGCCTTGCCCAATGGATGTTCCTTAAAGGCATCGTGTTGCAAATATCTCATCTCAGTTTACATTTCTGTTACTTCTTTTTTTTCTTTTAATTTCTTTTTAAAGTTTATTTCTTTATTTTGAGAGAGAGAGAGCACAAGTGGGGAGGAACAGAGAGGAGGAGAGAGCAAGAATCCCAAGCAGGCTCCCCGAAGAGCCCGAAGCAGGGCGCAAACCCATGAACTGTGAGATCATGACCTGAGCCGAAATCAAGAATTGGACGCTTAAAATACTGAACCACCCAAGCGCCCCTATATTTCTGTTGCTTCTGATCTCAGGAATTACTGCAAATATTTCCAAGGCATAGTTTGGGGGGCATTTACACCCACTACCTCCGTCAGCACCCTCTTTCAGCCTCCCAAATACATATACAACCTAAATAGAGCAGTGGCATGCTTATGGTGTAAACCCAGGGTCAAGACAGGACCCCAGCCTTTGCCACTGACTTGATTGACTTCCCTAATCTCCTCCTAAACAGATTCCTGGAGCTGCCACTGGAACACCCCCTCCCCCCGCCCCCGCCTCCCCTTAACTTTCAAAGAACCAGACCCTCTTGATTCTTATCTCCCTGGCTGGTCAACTTGCCTGTTCCTCAACTCTCCTGGAGGTAAGTTCAACCTCTTGCTGATCCTGGAGGAAGTGGTCTCTTAGAATAGCCACAAGCATCTCCAACTCAGCATGTCTGGATTCAACTTGTTCCCTTGGGAAGGAGTGGTATTGTGGCCACAGCACTGTTTTGGATTTAGATGTCCCCAGAACTGTGTGATCTTGGGCAAGTTGCTTAATCTCTCTCTGCTTCTGTTTCCTCATTTGCATAATGGAGACAGTAACAGTATTTACCTCATGGAGTAGTATGGGTTATCTGAGTTAATACATGCAAAGGACTAAGAGAAGTGTTTGGTGCATATTGTTTCATGAGTATTACATTGTGTGTGTGTGTGTGTATGTGTGTGTGTGTGTGTGTGTTTAAGATTTTATTTTTGAATAATCTCTACACCCAACGTGGGGCTCAAACTCACAACTCTGAGATCAATAGCTTCATGCTCTATGGACTGAGCCGGCCAGGTGCTGGGAATGTTAGGTATCTTTATCTTTCTCCCAAACCTACTCTTCTTCCTGTCTTGGTGAATAGCACCATTACCCAAGTCAGAATCCTGGTTGTTACCCATAATTCCTCCCTTTTGCTTCCTATCCACTTAATTTTTTTTCTTTTCTTTTTTTTTTAACTTGAGAGAGAGAGAGAGGACACGAGTTTAGGGAGGGGCAGAGGGAAAGGGAGAGAGAATCTCAAGCAGGCCCTGCGCTGAGCGTGGAGCCTGAGGTGGGCTCAATCCCACAAGTCTGGGATCATGACCTGAGCTGAAATCAGGAGTCAAATTCTCAACCAACTGAGCCACCCAGGCACCCCTCCTATCCACTTCTAACTGCTGACTGAATCCCCTAAAAGCTACCTCCTTAATATCTCCCACATCCATTGCCTTCTCATTAGTCCATGGCATAGCCTTAGTCCAGACTTTATCTGGACTTTTTCTCTCCCCAGAATTGTTATAGTCCTAGGGAATCCTCTCTGCCTCCAGTTTTGGCCCTCTGGTCTACCCACTCAATGGCTGCATTTCTAAATGGTCATTTCATTTCCCTGCTTAAAACCCTCCAAGCCACCCATTGCCCTCAGGATAAAGCCCGCCCCCCCTGGGATGGCATAGACCCTCCCTGATAAGGCCTTTGTCTACACCTCCAACCCCATCTGGGCCCTTCCTACCCTTCAGCCCTCAGAATTCCTGGAAATCTAACACATCCAGGCAGCTTCATGCTTCTGAGCAATTACTCACCGTGTTCCTTCTGCCTCTCCAGCCCCACTGCCCTTCCAGCTAATTCTTATCTTTCAACATTCAGCTCAAGCAGTACCTTCACTAAGAAATTTACCTGACCTTATCCCGGGAAGGACTGACTACACTCTGGTCTCATACTCAGTGCATTGACTGCTGTACATAATGTCTGTCATTTCCATTTATTTACATAAAATCACATTTATTTACATAAAAACTTACCTCAATTACTAGATGGGAATCATTTGGTGACAGGGACAATATCTTATTTGTCACTGCTCCTATGCTCAACACGAATTAGGTGCTTGATATACGTTTATTGGATGAATGAGAGCGAGGTCTGGGTTTAAATCCTGTCTCTGTCGTTTGCTAATTACGCGAGTGTGATGCAGTTTACTTACCTTCGGGGGCAGTCCTCCCATCTGTGAAGTAGAGATTGCAGATTACGGAATTGCAGAGACATAGTGATGCTTGGTAGATTATATATTCAAAAAGCTGCATGGGGCACCTGGCTGGCTCAGTCGGTTAAGCGTCTGACTCTTGCTTTCAGCTCAGGTCATGAATTCATGGGTTGTGAATATGAGCCCCAAAGCGGAATCTGTGCTGACAGCTCAGAGTCTGCTTGGGATTTTCTGTCTCTCTCTATCTCTCTGCCCCTCCACTCATGCTCTCTCTCTCTCTCTCAAAATAAATAAAAATTTTCAATATAAACAAATAAAAATAAAAAGCTGCTTGCCCAAAATTCCCAGAGGCAGAAATCAGAATGGATTCCAGGGCCGAGGGTGGGGGATGAATGGGGAATTATTGTTTAATGGGTACAGAGTTACTGTGTGGGATCAAGAAAATGTTCTGGAAACGGACAGCCGTGCTGGTTGCACAACATTGTGAATATACTTAATGCCACTGAAGTGTAAACTTCAAAATGGTTAAAATGGTAAACTGTATGTTATATTTTACCACAAAAATATTTAGATCTCTGGACGCCTGGGTGACTCAGTCGGTTAAGCATCTGACTCTTGGTTTTAACTCAGGTCATGATTTAGTAGTTGGTGAGTTTAAGCCCCTCATCGGGCTCCAAGCTGTCAATGCAGAGCCTGCTTGGGATTCTATCTCTCTCTCTCTCTCTCTGCCCTTCCCCTGCTCATGCTCACTCTCTCTCTCTCTCAAAATAAATAAATAAACTTAAAAAAATTACATAAACAAAGGGAGCTAAAACACCCTTACTTAGTACCTGTCACCTGGTAGGTACTCAGTATAAATAGAAGAAGATACAGGGCACCTGGGTGGCTCAGTCAGTTGAGCGACCGAGTTTGGCTCAGGTCATGATCTCACGGTTCATGGGTTCGAGCCCCGAGTTGGGCTCTGTGCTGACAGCTCAGAGCCTGGAGCCTACTTCGGATTCTGTGTCTCCCTCTCTCTCTGCCCCTCCCCTGCTCATGCTGTGTCTCTCTCTGTGTCTCAAAAATAAATAAATATAGGGGCGCCTGGGTGGCTCAGTCGGTTAAGCGGCCGACTTCAGCTCAGGTCATGATCTCGCGGTCTGTGAGTTCGAGCCCCGCGTCGGGCTCTGTGCTGACAGCTCAGAGCCTGGAGACTGTTTCGGATTCTGTGTGTCTCTCTCTCTGACCCTCCCCTGTTCATGCTCTGTCTCTCTCTGTCTCAAAAATAAATAAACGTTAAAAAAAAAAGTTTAAAAAATAAATAAATGTAAAAAAAAAAAATAGAAGAAGATACTGGAAACTCCCAGTCAGGCTATTCAAACTCCCTCCAGGAAGTAGGTGCTGCCATGCAACTGGCAAATGTCTGCCTCCTCAGTCAGGAGGAGGCACCTGGGAGACAGAAGTGTCTGGAAAGTGTCTTCTGTTGACAGCATAGTCAGGATTTGGTAGCAAGAGGAAACCATCTGTCCTCCCATCTTCAAATCCAAGAGATGAGAACTGAGCTCCATCCCTTTGGTTTGAACCCTGGCGGGAGAATGGTGGAAGAGAAAGAAATCAATGAGACATAGAAATAATGAGGGGGGGTGGGGAATGCCAGCCAGCCCAAGAAGAGTGTGGGGACTGAGAAACTTATTTTCTATCTCCCTTAAAAGCTAGAGGGGGGAAATAGTTTCCCAATAACAATATGGGTGAATGAAGTGAGATGTTTCTGGTTGCCAGGGCTTTTAGGCAATGGATGAAAATGTAGTCTCTCGGGAGAGCTTGAAAATGGAGCAGAGATCTCTCTGTGCAGGCCAGGATTTCTCAACCTCAGCAATGACATTTTGGACAGGATAATTCTACATTATCGGGGACCGTGCTGTGCATTGTAGGAGGTTTAGCAACCTCTCTGGCCTCTATTCACTAGATGCCATAGGCATCCAACCGCCCTAGTCATGACAATCAAAAATGTCTCCATTGTCGCACACTCTCTCTCCCTCTCTCTAAAAAATAAATAAACAAACATTTAAAAAATTTGGGAGGGTTGGTGCCTTGGTGGCTCAGTTGATTGGGTGTCTGACTCTTGATTTCGGCTCAGGTCACAATCTCACAGGTTGTGGTATCGAGCCCTGCGTCGGGCTCTGCACCGACAGAGCTCCTAAATGGAGCCTGCTTAGGATTCTTTCCCCCTCTCTCCGCCCCGCTTCCCAGTAAATAAATAAATAAATAAATAGTAAGTAAACAAACATTTAAAAAGATGTTTCCATTGCCAAATGTCCTCTGGAGGACAAAACTGCCCCCCCCCCACCCTGTTGAGAACCACTGGTCTAAGGTAAGCAGAGTATTTGCCTGCTTGGAGGCAGAGGATGAAGGAGTTGACATGGAGATTCTAGGATCCAAAAAGGAAAAACTCCAAAAGGGATAAACAAGGTGCTGTGACTGGCTAGCAGTCAGGGAGAAGACCGTAGACCCCCTGTATCATAGGAAATTGAGATGCGCTCCAGCCAGGCACCAAGGTCATGCAGCAAAGACCTTGCAGGGGCAGGAGTAGTGCATCCTCAGGTTTTCAGCAGCCACAGGCCTTATGCCAATCAGGTCCTGCTCCTCCATTGAGCTCAGATCTTCTGGGGTTGAGGTAGACCGTTAGGGAGACTTCTCTGGGCCTTCCTTGAAGCCACACAGATCATAGAAACCTGCAAGAAAAGCCAAGGCCTGGAAATACTTTCAGCTCCAAATCCCAGAGTATCCCCACCCTCCCTAGAGCCCCAGAACACAGAGCCAGAGAGAGGAACCAATAGAAGCTTCCTTAAGTTCCTCCGGTCCCACATCAATATTACGGACCTTTTCTTTTGTCTCAGGCTCCAAGGTGGCCGGGCACAACACTGTTACTTACCTGCCTTTACAGAACACGTTATTTTGTTCAACATAGACTTTTTTTGGCATTAGTTTTAATTTTTAAAACATTGCATTAAGATATTCTTTAGCTTGATTACTGGCTGTTTCATCATCTCTTAAATTTTGTGCCTGGGGCTAGTGCCTCACTCACCTCACTCTCCCTTCCTGGCCCTGCTCACGGGGTTCCCAAAAGGACAGCCCATGAGGCACATTGTGAAGGTACAGGTCACAAATGAAAGCCCATAGGCTGAATTTTCACCTAAATGTGTTTTGTTTGGCTAGCTCTGTATTTTTTAAAGTGTCTTGATTTGTTGCCAATTTTTTTTTAACATTTATTTATTTTTGAGACAGAGAGAGAGAGCATGAACGGGGGAGGGTCAGAGAGAGAGGGAGACACAGAATCCGAAACAGGCTCCAGGCTCTGAGCTGTCAGCACAGAGCCCGACGCGGGGCTTGAACTCACGGACCGCGATATCATGACCTGAGCCGACATCTGACACTTAACCAACTGAGCCACCCAGGCACCCCCGCCCACCCCCCCGCTTTAAAAAATTTTTTTAAAAATAATTAAATAGATTATATCCAAAACAAAACTCCCAATTTCCTAATTATTTTCTTTTAATATTTATTTACTTTTGAGAGAGAGAGAGAGAGAGAGAGAGAGTGAGAGTGGGAGGCAGGGGTGGGTGGGGCAGAGAGAGAGGGAGACAGCATCTGAAGTAGGATCCAGGCTCCCAGCTGTCAGCACAGAGCCCAACTTGGGGCTCAAAGTCCTGAATCATGAGATCATGGCCTGAGCTGAAATTGGATGCTCAACCGAGCCACCCAGCTGCACCCCCAATTTCCTAATTATTTTACCCCGTGTTACTATCATCTGTGCTCTTGAGGTTATATACAGCCGTTGCACCATATGGTAGAAACGCGCATTTGGATTGGTGTGCTGCGGCATGTCCCGTCTGAACTCTGTGTTCAGTTATGTCACACTGGTCCCACCGCAGAAGTCAGCAAATGCTGCAAAACAGGGCTTGCTCTGTTGTTTGGTTGATGGTCTAGACCTGAGGTAGTGAAGGAGAAAATGTTAATAATGCAGATTAAACCCGATAGTGCGTCATGTCTATAGCAGTTACATTGTGAAAAGCACGACAATCTGGGGAAATCGCCTTCCAGTATTTGACAACTACAACGCAATTCAGCAAAGAAATTGACTGACGAAATCACTGACTAATGCCTGAAGTTCAGACAAGAACCTTCACTGTTCTGCTTTCATCTTATGCCTTAACTTAAAAACGTCAACCAGGGGCACCTGGCTGTCTCAGTCAGTGGAGCCTGCAACTCTTGATCATGGGGTCATGAGTTTGAGCCCCACACTGGGTGTAGAGATTACTTAAAAATCAAATCTTGAAAAAAAAATTAACCAACTTTCATGTCAAAACTATACTTATCATCTGTGGCCTAAGGTTGGTTTTCTTTCTTTCCTTTTTTTTTTTTTTTAATTTTTTAATGTTTATTTATCTTTGAGAGAGAGAGCATGAGCAGGGGAGGAGGAGAGAGAGAGGGAGACACAGAATCCAAAGCAGGCTCTGATCTATCAGCAGAGAGCCTGATAAGGAGTTTCAACCCACAAACTGCGAAATCGTGACCTGAGCCGAAGTCAGATGCTTAACCGACTAAGCCACCCAGGCTCCCCTAAGGTTGGTTTCTGATGCAGGGATCCTCAAAAACCAATGAAAGCATTTTGTAGATATTAATTGGCTCTATGGAACTTACATGAAAGGTTATTATATTTTTATTATTAGCTGTAAGTTATGTGCTACACATTCTTTATTCAAATAAAAAAAGTGTAATAAACTATGCATGTATACATCTTTCCAGAGAGCCAGTTTTTGAACATTTGCCAGCACGCTGCTGCCTGTTTGCATCCATGTTGGCACTCCTACTCTAAAGTTTCTGGACTAAAAAGACAGTAACGGGGGTGCCTGGGTGGTTCAGTCGGTTAAGCGTCCGACTTTGGCTCAGGTCATGATCTCGCAGTTCCTGAGTTCAATCCCCACGTTGGGCTCTGTGCTGACAGCTCGGAGCCTGGAGCCTTCTTCAAAATCTGTGTCTCCCTCTCTCTCTCTGCCCCTTGCACTCTGTCTCTCTCTCTCTCAAAAATAAATATTAAGATAAATAAATAAATAAATAGGTAGTACATTTCTCTTCTGTTTCTCCCCAAATTCCTGTGCCACATAGTCCCAGGATGGTCCCCCAGGAGTCCCTCAACCAACAGAAAATCTCTCAGAATCTACCCTCCTTCCAGGAAAGGAGGGGCAGCAACTACCTGTCCCATGTCAGGCCATTCACACACATTCATACTTGAGTCCTTCTTCCCAACAGCTCATTAAGGGAGATGTGATTATCCCCATTCTGCAAATGAGAAAACTGAACCACAGAGCCAGGATGTCAGTCTAGGTCTGTTGCCCCCAAAGCTTGTGCCCTTTTTGCTGTGCTGCCCCTAAAGGAGACACGAGCATGGTTTAGGGGTGGAAAAACACAGGAGAAAAGCCTGTACATCTCTCTGATTCCAGGGGGGTAATACCATTGAATCAGTCCTATAGAAAAGGTCTGCTCTGCGGGAAAAAGGGGCATAACATCTATTTGAACAAATTATAGCTGAGAACTTCCCTAATCTGGGGGAGGAAACACATTCAAGTCCAAGAGGCACAGAGAACTCCCCTCGAAATTGACAAAAACAGGTTAATGCCATGGCATAGCATAGTGAAACTTGCAAAATACAAAGATAAAGAGGGAATTCTGAAAGCAGCTAGGGACAAAAGGTTAACCTACAAGGGTAGACACATAAGGTTAGCAGCAGAGACCTGTCCACTGAAACTTGGCAGGCCAGAAGGGAGTAGCAGGAGATATCCAACGTGCTGAATGGGAAAAATATGCTGCCAAGAATTCTTTATCCAGCAAGGCTGTCATTCAGAATAGAAAGAGAGATAAAGAGTTTCCCAGACAAACAAAAACTAAAGGAGTTTGTGACAAAACCAGCCTGCAAGAAATTTTAAGGGGAAATGTCTGAGTGGAGAAAAAAAAAAAACAAAAAAAAAAACAAAGCAACAAAGACTACAAAGACCAGAGAATATCACCAGAAACACCAACTCTACAGATAACACAATAGCATTAAATTCATATCTTTCGATAATCACTCAGGATGTAAATGGACTAAATGGTCCAATCAAAAGATATAGGGTATCTAAATGGATTCAAAAAACAAGATCCATCTATATGCTGTCTATAAGAGACTTGTTTTAGACTTAAACACACCTGCAGATTGAAAGTGAGGGGATGGAGAATGCTCTATCATGCTAATGGATGTCAAAAGAAAGTCAGGGTAGACATACTTATATCAGACAAACTCAGTTAAATTTTTTAAAAAACATTTATTCATTTTTGAGAGAGCACGAGCCGGGGAGAAGCAGAGAGGGAGACAGAGAATCTGAAGCAGGCTCCGCACTGTCTGTGCAAAGCCTGGCACAGGGCTCGAACCCACGAACCACGAGATCATGACCTGAGCTGAAGTTGGATGCTCAACCAACTGAGCCACCCAGGCGCCCTGAGACAAACTCAATTTTAAAACAAAAACCAAAATAAGAGATGAAGAAAGACATTATATCATAATTAAGGGGTCTATCCATCAAGAAGATCTAACAACTGTAAATATTTATGCCCTCAACTTGAGAGCACTCAAATATATAAATCAATTAATCACAAACATAAAGAAATTCATTAATAATAATACCATAATAGTAGGAGACTTTAATACCCCACTTATAACAATGGACAGATCACCTAAGCTGAAAATCAACATGGAAACAACGGCCTTGAATGACACATTGGACCAGGTGGACTTAACAGATATATTCAGAACATTTCATCCTAAAGCAGGAGAATACACATTCTTCCTGAGGACACATGGAACATTCTCTAGAATAGATCACATACTGGGTCACAAATCAACCCTCAACAGGTACAAAAAGATCAAGAACATATCATGCATATTTTCAGATCACGACACTATGAAACTTGAAATCAACCACAAGAAAAAATTTGGAAAGCCCTCAAGTACATAGAGGTTAAAAAACATCCTACTATGGGGCACCTGGATGGTTCAGTCAGTTAAGCTTCGGCTTTGGCTCAGGTCATGATCTCACAGTTCATGAGTTCGAGCCCCGTGTCGGGCTCTGTGCTGACTGCTCAGAGCCTGGAGCCTGCTTTAGATTCTGTGTCTCCCTATCTCTCTGCCCCTCCCTTGCTTACACACACACACTTTCTCTCTCTCTCAAAATAAAAACATTTAAAAGATCCTACCAAAGAATGAATGGATTAACCAGGAAATTAAAGAAGAAATAAAACAATACATGGAAGCAAGTAAAAATGAAAACATGACAGTCCAAGCCCTTTGGGATGTAGCAAAGGCAGCCCTAAGAGGAAAGCACATTGTAATTCAGACCTATCTCAAGAAGAAAGAAAGGTCCCAAATACATAGCCTAACTTTATACCTAAAGGAGCTAGAAAAGGAGCAGCAAATAAAGCCTCAAGCCAGCAGAAGAAGTGAAATAATAAAGATTAGAGCAGAAATAAATGATATAGAAACAAACAAACAAGAACAGTAGAACAGATCAATGAAATTAAATTCTGGTTCTTTGAAAGAATAAACAAAATTGATAAACCTCTAGCCAGACTTAT
Source organism: Panthera leo (assembly GCF_018350215.1). Lineage (NCBI taxonomy): Eukaryota > Metazoa > Chordata > Mammalia > Carnivora > Felidae > Panthera > Panthera leo. Next base: position 17,438,699 of record NC_056692.1, on the reverse strand, counting down.
CAAAAAGAAAATAGAGAGGACCCAAATAGATAAAATCACAAATGAAAGAGGAGAGATCACAATCAACATTACAGAAACACAAACAATTATAAAAGAATACTATGAAAAATTATATGCCAACACACTGGGCAATCTGGAAGAAATGGACAAATTCCTAGAAACTCATGTACTACCAAAATTGAAATAGGAAGAAATAGAAAATTTGAACAGTCCCATAACCAGCAAAGAAATTGAATCAGTTATCAAAAATCTCCCAACAAACAAGAGTCCTGGGCCAGATGGCTTCCCAAGGGAATTCTACCAGGCATTTAAAGCAGAGTTAATACCTATTCTTCCCAAACTGTTCCAAAAAATAAAATTGGAGGGGCACCTGGGTGACTCAGTCAGTTGAGCATCCAATTTCAGCTTAGATCAAGATCTCATGGCTCGTGAGTTCAAGCCCCATATCGGGCTCACTGTTGTCAGTGCAGAGGCTGCTTGGGATCCTCTGTCCTCTTCTCTTTCTGCCCTTCCCCACTCATACTCTCTCAAATTAAATAAACATTAAAAAAATTTAATATTAAAAAAATAGAAATGGAAGGAAAGCTGCCATACTCATTCTATGAAGCCAGCATTACCTTGATTCCAAAACTAAAGACCCAAGTAAAAAGGAGAATTACAGGCCAATATCCCTGATGAAACTGGATGCAAAAATTCTCAACAAGATACTAGCAAATCAAATTCAACGGTACATTAAAAGAATTATTCACCATAATCAAGTGGGATTCATCCCTGGGCTGCAGGGCTGGTTCAATATTCACAAATCAATCAGTGTGATTCACCACATTAGTAAAAGAAAGGATAACAATCATATGATCCTCTCAATAGATGCAGAAAAAGCATTTGACAAAATACAGCATCCTTTCTTGATAAAAACCCTTAAGAAAGTAGGGACAGAAGGAACTTACTTCAACATCATAGAGGCCATATATGAAAGATCAATGGGGAGACACTGAGAGCTTTCCCCCTAAGGTCAGGAAGATAACAGGGATGTCCACTCTCACCACTGATGTTCAACATAGTACTGGAAGTTCTAGCCTCAGCAATCAGATAACAAAAAGAAATAAAAGGCATACAAATCAGCAAGGAGAAAGTCAAACTTTCACTCTTTGCAGATGACATGATACTTTACATGGAAAACCCAAAACACTCCACCAAAAAACTGCTAGAACTGATCCATGAATTCAGCAAAGTCACAGGATATAAAATCAATGTACAGAAATCAGTTGCATATCTATACACCAATAATAAGGCAGCAGAAAGAGAAATCAAGGAATTGATCTCATTTACAATTGCAAAAAACCATAAGATACCTAGGAATAAACCTAACCAAGGAGGTAAAAGATCTGTATACTGAAAACTATAGACAGCTTATGAAAGAAATTGAAGAAGACACAAAGAAATGGAAAAACATTCCATGCTCATGGATTGGAAGAAAAAATATCGTTAAAATGTCTATATTACCCAAAGCAATCTACACATTCAATGCAATCCCTGTCAAAATAACACCAGCATTCTTCACAGAAGAGAACAAACAATTCTAAAATTTGTATGGAACCAGAAAAGACCCCAAATAGCCAAAGTAATATTGAAAAGGAAAACCAAACAAAGCTGGAAGCATCACAATTCTGGACTTTAAGCTGTATTACAAAGCTGTAGTTATCAAGACAGTATGGTACCAGCACACACACACACACACACACACACACACACACACAAACTAGACATAGATCAGTGGAACAGAATAGAGAACCCACAAATGGATCCACAAATGTATGCCCAACTAATCTTTGACAAAGCAGGAAAGAATATCCAATGGAATAAAGACAGTCTCTTCAGCAAGTGGTGCTGGGAAAACTGGACAGCGACATGCAGAAGAATGAACCTGGACCACTTTCTTACACCATACACAAAAATAAGTTCAAAATGGATGAAAGACCTAAATGTGAGACAGGAAACCATCAAAATCCTACAAGAGAAAACAGGCAGCAACCTCTTTGACCTTGGCCACAGCAACTTCTTCCTAGACATGTCTTCGGAGGCAAGAGAAATAAAAGCAAAAACGAACTATTGGGACTTCATCAAGATAAAAAGCTTCTGCAGAGTGAAGGAAACAATGAACAAAACTAAAAGGCAGCCAACAGAATGGGAGAAGATATTTGCAAATGACATATCAGATAAAGGGTTAGTATCCGAAATCTATAAAAATCTTACCAAACTCAACACCCAAAAAACAAATCATCCAGTGAAGTGGGCAGAAGACATAAAGAGACACTTTTTCAAAGAAGACATCCAAACGGCTAACAGACACGTGAAAAGATGCTCAGTATCACTCCTCACCAGAGAAATATAAATAAAAACCATGAGATACCACCTCACACCTGTCAGAATGGCTAAAATTAACAACTCAGGAGGGGTGCCTGGGCGGCTCTTACTACACTTAATCTTAGCCAAAAGGCTAAGAAGCGATTGGGTGGCTCTTGATTGAGCACCCGACTTCAGCTCAGGTCATGATCTCCAGGTTCAAGAGTTCAAGCCCCATGTCAGGTTCTCTGCTATCAGTGCGGAGCCTGCTTTGGATCCTCTGTCCACCCCCTCTCTGTCCCTTTTTCACTGTGCTTTCTCTCTCTCTCTCTCTCTCTCTCTCTCAAAAATAAATTTAACAAAAAAAGGAAAAATTAACAATTCCAGAAACAATATATGTTGGCAAGGATGTGGAGAAAGGGGAATACTTTTACACTGTTGGTGGCAATGCAAACTGGTGCAGCCACTCTAGAAAATAGTATGGAGTTTCCTCAAAAAGTTGGAAAATAGGGGCGCCTGGGGGGCTCAGTACGTTGAGCGTCCGACTTCGACTCAGGTCATGATCTCGCAGTTCATGAGTTAGAGCCCCGCGTCAGGCTCTGTGCTGACACCTCAGAGCTTGGAGCTTGCTTCAGATTCTGTGTCTCCCCACTCATGCTCTGTCTCTCTCTCTCAAAAATGAATAAACATTAAAAAAAATTTTTTTTTTAAGTTGGAAAATAGAACTACCCTACAACCCAGCAATTGCACTCCTAGGTATTTATCTAAAGGGTACAAAAATGCTGATTCAAAGGGGCACATGCACCCTAGTGTTTATAGCAGCGCTATCAACAAATTATCGAAAGAGCCCAAATGTCCATCGACGGATGAATGGATAGAGAAGAAGTGATATATATATACAATGAAATGTTACTTGGGATCAAAAAGAACGAAATCTTGCCATTTGCAACAAAGTGGATGGAACTAGAGTGTATTGTGCTAAGCAAAATAAGTCAGTCAAAGAAAGACAAATGTCACATGATTTCACTCATACTTGGAATTTAAGAAACACAACAGATGAACATAGGGGAAGGGAAGGAAAAATAAGATAAAAACCGAGAGGGAGGCAAACCGTAAGAGACTCTTAAATACAGAGAACAAACTAAGGGTTGATGGGGGGAGGTTGGTGGGGGATGGACTAAATGGGTGATGGGTCTTGAGGAGGGCACTTGTTGGGATGAGCACTGGGTGTTATATGTAAGTGATGAATCACAGTGTTCTCCTGAAACCAATACTACACTGTATGTTAACTAACTTGAATTTAAATAAATAAATTTAAAAAAGAAGAAAAAGAAAGAAAAGGCCTGCTTTGGAGCCTTATCCTTCTCCCCGTCAACAAGGGATTCCTTCAGTCTATTTGAAATCCCTCCTATCATGGCTCTGGATTCTGGAGACCCCCCAGAGCCAGGACCACCACCCTTTAATCTGGAAAGGAATAATTGTCACCAGGCTATGGAAGCAAAAAGAAATCTGCCTCCTGCTCAGGGATGCACACCCAGGAAACACACAGAACAGTGCTGTTCATCCCCAGCCTTGGGGCCTTGCAGGAGGAAGTCAGAAAAATCTGGGGGACACAATGGGCATCCCTCATTCAGAGCTTAGCATAATAGAAGCAGCAAGAATCCCCTCACCCTCCAACATTCAGGAGCTAGTGGTGGGCCTGGCCTTCTAGATTGGGGAGAAATTCCCTCCCCAGGTGTGGATGCCCTGAGGGTCCTACCTCCTCATTCATACGGAGGGGTGAGGTGAGACCTGGCCTGGAAACCACTGGCCCCCCCAGGGACAGCTTGGCTGACATTGGCAGGAATGAATCAGGAGCTGGGGCTATTCCATCTCCAAAGCAGAAATTCCTACCAGTGAAACCCCTTTCCCCCAGCTTGGTGGGGGGTGGGGGTACTGGGGAAGAGTGGGGATGAAGTTTAAGGAGTGCTTTGCCAGGATAAAGCCCCCTTCTCCAGAAAGCCATTCCAGTCTGGTGCTCCCCAGGCTCTCACTTCTTATGTGACTTTGGGCAACTCACTCTACCTCTCTGGTCCTCATTTGTGTAACAGAACCAACAAATGTTGGACAGTTTCCACCCTTTGACATCTAAGAATTTTCCATTCGTTATCTCAATGGTAACTTCTCTCTAACGTTGCAAGGTTGATATTAAGGATCCCTACATTGTACTGAGGAGCAGGGAGGTGAGGTAATTTAGCAGGGGTTAGTCAGCTGGAATTCAAACCCAGGCCTTGGTGACTCCAACTGCACAGCTTCCTGTCATAAACTGTAAAGTACTTGACACAGGACAGCAGGAACGGCTCTGCGGGGTAAGGGCAATAGATGTGGATTTTACAGCAGCATTAAACTACATAACTCAGTTCAATTCCAATCCGTTTCCGGTTCCCCCTTCCTCTGCACCAGAATTTTGTCAAGGTGCCTCAGGGCAAGGAAGGGTGCACTCAGCCCTCTATGTCATCTGCCCCTGACTGGTATGGCTGATTACATATGGGTAACTGCTGGGATGTCCTTTATTTCTTGTCTGGTGGTTTTCCTTGCTACATCCATGCCAGGCTTGTGGGCCCAGGGTCCCTGGGGGCCAAATTCCCATCTGCCCCACCTCCCCATCCTGCTATTCCCTCTCTGCTTCCCCAGGCTCTAGCCCCACTGCACCACGGTGTCCCTTTTGCCAGGACTGGGCCACCTAGAGAGTCATCCCTCAGGCTCTGAGTTGATAGTGCAGAACCTGCCTGGGATTCTCTCTCTCTGCCCTCTTCTCTCTGCCCCTCCCCCACTTGCTTGCTCTATCTCTCACTCTCAAAATAAAGAAACAAATTTTAAAAATAAACAAACTTACCCCACCCAGCTATCACTTAGGATATTTTCCTCGAATTGCCAGTCTCTGCTCAGAAGACTTTCTATTCCCCGTGAAGCCAAGGTTTCTGGAGAGTTAGCCCAGAAAGCAACTTTATTTCGGAGGGATCATCCCCTGAGGCAATGAGCACAGGACACCCAGCTCCTTGAAAAGAAGGTAGTGGTGGGGATGAGGTGTTAAACTGCCAGTAGAAAAAAAAAAATGGGTAAGGGCCTAAAAATTTACATCAAGGGGCACCTGGGTGGCTCAGTTGGTTAAGCATCCAACTTTGACTCAGGTCATGATCTCGAGGTTCCTGAGTTCAAGCCCCATGTCGGGCTCTCTGCTGTCAGCACAGAGCCTGCTTTGAATCCTCTGTCCCATTCTCCCTGCCCCCCCTCCACAGGTTCTCTCTCTCTCTCTCTCTCAAATCAATAAATAAAAACTTAAAACTTTTACGTCAATAATCATGTACAAATTTATTACTATTCTTTTTCCCAATTCTTCTTTCCCTGGGGGCAGAGATGTTTTAGTCTTGCAAGGCTTGGTTGTAGTAATAGCAAAAACAAACAAACAAACAAACAATAATAATAATAATAATAGCTACTATATGTAGAGTAGTTATTATGGGTCAAGCACCGTGATAAGTGCTATCCGTATTTCACTTAATTATCATAAAAATCCTACGAGGCAGTTCTTCTTATCCCCATTTTACACACAAGGAAACTGACCCTCAGAGAGCCTTGCCCCCAGGATCACACAGCTTACAGGTAGAGAGCCTGATTCTCACCCAGTTTTCTGACTCCAAAGCCTGTGCAGCAACCACTGAGACACATTGTCCAGATGCACCCTAAAGACTCGCTAGGAGGAGGACCAGTGTCACTCAGGCTGCCCCTTCACCAGCACTGAGAAATGTTGTACATGAACAAGTGCGACAGGCACGTCCTGCGTGAGGATGTGATGGAACGTTGGTGTGAACTGGTTTCATTATGCAGAAGGAGGAAGTTGGCTTGGAAGGAGGTTACTCCCAAGTACCAAAAGACCAGACTGTAGGTCTTGGCCCCCCTGGCATGGGCTCCCCAGGCCAGGCTCGGAAGCATTGCCCCGTGTTCCAGGCTGGAGCCACCTCCTGCCTGTCTTCCCTCTTGTCTGGAGGATGCTGGGAAATCACCGCCCTATCCAGGTCCCCTCATCCACCCAGGATTGAAGGTAGGTACCAGGAAATAGGTATTAGGGGAAACAGGTGCCAGCAGCCTGGCCCTGGAAGGCAACAGGTCAGGTGGGACCAAAGCTGAACATTCCAAGCCCAGCTGCTTCCTGGATATGGGTGTGTGTGTGTGTGTGTGCACGCACACACACACACACACACACACACACACACACACTTAGTGACAGAGACTGCTAACCTTCTCCTACTATGAGATTGCATCTTTCCTATAGTGATAGAAGTTTTTATTTATAGTTGGGCAACTTCCACCCAGAATAAAGACCTCTTTCCCAGCCTTCTTTTCAGGAGGGGTGACTATGTTCCGGTTAATGTATATGAAGCAACTTCGAAGCCGGGCTCAGGTGGGCAATTTTTTTCCCCTCGTGCCATTGACCGAGGTCGCCCGGCGGTTTTCAGTCGGTGCACGGGTTGACTTGGAGGGTCCAACACGGCTCCGTTCACATGTCTGGCATTTTGGTAGGAACAGCTGAAAGGCTCAGCTGGGGCTGTCAGCTGGAGCACCCACCAGATGCCAAGCTTGTGGTCTCTCCAGCATGATGGCCTCAGGAGAGTTGGATTTCTTATATGACAGCTCAGGGCTCCAAGAGCAAATGATCCAGGGATCAAGACAGACACTCCACGGCCTTTTGTAACTGAGCCTCAGAAGTCACTCGACATCACTTCTGCCTACTCCGTTGGCCAGTCACAAGCCCACCCAGATTGAAGGAGAACTTCTCGATGGAAGGAGTGTCGAGGAATCTGCAGCCTTGTTTTAAAAACACAGCGCCAGCCTGGGGGCCACTTAGGTCTGGACTTGAAGTCCGAGAAAAAAGACACTTCTGTCTTATTTAAGCCGCTACTATTTTGGTTATCTGCCACTCACAGCTGAATCCAATCCTAACAGACACACACATGTACACAGACACGCTCACAATATGCAGTTCACGTACAGCCCACAAGACACAGGGGTAGGTGGATATTGAGATCACACAGGATTAGGGGTACTCACTCAGAGGCACTCATTTAACACACCAAGTTCATGGCTGTCTTTCTCTGAAGTTCTTACCTCACTCCGTTCTTCCCTGTCATAACATTTACCATGATCTATTGTAATTACCCGTTTACCTGTCCATGTCACCCTGGCTCTGCTCATCACTTGGCCATGTCTGTCTCATTCATCGTCATTCACTTACAATTGAGCAGAGGACCTCAATGAATATTTGACCAGTTTGCACCTTGCAGCCTGCAGGTGACGCTTAGGACTGCTGGGGACGAGACTGAGCAGAGAGCAGTGAGACTGGAGTCTGTAAGGCACCTGAACAGGATGAGTCCCTGGACTGAAGTGCCAGTAATGGGAACAGGGATGGAATGGAGAGAGAGCAGGAGATGGGATTGGCAGGCTTTGGTGATGATGGGTGAGAGAGAGGCCGGAGTCAAGAATGGCACCCAGATTTCCAATCTGAGTAATGGAATAACAAATAGCGGCACCAAAAATATTAATTGATTGATTGATTGACTGATTGAATCAGCAAATAGTGGCACCATTTGCTGCAAGAGAAAACAGAAAAAGAAAGCCGACAACCCGGACGAGGGTAATGAGCTCAGTTTTGGCTGTCTGCATTCCAGATGCCTGGGGGACATCCAGGTGGAGTAGCTGGAGGTAGCTGTGAGCTCATAGTCCGCGAGTTCGAGCCCCGCCTCGGGCTCTATGCTGACAGCTCAGAGCCTGGAGCCTGCTTCAGATTCTGTGTCCACCTCTCTCTGCCCCTCCCCCACTCATGCTCTGTCTGTCTGTCTCTCTCTCTCTCAAAAATAAATAAACTTAAAAAACATGTTGGATGCTAACTAACTTGGATGTAAATTTAAAAAATACATTAAATAAAAATTTTAAAAATAAATACATAAATGCTCCCACCTCCAAAACAAAGAAACAAACAAAAAAAAGTGTTGGAAGAAGCGGGGCCAAGGTGGGGCGCTGGGGTGGAAGCTGGCAGACCACATTCCCATCTCCACCACCACCTGATTGTTGTCTTGAGCAAGAGACTCTGCCTTTCTGGCTCGTAATTTTCTGCTTTTGTTGTAAAGATGAAAGGAATGCTTCGGACCTGTTTCTTTCCAGCTCACACGTGTCATGATTCTTCATTAAATACTTGAAATATTTGATGTTCTACCCTGGACAGAACATCACTATGCTAGACACTGACCCCATTTGGCTCTACCCCCCGCAGCCATTTTCTTAAAGACCCACCAGGAATAGAAATGATCTTCATCGCTTACACCTGTGTCACACTTTGCATTTCTACTTCCTCCAGTAGAAATGACATCTATTGCACAGGCACCACGTGGTAGGCAGTGGGCCAGGCTCCGAAGCCCTGGGGCGAAGAAGGCATGGCCCTGCCCTCCTCACAGAAAGCAGGGAAGAGAATTAGCAATGCAATCCGTGAGACCCACTGGAGCTGTGGAGGCGGAGTGTGTGTGTGTCTGCGTGTTCAAGAGGATCTTCAGACGCTGTGAAGTTTTCATGAAGGGATCTGACAGACCAGTTAGCTCCACTCCCTCGTTATGTATGCGTAGACAGGCCCAGGGAAGTGAAGTCACTTGCCCAACAACACATAGCAAAGCCTAGCCTGAGATCGTATCCCAAACGTCCTCCAGTTCGCATCCATCATGTTCTTGCCACCTCACCATACTCCCCCTGGATGATTCAATAATCGTGGTCTCTTAAGCTTCACAAGTGCCAAGATACCATCAGGCGCCATGCTGAGCTCTTTACGTGGATTGTCTCATTTATTACTTCCAGCAATTCTGAGAGTTAAGTGTGCTTTTATGATCTCCTATTATGATAACATTGAGGCTTAGATTAACTGACTTGCTCGAGGTCACCCAGATAACATGTGACAAAGTCAATATTTGAACACAGGTAGTCTGAATAGAGAGCTATGTGCATGGGGGGGAGGGGAGAGAAAAAGAAAAGAAATCACCTTGCAACCTTGTTTACCATACAATTCCCAGACTCTACCCCCAGAAAGTCTGATTCTATAGGTCTAGGGTGAACAACCCTGAGCCTATATTTTAACCACGCACGCTAGGGGATTATGATTTGGTGGTCATCGGACCACATCCCAAAAAAACCAATTCTCTTGCTTCTTTTTTTTCTAAATTCAGCGTTTTCTGAATTTAGACGGGCTCTGCCCGTCCCTTCCTTAGGACCCTAGGAAGTGTCCCCCAGGAACTGGCTTTGGGAGAGTAGGAGTAAGGGTGCTCTAGGGACGGGCGTGTGCCCCCTGGTGGTCAGACATTAGAGGTCCGGAGCCGCACTCCAGAGGCCCCTGGTCGAAAACCACAGATGTGAATTTTTCTACAATTCTGTTGAGCCAGTATTACTGGGGCACCGCTATGCGCCAGCACTGAGCCAGTGGAGCCCAGGACAGACTGGAAAGAAACAAGACTTTTGGGAGCAGAATTCTTCAAGGTGACTGACACAAAGGCATTCATTTCAAGCTACAGTTGGGCGAATTTCATCTGGGCCGAGTAGTCCTATTTGACGATACACGGCTCTGCGGTTTAGGTCTTTAGAAAGGCTGCAGAAGAGTTTTTTGAAAAAGGCTGAGCCCGCACTCTGGAACGAGAACACAGACACGTATTTGCAGCGCAGCGTGAAGAGCCCAGGCTTTGTAGTCAGGCTGCTGCAGCTCTGGCTTCTGGCTCTGGGGCCCCGGGGACAGTTATTTCGTCTTTCTGAGTAGCAGGTGCCTCACCTGAAACCTGAAACAATGCGAATACCTCCCTCATAGGCTTGTAATGAGGGTGAAATGGCCTCTGAGAACAGTGCCTGGCACATGGCAAAAGCTCAAAAAATTGAAGCGTTTTTGATATACTTCGCAGTGATATATCATGAAGTATAAAAGATACAAGCCGGGAGTTCTGATATCAGTCTTGATTTACTCTTTGAAAGGAAACAGAGATAATTCTCAATCCCGTGGAGTTGAGGGACAGAAATCTCGTTCCGAATTCTCTACTATGTGTGTGGACTCGTGAAGACGTGAAGTCCGCTCCAGACCTGGTGGGGGCATAAATTAGGATGACAACTTTGGGAAACTGTTTGAAGGTGACTGACAGCACTGAGCATAGTATGACACAGCACTTCTACCCCTGAGTAGATTCCCCCAAAGAAGTGCATTTATACCTTGGGGAGCCTGTGTGGCTTAGTCGGTTAAGCATCTGACTCTTGATTTCAGTTCAGGTTGTGATTTCCTGGTTCGGTTCGTGTTGGACTCTGCTGAGCATGGAGCTTGCTTGGGATCTTCTCTCTTTCCGCCCCTCCCCCACTCATGCTTTCTCTCTTTCAAAATAAATAAATAAGCTTTAAAAAAAAGAGGGGAGCCTGGGTGGCTCAGTTGGTTAAGCGTCTGACTCTTGATCTCGCTCAGGTCATGATCTCACGGTTTGTGAGATCAGGCCCTGCATCGAGCTCTGCACTGACAGCATGGAGCCTGCTTGGGATTCTCTCTCTCTCTCTCTCTGCCCCCCTCTCTCTCTCTCTTTCTCAAAAATATATAAATAAACTTCAAATATAAAATTAAAAATAAAATTAAACCAATAAAAAAACAAATGAGTATATACCTTAACCAAACACCTATGTAAGAATGGTCATAACAACACTATTTATAATAACCCTCAAGTGGAAACTACACAAGTGTCTGTTAATACTAGAATGAATTTGGGGAGCCTGGGTGGCTCAGTCGGTTAAGTGTCAGCTTGGGCTCAGGTCACGATCTCGTGGTTCGCTGTGCTGACCTCTCAGAGCCTGGAGGCTGCTTGGGATTCTGCCTCCTCTCTCTGCCCCTCCCCTGCTCGTGTTCTGTCTTTCTCGCTCTCTCTCAAAAATAAGTAAATATTAAAAAAAAATTTTTTAATACTAGAATGACTTTTCAAAATGTGATATTTTCATAGAATAGACTATCATACAATGAGAGCTACAAATACACGTGATGACGTAGGAGAATCTCACAAACATAATGATGAGAGAAAAAGCCAGACACTGAGGAATACGTGCCGTATGATTCCGTGTATATGGAGTACAAAATGGTCAAAATGAACCTAATGCTGTTAGAAATTGGAATCGTAGTTACCTTTCAGAGGAGAGTAGTGTTGTGCCCAGAGTGGTTATGACGAGGCTTTGGTGGGGTCTGCCAGTAAGTTCTGTATCTTGATCTGTGTGGCAATTATCTGTGTGGCAATTATACAATTATACAAGACTGTGTGCACAGTCTATAAAAACTCATCAGGCACTTCCCTCCTGATTTGGGTGCTTTTCTGTAAGTATGTGGGATTTCGATGAAAAGTTTACCTAAAAAATTCTTGATGGTCCCTCATGACCAGTCACAGAATACACTCAGTCCTCGCTTATCACAAGTGGAAGCCCAGTGTTCTATAGGGTATCAGAATCAGGACTAGAATGTCCCTCTGGGGATGTGAGATGTGGCCTTAGTCCCATGAGCCTGAACCAGGTTTCCATTCACAACCAAGAACAAAAGAGCTGTCTTACAGATAAACTGTTTCTTTTCTTTTTTTAAACATGTTTATTTTTGAGAGAGAGACAGACAGAGCATGCGTGGGAGAGGGGCAGAGAGAGAGAGGGAGACACAGAATCCAAAGCAGGCTCCAGGCTCTGAGCTGTCAGCACAGAGCCTGACGCGGGGCTCAAACTCACAGACCATGAGATCATGACCTGAGCAGAAGTCAGATGCTTAACCGACTGAGCCACCCAGGTGCCCCAGATATAACTGTTTCTAAGAACATGGCACCATGGGGCCATGGAACACAGCGAGATCACTGTGTGGGTGGAAAATCAGAGCTCTAACACTGCCAATGTCAGAGCTAGCACCTGAGGACATACTACATGCTTGCTGGGTGGGAACCCCAGTCCAAGAAATTAACAAAAATTGGTCTGGAAGTAGTGAAACTAGCATAGAGAAACACAAAATAACCCCTACTGGAATTCCCCCAAAGCTAGAGAATGAACAAGACCGTGCCCCCTTAAGAAATAAGTAAAAAAGTACATGTCATGATAGAGAGATGACAGATGCAATGAATGAGAAAATTCGTAACCCAGAATTTACAGGTAAAAGGACAATCTGAAAAAAATTGTTTCAATTCATGAAACATGAAAGCTAAATTAAAATAAATATGTTTAAAATGTTCCAATACGTAAAGGAAGAAGTAGAATCCATTTGATAAGTGAGATATGGAAGGAAAGGTAGGTTAGAAAAAGAACCAAATAGGAATTCTAGAAATGAAAACCATGTAGACATTTAGGCTTTGAAAAAGAATTTAATAGATTAAGCAGGTAACTAGATCCTGCTAGAGAGTGAATGAATGAATTGGAAGACAAATGTGGGGAAATCATTCAGGATGTGGCACAAGGAGATATGGAAATGGAAAATAAGAGAGATATGGGGCACTTGGCTGGTTCTGCTAGTAGAGCATGTGACTTTGGATCTCAAGATTGTGAGTTTGAGCCCCACATTTGGGTGTGGAGCCTATGAAAGAAAGAAAGAAAGAAAGAAAGAAAGAAAGAAAGAAAGAAAGAAAGAGGAAGGAAGGAAGGAAGGAAGGAAGGAAGGAAAGAAAGAAGGAAGGAAGGAAAGAGAATAAAAGGCATGGGGTATAGGGGCACCTGGCTGACTCAGTCAGTGGAGCATACAACTCTTGTTCTCATGAGTTCGAACCCCATTTTGGGTGTGGAGATTACTTAAAAATAAAATATGTAAAATAAAATAAAATAAAATAAAATAAAATAAAATAAAATAAAATAAAATACATAGGGTATTAGAATGAGAAACTCCAAATAGGAGTTCAGAGGGGAAAAATAGAAAATAATGGAAGAGAGAAGCAGTACACAAACCAGTAGCAGTGGAGAAGATTCATGAACTGAAGAAAGACCTGAGTTCACACCAATTGAAGAAGCACAAGTCCGGAACAGATGTTTTGAGTCCATATCTAATACAGCCTGGAACTGTGGACCATCAAAGATGAACAGAAAATCTTAAAAGCTACAAAAGGGAACAGACTACTTACATAAGAACAAGAATCAGATGGTGGATTTCTCATCATTGCTGATGTTTCCAGAACACAATAACATAAAATTATCAAAATACTGAGGGAAACAACTGTCAATCAAGAATTTTATTCCCAGCTATCCTTACATTCAAAAGTGAGGGTGATGGGGTGCCTGGTTGTTCCAGTTGGTGGAACATGCAACTCTTGATCTCAGGGTCATGAATTCGAGCCCCCCATTGAATGAAGAGATTACTTAAAAATAAAATCTAAAAAAAAAATTAAGAGTGTAAAATAAAAAGTTAAAAAAAAAAAACTGTTTTGGAGGCACCTGGGTGGGTCAGTCGGTTAAGTGTCTGATTTCTGCTCAGGTCATGATCTCACAGTTTGTGAGTTTGAGCCCTGCGTCGGGCTCTGTGCTGACAGCTCAGAGCCTGGAGCCTGCTTAGAATTCTGTGTCTCCTTTTCTCTCTGCTCCCCCCTGCTCACATTCTGTCTCTCTCTCCTTCAAAAATAAATGAATAAACATTCAAAAAAATTTTTAATATGCTGTTTTAGACATACAAAGATTTTTAAAAGTTTATTAGTTATAGCAATTTACTGACAGAACAATTAAAGGATCACTTTAGTAACAAGGAAGAGAAATCCAGAAAGAAAGAGTAAAATGCAAGAAGGTGTGATAGTAAATAAATTGGTATATCTAAATAAGCATCTATTACTAAAACAGTAAAATAAGGAACTAAACAGTAACATAGAAGATGGGAATGAAAAGTTTAGAGTGAAGATCTTTATCTTATTCAGAAGGATAGAGAAGCTGGATACATTTAAGATTAAAATATAGGGGTGCCTGGGTGGCTCAGTCAGTTTGAGTGTCTGACTTCCAATCAGGTCATGATCTCACAGTTTGCGAGTTCGAGCCCCACGTCGGGCTCTGTGCTGACAGCTCAGAGCCTGGAGCCTGCTTTGGATTCTGTGTCTCCCTCTCTCTCTGCCCCTCCCCCACTCATGCTCTATCTCTCTCTGTCTCAAAAATAAATACACATTAAAAAAAAGTTTTTTTAAAGATTAAAATATAATTATAGGGGCACCACCATAGGGGCACCATTGGGTATAGGGATTACTTCAATAAAAATAAAACTTTAAGGGGCACCTGGGTGGCTTGGTCGATTAAGCGTCCGACTTCGGCTCAGGTCATGATCTCACGGTCCGTGAGTTCGAGCCCCGCGTCGGGCTCTGTGCTGACTGCTCAGAGCCTGGAGCCTGTTTCAGATTCTGTGTCTCCCCCTCTCTCTCTGCCCCTCCCCTGTTCACGCTCTCTGTCTCAAAAATAAATAAAAACATTTAAAAAAATAATAAAAATAAAAAAATAAAATAAAATAAAACTTTAAAAAGTGTAATTATAGGGGTGCCTGAGTGGCTCACTCCGCTGAGCGTTTGACTTCGGCTCAGGTCATGATATCGCGGTCTGTGAGTTCGAGCCCTGCATCAGGCTCTGTGCTGACAGCTCAGAGCCTGGAGCCTGCTTCGGATTCTGTGTCTCCCTCTCTCTGACCCTCCCCCGCTCATGCTCTGTCTCTCTCTGTGTCAAAAATAAATAAACATTAGGGGCGCCTGGGTGGCGCAGTCGGTTAAGCGTCCGACTTCAGCCAGGTCACGATCTCGCGGTCCGTGAGTTCAAGCCCCGCGTCAGGCTCTGGGCTGATGGCTCGGAGCCTGGAGCCTGTTTCCGATTCTGTGTCTCCCTCTCTCTCTGCCCCTCCCCCGTTCATGCTCTGTCTCTCTCTGTCCCAAAAATAAATAAAAAACGTTGAAAAAAAAATTTTTTAAAAAATAAAAAAAATAAATAAATAAACATTAAAAAAAAATTTTAAGTGTAATTATAAAAATACTAAAAATAGAATGCATACTTTTCAAACCAGTGGAGAGAAAAAAAGATGATTTGAAAACGTCAGTCAGAAGGTAGGAGTGAGGGTAGTGGGAAGAAACACAGAAAATCATGATAAATGGAAAACACAAAGACACAAAGTCAAAATAAATAAATAGCACAAAGTAAAATTATAAGTTGTTGTACTTTCTTACTATGGAATATTATACAGTGCATAAAATGAGCGAACAGGATTTACATGTCTCAACATGGACAGATTTCAAAAATATATAAGGTCGAAAGGAGAAGGTGATTTGCAGGGATGCCTGGGTGGCTCAGTCAGTTAAGCGTCTGACTCTTGGTTTTCAGCTCAGGTCATGATCTCACTCGTGGGTTCGAGCCCTGCATCGGGCTCTGCACTGCTGGAAGTACAGAGCCCGCTTGGGATTCTCTCTCACCCTCTCTGTCTGCCCCTCCCCTTCTTGTGCTGTCTCTGTCTCTCTCAAAATAAATACATAAATTTAAAAAAAAAGAAGGTGCTTTGCAGAATTTATGTCATGCACATTTACATGTATACAATTTGCCTGTATATTATTTATATATTTTTTACAAAATACACACACAAAAACTATGCATATGTTTTATAAATATGTAGGAAAAATAGACAAACATAGGTGGGAGGCATACATACCGGCTTCAGGATAGTAGTTGCCTCTGAGGCGAGGAAGGGAGAATAAAACTGGGGAGAGGAACAAAGAAATCTTCCATTTTATTTGTAAGGTTTATTTCAAAATGAAAAAGATCTGAAGGAAATATGACAAATTGTTAACTCTTGTTAATTCTGGCTCGTAAGTCATGAGGTTTGGATACTGGAGGCTACTGGAAAAATTCTTCCTTGCCTTTCAGAAAGCCACAGGAAGCCACTCTGTCTCTCTCTCTCTCCTGATGGATGTGAACAATGAAGCACACAGCCCCAATTGCTACTGGAAAACATCCAACAATCATGAAAGCAAGCAGGCTTAGAATGAAGCCAGCACTGAAATCAGTAGAACAGAGATGGAAAAAACCCAGGCTATTGAAACATCACTGGGTTAACCAAGCCTGAAGATTACCTTACCGCATTGTTGTCTGCTAAGTAAACTAAATAATTTTCTTATTGTGCAAGACAGTTTGCATTATTAGGGTTTTCCATTACTTGCAGACAAACTTAGAGTAACTGATACAATGGGGATGGAGAAGCAGGGATTTATAGAACTATTAGGGAGGTAGAATTAGCGAGATTCAGCCAAAGGCTGGATATGAGGGTAAGAACGAGAGCGAAGACAAGATCGATTACCAAATTTTTGACGTGGACAAGTGTGGGTGGTGGTACCATCTGTGACACAGGGAAGAACAGAGGAAGATCAGGTTGAGGGTAGGGGTGACAGTAGAGGTCATCTGTACAGCTTGGTTACATTGGGTTTGAGGGATTTGTTGGAAGCCATCTAACTGGAGATGTCTAGGAGGCACCAAACACTCAATACCGGAGTTGAGTAATGAATAGCGTCTTTCCAGAATTCATGTCCACCCGGAATCTCAGAATTGTGAGATTTGGAAATAGTCATTACAGATGGAATTACATAAATTAAGGTGAGATCATATTGGATTAGAGTGGACCCTTAACCCAATGATTGGCATCCTTATCAGAAGGCCATCTGAAGACACAGAGAGACACATAAAGGAGAACAGACGGAGGCAGAGCCTGAAGTGATACACCTACAAGCCAAGCCAATGACTGCTACGAATTGCTAGCAACTACCAGAAGCTAGGAGACAGGCATAGGACAGTTTCTATTTCAGAGACTCTGGAAGGAACCAACCTTATTGACATCTTGATTTTTTTTTTAAACATTTTATTTATTTTTGAGAGACAGAGCACGAGTGGGGGAGGAGCAGAGAGAGAGGGAAACACAGAATCCAAAGCAGGCTCCAGGCTCTGAGCCACCTGCAGAGAGCAGGGACTCAGAAGAGAAGTGAAAAGAGAGTTTCTAAAGAAGGATGTGCTTTTTTTTTTTAAAGATTAATTTGTAAGGTTTTATTTATTTCTTTGTAAGGTTTTATAATGAGCTTTACTATCAGTAGTGTATCGATGTAAAACTAGAGCTTTCTCCCTTAAAATTATTAAGTTCCTTGGGTTCTTACTTTGCCCGAAAGAAAGATATGCTTAATGGGATGGATAGTGTAGAGAAAAAACAAGTCCATTGGGTGTGACAATACGGAAGTCCCTGGTCTCCCTGGCCAAAGCAGTTTTGGAAGAGTGGCAAGGACAGAAATAAACATTGCTGTTATTGAAAGTGAGAGGGGTGAAGATGTTGAAATAGTCACTACTTCTTTAAGGCCTCTGGCCATGGTGGGAGCAAGGGGTGATGTCCAGAAGGGCAAGCGGAGTCTTGGATGGTCTTGGGGTTTTGTTTTGAGATGAAGCCTTAAGCATATTTATAGGCGGAGGAAAAAGAATCAGGAGGAAAAGGGTTAAAAATTACAGGACCAGAAGTGTGCCTGAGTGGCTCAGTCAGTTGAGCATCCGACTTCAGCTCAGGTCATGATCTCACGGTTCGGTTCGCGTCAGGCTCTGTGCTGACATCTCAGAGCCTAGAGCCTGCTTCAGATTCTGTATCTGCCTCTCCTCCTCTCTCTCTCAAAAATAAACACACATTTTTTTTTTAATTGAAAAAAAACCCTGACCCGTACTTACTCCTCAAAACTGTCAAGGTCATCAGAAGTAAGGAATGTCTGAGGAACTGTCACACACACACAAAAAGGAGCCTAAGGAGACATGACGACTAAACGTAATAAGGTATCCATGCTGGAATCTTGGAACAGAAAAAGGACATTAGGGAAAAACTGAGGAAATCTATGTAAGTATAGACTTTAGTTAATAATAATGTGGCTAATACTTGTTCATTATTGTGACAAATGGACTATTCTGATGTAAGATGTTAATAATAGGGAAACTGGTTTTGGGGCATATGAGAATTCTCTCTACTGTCCTCACAATAATTCTGTAAATCTAAAACTATTCTGATATTTTTTTGAAGTTTACTTTATTTTTTTAAAGTTTATTTATTTATTTTGAGAGAGAGAAAGAGAGCGCATGTGAGCAGGGGGAGGGCAGAGGGAGAGAGGGGGGAGAGAGAATCCCAAGTAGGCTCCACACTGTCAGTGTGGAGCCTGACTCAGGGCTCGAACTCACGAACTGTGAGATCATGACCTGAGCCGAAGTCAAGAGTCAGACACTGAACCAACTGAACCATCCAGGTGCCCCTCCTTTTTTCTTTTTTTAACATTTATTTATTTTTGAGAGAGAGAGAGAGAGCAGGAGAGGGGCAGAGAGAGGGAGACACAGAATCTGAAGTGGGCTCCAGTCTCGGAGCTGACAGCACAAAGCCCGACGTGGGGCTTGAACTCATGAACCGCGAGATCCTGACCTGAGCTGAAGTCAGAAGCTTAACTGACTGAGCCACCTAGGTGCCCCTACTTTACTATTTTTTTAAAGTAGGAACTTTATTCTGTTCTTTGCTGTATACCTACAATTTTTCTTGGTTTTTTTTTTTTTTTTTTTTTTGAAAGAGAGAGTGAGTGAGAATGGGGGAGAAGTGCAGAGTGAGAGAGAGAAAGAAAATCTTAAGCAGTCTCCACGCTCAGTGAGGGGCTCAATCCCATGACCCTGGGATCATTATCTAAGCTGAAATCAAGAGCCAGATGCTCAACTGACTGAGCCACCCAGGTGCCCCTAAAAAGTTTACTTTAAAAAAAGGGAATGGGGGCACCTGGCTGACTCACTCTGTAGAGCATATGACTCTTGATCTCAGGGTCATGAGTTTGAGCCTCATGTTGTGTGTGGAGCCTACTTAAAAAAAAAAAAAAAGTGAATGGAAAATGGTAAATATCGTAACAAAAAGGACAGTCAAATCTAAGTGAGGGCAGTGAGCAGAAGCTTTGAAAAGAGCCTGGAATTGGAGGCACCAAATACCCACAGGAGGCTGGGTTCTACAAGGAGGCTCAAAGCAGGACTTTGTGATGATCTATAGAAAGAGTAGCTAGGTTTCAGTTCCCCCACCTTCCCACTCACAGCACGGTTAAAACCCTTCAGGAGATAAGACCGTCTGGACTTTGAATCCGAGGGACTGCAGGAGACAACGCACTGGGCACGGAGGGTGGAAGTGAGCCGCTGAGCTGACATCAGTAAGAGGAAGTGAGAGTTCATTCTACACCTGACCCCTTGCACCCGGCTCCAGAAAACGAACAGCCAGAGAGATCATCATTCTCAGCAGAAACTGAAGCACCCCAAGGAAAACACCTGTAGATACTGATCCCAACAAAAGAGCCAGTTGGCCACCTCTTGTCCTATAATGAAACCCACCGGCTGACAATCTTCACTCAAACATCCAGCACTTCTAATCCGTTTTTCGCAATCTGCTTCCAGCCAGCTTTTTCTTTTCTTTTTTTTTTTAATTTTTTTTTTAACGTTTATTTATTTTTGAGACAGAGAGACAGAGTATGAACGGGGGAGGGTCAGAGAGAGGGAGACACAGAATCCGAAACAGGCTCCAGGCTCTGAGCTGTCAGCACAGAGCCCGACGCGGGGCTTGAACTCACGGACCGCGAGATCATGACCTGAGCCGAAGTCGGCCGCTCAACCGACTGAGCCACCCAGGTGCCCCAGCCAGCTTTTTCTTTAATAAGAAAGGACATCCACAGATCATAACACATTTGAGAAGAACCTCCAACATAAAGTAAAATCAAAACACACAAACAGAAGGAAAGGAACCCAAAAGGAGCAGAGATAATGTAGGGAGAAGAAGAAAACTTCAAAGAAGGTACAATGTCCTCAGAGAAATAAATGAAAATATTGCATCTATGAAACAAGAATAGAATGCTTTTATTTTACTTTTTTTTATTTATTTTGAGCGAGAGAGAGAGAAAGAGAGCAAGCACACATAGGGGAGGGACAGAAAAAGAGAGAGAGAGAAGAATCCCAAGCAGGCTCTGCACTGTCAGCACAGAGCCTGACTGGGCTCTTGAACTCATGAACCATGAGATCATGGCCTGAGCCAAAATCAAGAGTCAGATGCTTAACCAACTGAGCCACCCAGGCACTCCTGCCTGCCTTTTTTTTTTTTTTTTTTTTAGATTTTTTTTTAAGGTTTATTTATTTTTGAGAGAGAAAGAGTGAGCAGGAGAGAGGCAGAGAGAGAGGGGGACAGAGGATCAAGCAGACTCCATGCTGAGAGCAGAGAGCCTGATGTGGGGCTCAAACTCGCAAACTGTCAGATCATGATCTGAGCCAAAGTTGGACGTTTAACCAACTGAGCCATCCAGGCCCCTCTAAGACTTTATTTTTAAGTAATCTCTACACCCAACATGGGGCAAGAACTCACAACCCGGAGACCAAGAGTCACACGCTCCACCGAGGCAGCCAGCCACCCCAAGAATGGAATGCTTTTAAAATGAAACAATCAGAGGGGCGCCTGGGTGGCTCAGTCGGTTAAGCATCCGACTTCGGCTCAGGTCACGATCTCACGGTCCGTGAGTTCGAGCCCCGCGTCAGGCTCTGTGCTGACAGCTCAGAGCCTGGAGCCTGCTTCCGATTCTGTGTCTCCCTCTCTCTGTGCCCCTCCCCCATTCATGCTCTGTCTCTCTCTGTCTCAAAAATAAATAAACGTTAAAAAAATTAAAAAAAAAATGAAACAATCAGAGATAACAAAATTGGCTCCTGGACATTAAACATGTAATAGTGAGGGGTGCCCGGGTGGCTCAGTCCGTTAAGCATCAGACTTCAGCTCAGGTCACGATCTCGCAGTTCGTGAGTTTGAGCCTCGCGTCAGGCTCTGTGCTGACAGCTCAGAGCCTGGAACCTGCTTCGGATTCTGTGTCTCCCTCTGTCTTTCTGCCCCTACCCCACTCGCACTCTGTCTCTCTCTCCCTCTCAACAATAAATAAACATTAAAATTTTTTTCAAACAAAACAAAAAATATATAAATAAAAATGTGATAGTGAAAATGATAGATTTGATATAAGAGTTTGTGGTAGATAAAATGATAGCCCTCCAAAGATGTTCCCCCTCTAGCCCCCAGTGATCCTACATGGCAAAGAGACTTTGCACATATGATAAAGGAACTTGAGATGCGGAGAGCAGGCTGGATTGTCTGGGTCTGTAGTCACAGCGTCCTTGTGAGAGAGGCAGGCCAGAACATCAGAGGCAGAGACAGAGAGAGAAGGAGAGAGAGATCTGAAGATCCTATGCTATTGGCTCTGAAGTTAGAGGAAGGAACCCTGAGCCAAGAAGTGCAGGCGGGCTCTAATTGCTGGAAGAGGCAAAGAGACACATTCACCCCGAGTCTACAGAAGGAACACGGCCCCACACAGAACTGTGAGGTCCTGAGTTCTCTCCTTTGAAGCCACCGTGTTTGTGGTAATTTGCAATAACAGCGATGGGAAACGAATACAGGATTAAAAGCTAAAATCAAGGAAATCTCTTAGAGGTCAGAACAAAAACACGAAGGGACAAAAATAGAATAGATCTATCAGAAAACCGGAGTATCAGTTCAGGAGGTCCAACATCCAACCAATAGAAGTTGCAGACAAAGAGACATTTGAAACAGATGTGAGAAAATGATCAAAGAAATAATACAGGAACATTTCTAATAATTGAAGGACATACGTTTCTTGAAGGTGGAATCTACCAAATGGGAAAAAAAGGAGAAAGATTTTCATCAAGGCACAGTCTCAAGAAATTCAGATTACTAGGGATTTTTTTAAAAAGGCTCCAGCTGCTTCTAGAAAGAAAATAAAAATTCTCATATAAAGGATCAGGAGTCAAAATGGCATCACACACGGGGCGCCTGGGTGGCTCAGTCAGTTAAGTGTCCAACTCTTGGTTTTGGCTCAGGTCGTGATCTCACGGTTTCATGAGTTCAAGCGTCGGGCTCCATGTTGACAATGTGGAGCCTGCTTGGGATTCTTGGTCTCCCTCTCTCTGTCTCTCCCCCACTTATGCTGTCTTTCTGTCTCAAAATAAATAACTAAAAAAAAAAAAAATAGCATCACACATAAAAGACAAAGGGGAAATGCCCTCTCAATTTATAGAGAACTAATACTCCAACATTCAGCCAAACCTTCAACCAAATGTGACTATATGAAAATACAGTTTTAGACATTTTGATCTTAAAACGTTCATCATTTCTCAGAATGATATTGGTGAATGTGCTTTACCCACTCAAAAAGGTAAACCATGAGGTTTGCCCATCTGGCTCCATTGGTAGAGCATGAGCCTCTAGATCTAGGGTCATGAGTTCAAGTTGGGCGTGGAGCTTACCTAAAAAAAAATGAAAACAAAAAAAAAAAACAAAACAAAAAAAAACAAAAAGTAATCTATGAGAGAGAAAGATACAGAATTCAATCCCAGAGCACAGCACAGGAAATTCCCAGCATGTTTGCCAAGAGAAGTCTCTGGGCAGTACCTGTGCAGTAGCATAGAAAGAAATTTCTTGGGGCACCTGGGTGGCTCAGTCGGTTGAGCGTCCAACTTCATCTCTGGTCATGATCTCACGGTTTGTGAGCTCAAGCCCCACATCGGGCTTGCTGCTGTTAGCCTGTCAGCACAGAGCCTGCTTTGGATCCTCTGTCCCTCTCTCTCTGCCCCTCCCCTGCTTATGTTCTCTCTCTCAACATAAATAAATAAATAAATAAATAAATAAATAAATAAAACATTAAAAAAAGAAGAAGAAGAAGAAGAAAGAGAGCTCTTCATACTGGAGCAGGACAACAGAGGCTTCCAGGGGAAGAGATGGAGCCAGTTGATTACCTGACAGGGTTGAGCAGAATATTGTATTAAGAGGTATTTCATGAAGATGCTGGAAAATTGAATCTATGAAAAAACGGAAAAGCAAAACACGGTTCAAAAAGAAAACGTTATCATGCATTACTTGGTCCAGTACTAAACAACATCTACAAAGTCACAGAAACAGATTCACGGAATATGGATGCAAGCAGAATTTGTAATATATCTGTAGAAGGATGGGGAGGGGAAAAGAGCTAAAATCCTCTCTGCCAATGTAGGAAATCTGTATATAACATCTAAAATCAATGAATACCAAAAGAAAAACTAAAAGAGTTGACAATGAGAGCCTCTGGGGAGTAGGGCTTGTGAGTTTGTAAAAAACAAACAAACATGTATTATATATCTTTTATTAATATATGACTTCTTAAGTTACATATACTTCTATAATAAAATATAGAAGTTACTTTTTAAAATACTATAGGGGTGCCTGGATGGCTCAGTTGGTTAAGCATCCAACTCTTGATTTCGGTTCAGGTTATGATCTTACAGTTTGTGAGTTCGAGCCCCATGTGGGGCTCTGTGCTGACAGTGCAGAGCCTGCTTGGGATTCTCTCTCTCTCTCTGCCCCTCCCCTACTCATGCTCTCTCTCTGTCTCTCTTAAAATAAATAAACTTTAAAAGAAAGATAAATTTTAAAAATAAAAATAAATAAAATACTATAGGGGTGCCTGGGTGGTTCAGTCGGTTAAGCAGCTGACTTCAGCTGAGGTCATGATCTCGCGGTCTGTGGGTTCGAGCCCCACGTTGGGCTCTGTGCTGGCAGCTCAGAGCCTGGAGCCTGCTTCGGATTTTGCATCTCCTTCTCTTTCTCTCTCTGCCCCTCCCCTATTCATGCTGTCTGTCTCTCTCTCAAATAATAAACATTAAAAAAATTTTTTTTAATTAAAAAAAAATACTTTAGACAAGAAGGGACTAATTGACTACATGAAGTCCTTAAGAAGGGTGAAAGTATGCTACCCGGGACAGGAAGCAGTGAGCAGCCGGGGCGGGTAGTGAAGAGGTGAGAGCTATGGAAATAGTGGTGTTATAGGTACTGCAGTTTCCAGGGGCAGGAAGTGAAGAAAGGTCATGGCTGATGAAACAGGATGTAAGATGTCCCGCTGGGAGGAAAGGGAGTACAGGTGGGCGAACAGCATGAGGAGAGCACAGAACAGAATGCACAGATGTGGACACTTGGGCTGAGATGTTAAAGTAGTAGTCGTATGTGACAGTTATGAGACAGACCACCCCGCAGAAATTTTGAAGGTGTTTGAGAACTGATTTGGTGGCTCTTAGCCCTCCCTTTTTACCGTGAGGATGTATAGAGTCGGAGAGATTAGAGACAGAACTTGGAGACAGTGTTGGGAGTAAGCTGTGCTGTGAACCCCACCACCCTTCAGGGGAAGGAGTCAAAGAGTTTCACCTCAAGAAAAGGAGAAGGCTCCAAGATCCACTTGGAAAGCTTGCTGTGTGTCCCTCCAGTTCAAAATCCAATGGTTAGACGTTGGGCTGGACAACCACTGAGGGATGAGACAAAGCAGGGAAGGCTGAATACGAATCCACCTACACACCAGAATTTTCCCAGGCAGAGTACGCACAAGTGTCTGGCGTGGCCCAAAGGTGGGTCATGCCTCACAAGGATCTGGCATGGGGCCGGAGCAGATTTAGTCTGATAGAAGTCCTGGAGGATCAATGAGTCCTTGTCAGAGTGGATCTAGGGCCGTAGTGGAGATGCATAGACCTAGGTCAAGGCTACTACAGGTGGGGGCCCTCCCAAGAACCACTACGTGCCCACCAGACAGGCAGCTTTGAGGAGTTTCCGGGTACGGAATGTGAAGCCATCTTACCCCAGGACCATCAAGGAAGAAGTGTCCTGTTCTCCTTCCTCTCCCATTCTCTCTAACCCTGAGAGGATCAGAAACCAGTGCGTAAGTGGAAGAAGAAAAAGAGTGTACTTTCCCTGGTTGCAGGCTTTCTGCCTAAAGCAGGTCCTAGCTAGGGTGGCAGAGAGAAGACTTTCCTCTGAAAGGAGATTGAAGTTTTGGTTACCGCGGTGGACGGAATATTCTAGTTGAAAATCAAGACTGTCTTTGGTGTTTGAAAGTAACCATCCATGTTTTTATTACCTAAAAGTGACCAGAAAATTCATGAGACTGCCCAAGTTTACATCCAGGACAGGGGAGGGAAACTTGTGCCGCTGAAGGAACGTACAGGAGCCGAGGAGATGGAAATAAAGTTGCTTCTGTGGCTCTTCCCCATGAGCCATGCTTGTTCACACAAGTGAAAGGTAACATGGTAAGAGCAACATGGTAAAGAGTATAGATTTTGGTACCAAAGAGAATTGAGTTTGAATCTGGCTGAGCCACCTCCTAGCTATGTGACCTTGTGTAAGAAACATGACCTCTCTGAGTCTGTTTTTTCTATTATAAAAATAGTTGAGCATATCTCACAGGGTTATTTGGGAAGATTAAATAAGATAACATTTGGAAAGAGGGGCCTGGGTGACTCAGTTGAGCGTACCCCTCTTGATTTCAGCTCAGGTCATGGTCTCATGGTTCATGGAATCGAGCCCCGTGTCGGGCTCTGGCCTGTTAGCACAGAGCCCGCTTGGGATTTTCTCTCTCCTCTCTCTCTGCCCCTCCCCACTCATGCTCTTTCTCTCTCTCTCTCAAAATAAATAAATAAGCTTTAAAAAAAGAAAAAAGATAACATTTGGGAAAACACTTAAAGACATATTTTCTTCCATTCTCCTCTTTGTTATGAGATGTGGGTCTGGGGGATGTCAAGGAAGGCTCCCTGAAGACGGTGAGATTTTGCACTGACTGTCTTCTCCAGAGAACGAAAGAGACACAGAGAGGCAGAGGGGTGCTCCAGACAAAGGTGGAAGGAGACTAGGTTTGGTAGATAAAATGCAGGACGTCTGGTTAAATTTGAATTTCAGATAAACAACAAATAACTTTTAGTATTAAAAAAATGTTCGGGGCACCTGGGTAGCTCAGTCACTTAAGACTCTGACTTTGGCTCAGGTCATGATCTCACAGTTCGTGGGTTCAAGCCCCGCGTCGGGCTCTGTGCCGACAACTCAGAGCCTGGAGCCTGCTTCCGATTCTGTGTCTCCCTCTCTCTGCCCCTCCCTCGCTCATGCTCCGTGTCTCTCTCAGAAATAAATTAACATTTTTAAAAAATGTTCGGAACCTATTTATACTCCAAAATATTCACTGCTTCTCTGGAATTCATGTTTAACTGGGCATCCTATACTTTGATTTGCTAAATCTGGCCACCCTCAATGGGACAGGGTTGGACCACTGGGCTGTGGTGAACAGGGGGGCTAGGCGTCACCCAGCAGGATGAGGCCCATCCTCGTACATATTTTCTACGTGTTGTAGGGTTTCGGTTGAGAGGAAAAGACTTAACCGGCAGCCTCCAGAACTTGAGCGAGACTGAACGGAACTGAAAGGCCGTCAAGCCAGCTCCACGCCCTGGCCCTCAGGACAACAGCATCCCGAGCAGGTGGGTGTCTTTTACTCCTGGCCGCAGAGGAACGGATGCCCAAAGCAAGGGCTCGGAAAGAATTGGAGGCTCAGGATGTCCCCAAGTTCTCTCCCAGCACTTGGGCCTTCCCAGGCCCAGCCAGGCCCTGGCTCTCCTGCTGGGGCTGGGGTAAAACAGGTCCCCCAGAAGCAGCCCCTTGTGGGGGAGGTAGGTGCTGGCCGAACGCTGACTGGGCCCTTTGCTTTGTACCCATCCTGCTTATTCCCAAACAACAGAAGTGCTGCTCAGCCGCCTGGTCAGCCCCATTATGCTCTTGCCACAAAGTGCTGAGTCCAGGGGCTGCCCGGGCCCCATGACCTCACCCCTCCTGCACTGGGCCTCATCCTGTGAGGCTCCCTGGGCCTAGAGGGAAGGCCAGGGGGCCAAGCCATCCATAAGATTCTCCTGAGCATCTACTGTGCTTGGCAAGTAGCCCTAGTCTTGAGGAGCTCAAAGTTCAAACTGACCAGGTGACACTCAGGGGGGCTGCCTCGTTCCCCCCAAGGGCCATCATCGCCTCCAAATCGACAGCCCGTTCCTCCATTTCCCCACCAGCTCGTGCAAGGAGTATGTGGGCTGAGAACAGAGTTCACAATCCACGGCCACCGTAGATCAGCGGTGCCCTCAGAGGATTTGACGGACTGTACTGCTAACATCAAATAAAGAAAACTAGTGGGAAAAAAGAAAAACTGAATGAATGTGGGCTTTTCCAAATTCAAAGAAAGCCTTTTTTTATCGGATAAATTTTTCTAAGATCTTTGCAGCTTGGTCCCACTTGTCTCTATGAGAATCTGGCACGAGACGGTATCTGCTTTGGAACAATCAATAACGTAGATGCCATTTATTGAGCTGAATCCCTAACGCTGCCCTGAAACTTACATCTCCCTCCATCTGACAGCAGTGAGTCAGATAGGTAGTATCATCCTACTGTAGGCCAGAGATACAGGGCTGCCCAGAGGAAGGAATATGGTCTTTGGAGTCAGACAGACATGCATTCAAAAAGCTGCTGGGTTCCCTGGGCCAGAACGTGGCCCCTCAGAACCTCAGTAAACTCGTCGGTAAAATGGGTATTATAATAATCTGCTTCATGGGTTATTGCGAAGAAAAGGGAGGTGCTATCTGGTTCACAGTAAATGCTCGGTAAACTGCAGTTATTATTAAGGATGAACAGGAGAGGGGCGCCTGGGTGGTTCGGTCAGTTTGACGTCTGACTCTTGATTTCAGCTCAGGTCATGATCTCACAGTTCGTGGGATCAAACCCCATGTCAGGCTCTGTGCTGACAGCATGGACCCTGCTTGGGATTCTCTCTGTCCCTCCCTCTCTGCTCCTCCCCTGCTCACGCTCACTCTCTCTCAAACACATAGACTTAAAAAAAAAAAAAAAAAAAAAAAGGATGAATAGGAGAGACCCAATCCCAGCTTGGGAGAAAGACTTACAAACTAAGTGCTCCCTCATTTCCACTCCTGGAGTGGCTCTTCCCTGACTTTCCTGGAAAGAGATGGTGGGGGGGGCCAAAGTGCCCATGCTGTAACCATCATGGGGCATGTGAAGCCACAGTGCCAAGCAATGCCAGAGGGAGAATTCTCTAGAACGTGGTTAAAAATCATAATAGGGTGATATTTGGAAAGCATAGCAGTTAGTTGGATTCCTGGTAATTCTTCTCCAGCTTTCTCGGATTTCAGGTAGTTGAGGAAAGCAGAGAGAAGACAGGCTAGGGCTGCTCATGACTCCAAGAATGTTGAATGGATCTTTGTAAACTGTTTGCACAGTAACCCTGATCCTCCTTCCATACACACATGATAGTTTTGTGCGTGTGGGTTTGAGCTTCTCGACCAAACATAAAAGCCCGCTTTTCTGTAAAAATTAAAAACGGGCTCAATCAGTCTTCATTATACTAACACTTAAATAGGGTGTAAAACTCCCACATTGAGGTGCTGAGATGAAGCACAAAGACAACATATGCAGGTCGTTTGTCGCTCGGGTAAGGACTATATCAGAGTTACCTCTGTGCCTCCAGAGTTGCAAAACCTCATCAGAGGATGTCATTCATTTATTTATCCGATCACTCAAAATGTATTTATTGAGCTACGAGTTATGCCCAGAACTAAAGATACAATGACAAACAAGACGGATGAAGCCCCTGCCCTCATAGAGCATGAAGTCTAATAGAAGAAGCAGATACTTAAACAATCAGCTTTTTTATTTTCAAAAATAGCTTTAATTATCTTAATAGAAATTGTGTCCACATTGTTCAAAACCCAAGAAGTACAGAAAAATATACTGTGAAAAGTTTTGTCCTCTACTTGAGCCCTGAGTGCCTCAGTTTCCCTCCTTGGAGCCCCATATTTCTAGTTTCTAAAGTAATTCCTACAGCATTATCAATGCAATATTTAGAGAAGTACAGGGTGCATGAGGGACCACTGCAGGGTCCCTAAGCCAGTCCAGGGAGTAGGGAATGAATGAATGAATGAATGAATGAACAGATGACCAAGTAGGTATTTCCCTAAGACCCCAATTCCGCGGAGGAAGAGAAGGAAAAGTGAGGAAGGACCACCAGCCATGGACAGTGGGTTCCATAAGCCCTTGCATGGTCACCAGCTGGCCAGAACCTACCATGATCCCCAAGTCAACTCTGTCCCTTGCCAGCCACTGATCCAGACATCACCAATTAATCCAGCAGCAGAAACATTCAGGGTGGCACATTGTGTTTAGCATCAGACCTATATGTTTGGAATGTTCTGCCCAAATCTGCACATACTTGTGTATATATCAGAACTCGTTCCCTGGTTTTTGGTTCTAAGATAAAGCGGCTCCAAAGAACCTTGAGTCACAGACTAGAGAGATTGGCAGAGGGACTGGGAGAACTTTACTGGGAAGAGGTTCTTCCTCTCTCCAAGCTGCCATGGAATTTTTCTCCAGTATCTGTCACCAGAAAGAAAGCAGAGTCATAAGCAATAATAACCCCATAACGTGTCAGGTAGATACTATCTCCTTTTGGGGGGTTGAGAGACACTGAGTGACTTTGCCCAGAATCACCTAGGCAACAGAGCTGGGATTTGAACCTGTGTCTGCCTGCCTCAAAGCCCTCCTCACCCACTGCAAGCCTCTGCTCCTCAGAGAAGCTGTGTTATTTGAGCCACACATCCTCCCCTCAGGGCTTCTGGGGAAGCCAATGATTCTCCTACACTAATCTCACCAAATACCCCGAACTTCCAGAGAGAAATCATTTGAATCTTTAGGATATTATAGGCATAGTACCTCGGGCCTGTGAGGTTTCCAAGGTCCTGAAACAATATAGTCACAGCCCAGAAAGATTTACTGGCTCCAAATTTTTAAAACAAGAGCGCAAAATTAAAATGAATATTTAATAAAATAGCTATGGAGAGATTCCTGTCTACGAGTCAACCATAACTGAATCCAGCTCTTACATATTTATGTATAGATATAGTATAAGAAAGATTCCTGAGAACACAGTGAACCTTCTTTTCTTTGTCTTAATGAAGTTCAGAACTGTTATAGTCCTTTCCTATTTTTTAACAACAAAAATGTATATCCGGTATGGGAAGTGAGGTGCATTTTGATGTGTCAGGTACGACATGGGTCTTAGGAAGCTCCCAGGGTAGCGTGAGGAGCCTGGAGAGGGGTAGGGGACAAGCACTCACATGGGGGCCTGTCCTCACCTCACAGCTGTTCTGAGATCAAGACCACGGCAGCCAAGGTCTGCAGCCCCCAGCCTTGCCCTCAGCAGCAGGGCCTCTCTGGATTTCTGTTTCCCCAGTTTAAACAAAAGCCTGAGGGATGCCTGCCCAGCAGGCTGAAGCACCAAAGCTCTGGGGATCAGGGGGAACAAAAGCAGAGGGAAAGCAGAGTGCTGACAGGGCCAGAGGCCATCGGCCACAGGGCTATAAAGGGCAGGGCCGCAGAGGAAGTGGCACCAGATGGAGACCCAGACTGTGCAGCAGGAGCTGGGTGAGTAAGGTCCTGCAGGTGTCCTGGCCCTTCCATTCCTTCCCCTGCAGAGACATGCCCAGGAGGGGCCCTGCTTTTTCTGTCTTGTGGTCAGAGCCTCGGAGGATGGCTAGAGGAGAGTAGGGAACACGGGGAGTGGGGAGGCAGCCTGCTCTCGCCACCCCAAGAGGAGTGGCAAGTGCCATTTATGTGGCAATAACCACTGGCCTAGCAGTTATGGCTGGGAGGGGGCATGGGGCTCCAAGAAATGAGCAGCTTCCTGAGGCACAGGGAGAAGCCATGGGGGGCAGGAGCTGGGAAATACTTACTCAGAGGTTCAGAATGGAAAGATAGATCACAGAGTTTACATGCATCAGTCCCTGGGCCTAACACTGGCCCCAAAGAAGGGCCATGAATGGCTGTTCTGAGCCATGAAAGCTGCCTGTCTCGTTCCCTCCTCCCCTCCCTCCTAGCTTTCCTTCCTTTTACACTTCCTACCATCTTTTCTGTCGACCTAACCTCTATGAGCCTCAGTATCCTCATCTGTAAAATGGGGATAATGATAGTACCTCCCTCATAGGCCTGGTGCAAAGCTCAAATGTATTCATGCATATTAAGCATTTAGAACAGAGCCTGGCATAGAGTGAGCCACTGTTGGCTATCATTACCCCCTTTTCTTGCTCACTTTCCTTCGGTAAGTCTTTTTCTTTTTTTTTTAAGTGTTTATTTATTTTTGAGTGAGAGAGAGAAAGGGAAAGACAGCATGCGCCGGGGAGGGGCAGAGAGAGAGGGAGACAGAAGATCCCAAGCCGGCTCTGCACTGAGAGCAGACAGCCCGATGTGGGGCTCGAACTCACAAACCCCGAGATCATGACCTGAACTGAAGTCAGACGCTCAATTGACTGAGCCACCCAGGCGCCCCTCAATAAGTCTTTTCCGATGCCACCCATCCTCCCCCACAACCCCGTACTGCCCGGACTTGGGGCTCAGCACAGTGCCACATCGATCAGTCAGAGGAGACCCAGACCCTGCCATTGAGATGTTCACCCAGGACACATTCGATAGAAAGGTCGGTACTCTTATGAGTGCCAGAAATCAGGAAAGAAAGCAATTCACCACAGGCTGGAAAAGCAGCAATGTCTCTCTGAGGAGGCCAGGCCAAGGCCAGGGAGGCCTAGAAGACAGAGATGGAGGGAGGGAATGGTGGCCTGGTCATGCTTGGCTGGTTGGCTGGACGCTGTGTGGAGCCAGGTGGGAGGGGACCACACATTGGTAATATGAGGGTCTGGTCTAGATGCTTGCCAAGGAGTTTATACTGGGGTGCTTGAGACCTAGGCAATGCTGCACCCCATAGGGGGGTTCCTGGGGGCAGGCAAGAGGGCGACAGCCACACTAATCAAGAGGTCATGTCACCTGTGCGGTGTTTCACCTGTATTACTGCTAATCATTTCAATAACTGCACACAGAAGATTTACTGATGGAAAACAACTAGTGAGAGGCAGAGCCAGGATCCTAACCAAAGTCTATCTGTTGGACCTGATGCCCCCTTTCCTTTTCCTGTGCTCTATCACCTCATCCTCTCCCCATGAGGCCAAGTCACTGATATGTGTTTTGTCTTCCAGAAGCCCTTCCAACCACCAAGATGGCTCAAACAAACCCCATGCCGGGGTCCGTGGGGCCATGGAAGGTAAGCTCCCTGCCATCACATGGAATATTGAGTAGTTCCACAGAGCAGAGTATGAGATCCTGCCACAGAGCAGGGCTGTGTTTTTCCCACGCAACAATGATCGACCAATAAAATGCCAGTTTTAGGGGAAGGGTCTACCCACCGTCGAGATGCTGTCTCAGGATGGATCTTTCAGGATACCCCATTTAGACAGAAGGATGACCCTGGAAGCCCAAATGATACCTAGTTTTCTAGGTCACCTCTCCACCACACTACTAAAATCATCTTAAAATAGAGCAGCCCAGAGTGGATTATGATGCCATGGAGAAACCGGGGGCCCAGAAACGAAGAGATCCCACCAGATCCCAAACCAGGACTCCTGACTCCCAACCTGAACTTGATTGCAACCATTTCCTGAAGTGGCTGAAACTCAGCTTTTCACTGTTTTCCTCAACATCCCTTCAACTGGGTCAACTCTGAGGACAGCTCACAGCTTTGAGGGTCGTCCTCTAGCCAAGGTTCAAGAGCCGAGTTCTAGTACAAGGTATAAAAGGGGTTTATCACAACGCTCCCTTTATACCTTCCATTTCTGTCGAGGATGTGGCTGGAGAAGATAAGAAATAATCCACAGGAAGGTCTGGGACCCAGAATCCTTGGAAGCATGGTGGAATGACTCCACAAGTCCTTGGTCTGTCCACTGGGCTAGCTATTGTCCCTGGCAAACCATTCCTATCATAAGCAAAACCCCACAGTACATCCCTGGGCATGTAAACACCACCAACCAATGGTATTAACTCAAATTCCTTCCTATCCTGTCTATACTGGAAAAGACCCTACCAGGCATCCTGGGCTATAGCTAGTGACGGAAAACACAGGGTCAGACAGAAGTTAAGCTCTTGACCTGGGCCTCTGTTCTTCCTGAGGTACCATATTCTAGCTCTTTCCCTTTCAATTCCATTCAGATAACCATCTATGACCAGGAGAATTTCCAGGGCAAGAGGATGGAGTTCACCAGCTCCTGCCCAAATGTCTCTGAGCGCAGTTTTGATAATGTCCGGTCTCTCAAGGTGGAATGTGGCGCGTGAGTA
The DNA here is from genome assembly GCF_018350215.1 of Panthera leo. Classification (NCBI taxonomy): domain Eukaryota; kingdom Metazoa; phylum Chordata; class Mammalia; order Carnivora; family Felidae; genus Panthera; species Panthera leo. The sequence goes on along the minus strand of NC_056692.1, from coordinate 17,405,260 downwards.
TGGACCCCATAGTCCTTATTTGTGGTCTCTGCAGATGGGGTGTGGAAAGATGTTCACCCAGACTCTAGCCATTTCTTGGAGACAGGCCTCCCTATGGAAGTAATCTCAAAAGAAATCACTACATGTGTAATTTAGTAACGCAAAGCTAGAAGGAACAGGAGGTTCCTAGTTGCTTGCTAGATTGGAGAGGGGGTAAAAACATGTAGACCATGCGGTGGGGCAGTGACAGTCGTTAGATCTGTGCCTCCAGAGCCCATAGGCTGCTACCTAGGATTTTCTCAGAATAGCCACAAGACCCTTTAGTTTTTCTTGTCTACAGAAAATAGAGAGGAAACTGTCAAGCTCTTTACGGCTAACTCCTTTCCTGCATGTCCCAGGGCAGCCACTACTGGCTAATTTCTCTATGTGCGAAGGAACTCAACCCCAGAACTTGAGAGCCATATTAGTTCCCAGTGAGTCTTTAGGAGTTTCTTGTTGATGATTAATTTCTTTGGCAAGTTAGACTCTTACTTCCTGACTCTTGGCAGGGAGGTTGAGGCCTTTACCATCAGCCTGAAAACATGAGGAAAGGGCTCTCCTTTGGCTTAAGCAAAACTGGCTCTGCAGTGGATAGGCTTCCACAAGTTGCTCACCACCAAATTGAGTTAACCCTTTAAAGGGAGTAAAATACTTTAAGGGATCATTGGTAACAAAATTGATCTGAGGTGTTTTAATAAATAAGGTATAGGTGTATGACGGTAGGAAAAAACCCACAAAGTTAAAAGGAAACAAGAGACTAGTAATCCATCAGCTGCCTGTTCATCCCTTTGCTTCCTTAGGAAGAAGCCAATAGGTTTGGCTGGAGCCAAAGCAATAGTCAGTCACTAGATCCTGAACCTGGAGCTCCAAGTAGAGAATAAGGTAACCTGGAGAGAAAGGAAATAAAACTTGAGACTGACTTTGCTAATACACATTTCTCAGGTCAGTGAAGTAGACCCTTTCAGTGGAGAATCCCAAAACAAATAGTCCATCTACAAACTTGCTTAATGCAGCTGCCAAGCTCATTCCCCACCTCTTGTGATAAATATTATCACTTCGTCGTATGGCTCTATTGGAATTGGCTTGATAGTTTACCCCACGGTTGACACCTAAAACAAAAGATGCCTTCTCCCTGAGGCCACTCAGGCTCTGAACACCATGATCAAACGTCACTATTTGTCTTTGGCAGCTGGGTTGGTTATGAGCACACCAGCTTCTGTGGGCAACAGTTTATCCTGGAGAGAGGAGAATACCCTCGCTGGGATGCCTGGAGCGGGAGTAATGCCTACCACATTGAGCGCCTCATGTCCTTCCGCCCCATCTGTTCAGCTGTGAGTCTCTGAAATGTTCACTTCTGTGCATGTTGGGAGGACGCGGTAAGAGAGGGTATACAGATGGACTGACATTTAGTATTACTTCTCATCAGTTATGCTGAAATGCAGCAGGAAGGATAAAAGTATAAAAGAGAAGACACTGGTCCAAGTTTGCCATTTGTTTTTTTCCCCACTAAGAGGTATTTTCATTAAGCTAAAAGCAAGGGTGGCAGGAAGTGGATACTCAAGAGCCCAGATCTTCTACAGCGCAGTAGGATAACTGACAGCTAGTTATGCCTGTGTACTTCATACGGGATAGTCTCAGCCTTAATGTTTGTGAAGTATTTATATCCCCTACTGGACTTTAGGTTATTTCCAACACCATACACACACAGGCTTACTTGTTCTATTAATTCCTGTGATCTTTTCTCACATTAGTGAATATTAATCCCTTGGTTGGCTGTTTGCTGCAAGTACTTTTTTCCCTGCTCTTATTATATTTTCTTCATGTCTTTTGTTGTCCCAAAGTATCACATCAGTTATTTGTACATTTTTTTTTTTAATGTTTATTTTTGAGAGAGAGAGTGCGAGCAGGGGAGGGGCAGAGGGAGAGGGAGACAGAGAATCTGAAGCAGGCTCCACATTGTCAAACTCAGGTACCTTGAGATCATGACCCGAGCCGAAGTTGGAAGCTCAACCGACTGAGCCACCCAGGTGCCCATTATTTGTACATTTTAAATATTATGGTATTAAACTGGATCGGGCAGGATTAACTCTTACCACCATATTGCCTGCAATATTCTTACAATCAATGATCATGTACTTCCTTCTGTAACCAGAAGTGTTTTGAATTTGAAAAATATGGTAATTAAAGAATTAAGATGACAGCCATAACGCTTATGCCAAATGGTTTTTAAAAATTTCTGGGTTACAGAATCATAAGGAGTCGAAGATTACCATCTTTGAGAAGGAAAACTTCATTGGACGCCAATGGGAGATCTGTGATGACTACCCCTCCTTGCAAGCCATGGGTTGGCTCAACAACGAAGTTGGTTCCATGAAGATACAATGTGGGGCGTAAGTGCAAAAACAGGGTTGGGGTACATTTCAAAGTAACTCTTGCAACTGTAAGCCTTGTGAATATTAATACATCGGTGGTTACATCTTATCAGATTTCATACATTAGATCATAATTGGTATGGGTGGCACATTGTAGTTATTACTGATATTCAAATTTCAAGTTGTTGGCCCTCTCAAATATTCCTCTGTGGAAGCATTTATGCTGACTACTCTTTTACGTTTTTTTCATGACCAAGGTTCATTTTCAACTATCTGTAGCCATATTATGCTCATGAACAGTGCCTGGCACATTTAGGATGCCTCTTGTTTTCTTAACCTACAAGCATTCTCAATCAGTTGTGTTGAGAAAAGAGGCTCCTGGCCAGGTATTGACCAGGTTCCTAATTTTAATAACCTAATGTGCTTTGGATTTTCTAGCTGGGTCTGCTACCAGTACCCTGGATACCGTGGGTATCAATATATCTTGGAAAGTGACCACCACGGAGGAGACTATAAACACTGGAGAGAGTGGGGTTCTCACGCCCAGACTTCCCAGATTCAATCGATTCGCCGTATCCAACAGTAGTGGATTAAAAGCCCCAAAGTAAGAGAAACCTTGCTAAGCAATCTAGAATGAGTTTTATGTTAGCTGCTGAAATCCACAATAAATGTCATTAAAAACAACAACTGTGTAGACTGAACTACCATACTTTTATATAAATCACGCTCGTGGGGCTGAGAATTTATAAAGACAAGCTTCGGTAAAATTCCGAATTCCCTTTTGTATCCTTCAGGTCACTCACCAGACCAATTATCCTAACTCAAAGAACATAAAAACATATGAAGTCTATCAGTCTACATAGTGACAGACACACTTGTAAATGTTCTCACGTCTCTTCTCATTAGCTACTCTAGTATGTTGGTGTCAGCATTGATTTTTTTCAACTTGTGACAAATCAATGCTAAACAAACTCAGGAAGTTTTTCAAGTAGGCATTGCCATATATTTCTACATAAAGTTACAAATAAACCCAGAATCTTGGCAACTTATTCTAGTTGCTTAATTGCTGAGCTCAATTTTGGCTTATTTCGATTAGAACATACGGCTCAATGGCATGCAAAAAAACCAGGACAGCTGTTCTCACAGCTGATTTTTCAGTAAATACACCAATTCTAAGCACTTTGATAACCTGTATGATTTGTTTTAAAGCCATGACATACGGTCATGGTACACTTAAGATGTACATCTGACCCTTTGAAAAAATTGTCATTATCAAGGCAATAATCTTAAAGTACACAAAAGATAACGCAAACACCACTGAAACTTTAAAATTTTTTATTCAACAATGTACACTTATTGTCTCTTAATTTGATCTACAAATTTCTCAAGTTTTTTTTTTTTCTGATAAAATAAGTAAATCTGGGTATGGATGTAGAGTGTTTGTAATTTATATTTTTAAAACACTGAACATGGAGTAAGACATCGATAAAGGAAGATCATAGTGTAACTGACACTTCCTCAGATTCCATGACATCAGAAACAGCTATGGCAAATACCTAAGCAATTAGCAAAGGGGTAAATTTCTGGCCACTGTTCTTTTATCTAGAAAAGCCCTATCTTTTTTGACTGGGCGAAACAAACACTGAAAAAAATCTTAATTGGGAGAGGGAAGGAAAAACACCCTCCAACATAACTGTAGTCCACTAAGTATCCTTTCCCCCATATCAAAAAGAGGTAACTCAGCTTGTGAGTGCTGATGCACACAAGACACAGAAATTATTTTGCTCCTTCAGTACATACTGAACATAAGTGAACTAGTGACAGATGCTGAGGAGTAGCCATATCATCTAAGATGATGCTACACTTCTCCCGTTTATGCCTTTTAAGGCCAGCCGTCATGGGTTACTTTTCCAATCTTGACTACTAGATTTAGTTTTTAACTGTCACTTTCAGAAGGATGGATTTTGCGGTTTTCAAAGTCAACAACATACAGTAAGAGCATACTTGATGACAGAGAAGTAACCCTCCTCTATAGGTAGGAAAACCCTTACAAATCAGAAATATTTCTTTTATATTGAGGAGCATGGGGAAAATACCACTAGCATTATCTTCTACTTAAGCTTATTAGCCTCTTCTATAAAAGCCCTAAGGAGATTACAAAACAATGTTTTAAAAGATGGTTTGACAAACCTGGCCAGTACATCTACACAATCTTTTAAGTACACATACATGTGAAGTAAAGCTATTTAGTACATGCAGACTGCAGCAATTTAACCAAATTCGCCCAATTCCTAAACTTATGCTAATCAGCTTGGGCAATTTTTAAAAGATACACATTATCTTTAAAACAACCTGTGCTTTGAACTTTAAACAGTTGAATGATTCTAATCTCAAGTCATTCACTCAGTAAAACCAAACATGTGCTAAAGCAATAAAGGTAAAAAGGCTATCCTACCTTTAAACCAGGCTTAAGACAGAACTGTCACAGAACTCCATGTGGCAAAGGTCCTTCCCTCTTATTTGTTTGAATTACCTTCCATTTCTGTTTGACCAAATAAACCAAAATTTCCACGAGGAAGAGCATCCAAAAGTTTGTAAAGCTGATAAAACTGCCCTGTTTCAAGAAAAGCCCTTTAGTAGATACAAGTCCAGCTCTCATTCAAACTGGAGTTTATTAAAATAGGTGCCAGTTTTCCTCTCTTCTAGTTCCGCTGATGAGCTAGCCCAGAACTATTACTTTGAGCCATGTTTCTAAGGATGGTAAAGCTAAGAACAGCAAAGTAATAAGGACAGGTCACTTCTGGTAATGACACACAAATTAAACTTTCAAAACATGTGCATAGCTTTATTCATCTACTTAGATCTAACCTTTTCATGGAGCTTCAGCAGAATTCGAGTGTGCAAAATGCATTTCTAAAACGTAATGCAAGCAAAGCTTTTCACATTTACACTGGCAGGAAATACAGAGAAACTAACAAGTCACATTAGGGAGAGTTCAGATTTTTTTTTTTTTTTTTTAATGACAAGAATTGCACAGTTCATTATTTTGAGACAATTGTTGCAGACATAAATATTTAAAATTTCCTAAGCCAAGGTGCTTTAACAATAAAAATTTTTAAGTTGGAAAGAGCCAATAACTTGGATCATAGCTCACATAGAATTCCAAATTAAAGTGGACTCCATTATCTCCCTAGATTTTGCAAACAATGCTTTTCATAACACCTTTTTTTTTTTTTTTTTTTATAACACTAAAGGAGACAGCAAGCTGAAACTTTTTTCAAAGCACACAAGAAATGGTGTCATCACATTACTTGAAGAAGGTGCTGAGGGGGTAAAGGGAGTGAAGAATCCTTTTTACTATTTCCCACTACAGAACAGCCACTAACAGATTAAGAAAAAGAAACAACAAAAAGTAAATTAAATCACTTCCCCAGTTTATAAAACAGTTCCAGTTTGTGACAAGATCTATAACTTTAAACAGAGAGCACCAGTTGGGCGATAGAATGAGCATTTCATACTGCATAAAAATTAGTGAGGTGGTAAGAACCATCAACTATCTCAGGCATTACTACATGGCCTTTCCAAACTTTTTTAATATACATGCAAGGCACATTGATATAAAAATAGATCTCTGGCCAACAAATATATTAAATAAGCAAATTAAAATTTTGGCTTGGCAATATTGGCAACATCAAAATATAACCAGATAGCTTTGGACCACATATCTCATATTCCTCCACCCCATTTGGTGTTTCTTCCTCCATTATTTTGGGTTCAGTCTCCTCCAAGTCTAGGTATGTGCTTGAGAAATGACTTTTCCTCTTGTCAAGTAGCATTCCTACTATATGTAAGTTTATCTTTGCTAAGTAAAAATATACTAGAGAAGCAGAATAGCTGAGTTTTGATGGATTTGATTACACGAAATCTGATTGGCTCGGGATGGCATTATTTCTCCTCTGAATACAAACAAAAAATAAGTCCCCAGCTTATGTAGTAAACAATTGTTTTCTTTCTAAAAGATAAATCAGCAACAACCAATGAAACTTCTTTTAAGCTACTCTTCCCAAATCCTCTTTTTGAGGCAGAGAGAGGGAATAATAGAAACAAAACTAAGATTTAAAAGATTTTCAGTAGTAGAAGACATTTTAAGGCCAAAAAGCGTAATACTAACAGAATTTTTATTTTCCTAAGTTACTGCCCTTCATAGGCCAATACCATAAATAGTTATTTGTACTGATTCCCTCCTGAAGAAAAATTCTAAATTCATTCACTTTTGTTAGTGGCTGTGCTACAGGAAAGGTACTCAAAGCGACTTAGAAACATATGGTATATAGTAATGTAAAAAGTGCATCACATTCTTGATTTTCAGTTTCTCATAGCAGCAGCAGGATTAATCCAAGACAGAGAACAGTTGTATTTCCACTCTAAAAATGCAACAATTCCTAATGAAATGTATTCAAGATTATGAAAGGATCCTCCTCTACAGACGATAATTGAAACAAGACTAATATGACAAACAGGGGCAAACTAAAGGCATTCATTCATATTTACATATTAAAACCATTTTTGTTAACACCAAATCTTTATGTCTAGCAAAAGAAATGTTTACGAATAAAAGACATTACTAAAGCAGTATCCATTTTTTGGAGCCTTTGTTTAGCACCTGAGGAAAAAAGGATCTATGGAAAGCTATAGAATTTACCTCAAGTTGGTTTCTTGGTCTGTAGAGTGTAACTTTGATATACAACAAAAGTGAAACTGAACTGGAAAATGTTTGTAGCTATTTTAATAAGGCTGTAGAAAAGGGATACTGCATTGGAATATGTTTGTAGCTATTTTAGTAAGGCTGTAGAAAAGGGATACTGCAGTATTATAAAATGGCTTTAGAACTCTGGACATAAGCAAAATTGTATGGATAAATAGAGAAGTCTGAACCAGCAATCCCATCACATGTGAGGATGGCTGTTCCATAGGTGTCTTGCCCATAACTGCTATTGGACACTCCCAGTAATGCAGAAGCAACATCCCGCTCATGTTTCCCTGGGTGTTTCTATTATGCAGACAACTTAAAATTCTATTTATTCATATGGAGTAGCAAAACAGTGTGAAATTTAAAACTCACTAAAGCAGTGCATTTGAAGGGGGCCAATGATTTATCATTCTTTAAAACCAGCCCAGGGTGGTCCTGGCTCTCAAACATGTGAACACATTTAAGTATATTTAAAAAGAGACATTTTAAGATATTCAAAGTATAAGCCCATCTTTCTCACCATAAAATAATCCTGGTGCTCTGCTGATTAATCACATTAATAAAAATAACATCAGCATTAAGAACTAATGATACCCTATGTATCTGCAAACTTCGAGCAGCTATCATACATACTTCTAGTCTTGTCCTCTGCCCCTCTAATTTTGGGGGAAAAAACAGATGAGCAAATCCTACCCTCTTTCAAAACCCAGCAGTTAAGTTATGGGTAGGACTGCTAAAGAACACAGCCCACCCAAAGAATCTAATTCAACTAGTACCACATCAACAGACCTGATCACAAAAATTATTGTTCATAATATGCATCTGTCCTGCTACAGTCTGTTGTGCAGTTAGCATAGGTATACAAGGATCATGTGTTCATATGACCCAATGGCATAAACTATACTCCTAATCCTTGGAAATGGGACTTTTATTATCTATTTCTCTGAAGAAAGCCTTGACTGAATGATTCTCTCCTTATTTAGAGTTTAAAATCAAAGTCCTCTTCCAGTTTTCCTTGCCTGTAGCCACTGGGTAGGACACAAAATTTCACACTAAATGGCTTTTCTGTGTTTAAAAGTTTTCATTAAAAGATAGACCACTAGATGCCTCCAATTGGTTAGTCACAAGATTAACAACCGAGTATGAAACTACCGCTATGTAGTGTTTTGTGAAAAAACACATTTTGTACTGTGGACAATACTCCTGAGGTTTGCCAGATTTTGCCTAGAAACTGTTATTTGAAAAACCAATGCAGCACTTTTTTTCCTTTATAAAGTTTTTGCAGATTTTGAATGACTGTGTAAGCAGATGATTAGGGGAACAGCAAAATTCTACAATGGAGAGAACTTCTCCAGCCATTTATTCCGAGAGAAAACAAACTGGCATTAACAAATTTCCTAATTATCGTCTATCCCCTCCCAGAAAGGAGGAGGAAGGGCTAACTACAGATGCTGTAAATATACTTCATGTGAAAGTTCATTACTAAGAAAGTCAGAGGAAAGGCTATGCAATTAACTTCAGTTCAGCAAAGTGGGGGCGAATAAAGAGAAAGATAAATACACCCTGTCTTTTGTGGGGAAGGGGAATTATTCAAGACATCTACAAGAGAGTGGTATGTGACACAAAAGCCTACAATCAAGACAGATTTAAAAAGAAATCTTCACCCATAATTAGTATCTTCATAGCTATTAAAAAAATAGGTCATGATTTCATTCTTAGTGCCATTTTTCAAATACTACCCTTTTTAGGATTAAAACCACCTGACTTTTAAATTCTGTGTAATGAAAACAAATGGCACAAAATAAATACAAGGTTATTCTCTGAATACTAATATAATGTCTTACACACATTCATTTACTAATTTTTACTATCTCCATCTGTCCCTCACACACACACACACACACACACACACACACACACACACGCACACGCACGTGCACACACACACGCGCACGCGCGCGCACACACACACACACACACACACACACACTCCTTTTTCAGTCTTTATAATGGAGGGATGTTAAAAATCCCCTCTAGACTGTATTTGGTTTATGCTACAGTACTAATACTCTGAGTTGAAGGAAAATTCTGTATACCAAACAATAACACATTAATGTTATTTAAATGTGCTAAATTAATCACAGCTGAAGTTTGTTTAGAAGCTTACACAAAAATAATCAGAAAACAAATCAACTCTTAAGATTTTTTTTTTTTTTTAATAAGTGCTCTGTAAGGAATTGTGTGAGGACCTAAGGAGAAAGACTGCGACAAGTAGAGTTAAGTGTTACCAAACAGCACAAAGGAGATTTGTCCCAAAGTCCTGCTTGTACCTAGGCAATTAAATCCATTACCCAATGCCCAAAAATACTGACAATATGATGGGGCACTAGGGTTCCCAGAAAGAGACATTCCTAACTATATATCTCTAACCATATAATCAAGGAAATTTCAGTGGAGAAAATCAGGGTGAAATGTTGCATTGTTTCATTTAGAAGTGACACTCTCAAAAACCTTTGGACAAACAGATAAGGGATACATTCTTTTTGGCTTCTCTAAACATGGAGGCCTGAGGGCTATGGGAAGGGAAGTAGAAAAGCAACAAGAGATTTCTAAAGATATTTTTTAAGTAAGTGTTGCCTCTAAATTAAAAAGCCCAATTTAGACGGGGGCTGTTTTGTTTTCTTTTTTAAATATATATTCATTCAACCTCTATGTCACAAACCCAGAAAGTTTCTTGTGAGTTGTGAGACAGAAGAGCTTTTAAATTCCAGGCAAGCAAAATGGACATTTTAAAAAAAGAAGGGGGGTGCAGGGGAATCTGGCCCTAAGGCGACAAGTGGTTACACAAGGCAATTGAACACACAGCAGAACTTTAAAACCTATAAAACAAACTGGAGTCTTTTTTTGTCCTTTAATCAACCTTATATCTTTTTTTTATAACTTTTTGAAAATTTTTATTTAAAAAAAAAAACACAAAAACACAGACTTCTTTCACTTCAGTATGTGGTATGTTCATTTTCCAGTTTGTTCAATGCTTTAAAGCTCAAGGATGCCTCTGCTTTCAATTGTACATGGGCCTGAAGCATCCTAGCTTTTGGCAAGCAGGCAGGAGACTCAACAAAAATCAAAATAGGAACAAGGCAGACTAAATGCAGGGCACATCTGTAAACATATTATACATTTGAAAATTACAATATCAGTAAAAGTGATACAGTTTACAGGTGAAATGAAACTATCTGGAACTGGCCTACCACAAGTTTCTGAACCTGGACTGATACAATAAGTTATTATATATATATATATTATGTATAAAAAGTTTTGTTTACATCAAGTGGAATTGGCAATCCATGCTTATACTTTTAAAATCTAAGCAGGGCAGAAATCCAGACTAAAGATATTTTCTCTATTCTAAGTTGAGTCCAACAGCTTCGTTCACAAACTACTTGTTAAAAGTCTCAAATAATCAACAAAACAAGAAAACTCATCCATACTACAGTCGCTCAAAACTGGACATTTCTTAAGCAAAGGGTTTGAGCAAAAGTAGTTACCTTCTCCCCCAAATACCCCAGGGGATCCAGTCTACTTTTATTAGAAGACTACACCTCTCTGTATATAAATGCCCTGCTTTTTTTAACCTGTATTTGACATACATGGATATACTAATTTCTGTGTGTGTGTGATGTGATGCTATGTCAGGCCAGAGAACTTGTTTTTATGCCACTAACATCACCCAATCTTAAATTGGACCCTTAGTTTCTGCACACACACAAAAAAATTTATTTTAGCATGCTATATACAAGCTGCAGTGCAACAGGATGGCAATGTGATGATAAGACAGGGCTAATGCTCTTCTCTGCCCAAAAGAAAATTTCCAGAATTTCACATTATTTTCCTTAAAAAACCCATTTTGCTCTAGTAATAAAATATATTTATTAAGATATAATTAGAAGCTAATAAGCTCAGAAGTATAGTTTGCATGGAAACACACCTTCTGCAGGCAGGGTTTATCACCTCCTCACTGGCTAAAAACATGAAAAGTTTTCTAGTTTTCATGGAGTTTTTTCTTCCCCTTTTAGATATTTCTGAGAAATTAAAAGAGAATTTACAGAAAGGTACAGAAGTTTCTCTTTCGATGTTCAATGAAAAACAAGGAAAACAGCACATTTAGTGTTAGTGACAGAGAGCAAGTCTGGAGCACCTACAGTTGAAAAGCAGAGTATATTTTTGCTCCCACTTATACAATTACATTAAAATATGGGCAAAGGAATATTTTTCCATATTAAATATCTAAAGCCAATTGTTTGTTCTGTAACTTTTCTTTAAATGACACTCATGGATTCTTCACTTGTTAAAGTCCAATATGTAACCAAAGCCAAGTGAACTATGTACCACCAACTATTCCAGAATTATAGAACTTCAATGCCCTCCCCTATCCCCACCCCACAAAAAATAAAAGGAAAGAAAGAAAAATTTCCCCAACACCCCACAGAGGCTGCTTAACTCCTGGCAAGACATGCAAATCATATTCGCTAAAAAAAATACACCCCTGCAAACTTCAAGGCATTTATCCAGCATTCTCGCAGGGCTCAAAGTATAACCAAAAGATCAAAGGAGGAGTGGGGGAAATGTTGAATCATTCTGGGTTCCCCGTGATTAGTGTATCACTTTAGTCACAGAACAAGATACAGAGATCTTTTAAGTGGATTTGCCTTTCCAGTGGGTCATTTGTTGCCCAAGTTGATGACAGCAGGAACTTTAGAACCACGCTTGGTAATAAGTCTGTATTCATTAATCACTTGCATTCACACTTAAAAACAAAAACTAACAAAAGAAAAAAGAAAAAAAAAACAAAAAACTATTCAGTACCGGAGATTAAATAACCATGTGTAGTCTCTTGAAATAAATTTTGATTCCTTATGAAGTCTAATTACTTTCAGTTGCCTTTTTTTAAATAACTATATATATATATGTATATATATATATTTGTATATATTATCCTGTGATTCTACTTATGGTTCCTCTGCTGCGTTGAAGATCTAGGAGCATAAAAGCCTTGTGTCCCCCATGAACGGTGGCTCTAATGCTGCAGAAAGGTTACAAATAGGCAGTCTGGTCCTTCATTGATCTGGACTATCCATGGCTTCATTGTAAGTGATTATCCTTTTGGGATCTGGAAGGAAGGTTAAAAAATAAATACATAAATAAATATAAGGTTTGGAATCCCAAAATGCCCATGTTCCACAACAAATTCCAAATAACCATCATCATTTTAGCTGCCTCTTTTTTTTTATGAAAACAATTTAAAGACCACTTCTTTGTAGTAACACATGTATGATCACAACCCAATAGTCTGGCATTTCCAGCAATAGGGTCCTCTAACCAGTGAGGGCTTCAACTCCTACAGATTAGAGAGGGGTTGAGTTCAGTTAACAAGGGTTATTTCAATGTGTTTCTCCCAATTATAAAAGCAGTACATTTGAAAAAAGCAAAAAAACAAAAAACAAAAAAAAAAAGCTTCAATCATCAATAATCTAATACTAAAATAAACACTTGGATTTACTTATTTTTGTTCTTAGCAAAATGAGGCCAAAATTTATTTTAACCATAGTGGAGTGTCTAGTAAGGAACTGTTCCAGTTGGTATCTAGCACCAAAAACTTCAGGTTAAGTTTGGCAAAACTATCTGTTCAGTTCTAAACATGACTTATTTCTTCCTTCCTCCAAATTTCACATAGAACCACCAGTCTTTATTCTTACCAGTAGCAAAAACCTGTGATCACCTGGGTTCAAAGTATAAAATAGTCAGAATATGTCTAGGCAAAAATTCCACTGTTCTTCTGAATTCCAATTATTTAGCTGTATGCTACACCCTCTTCTGGAGAGGCAATGATTCTGTTGCACACCATTTCTGCCTATCATATGAATTTTTAAAAGTATACATACTTTTAGTAAAAATTAGGAAACCAATAAAACATGTCACCTAACGGAAAAGTATATAAAGACCTAAAAATAATATTAAAGATCTCAAGCTCACTTCAGCTTAAGAGTCAATCTAATTTAGTGCAGAGATAATATAATATCCTTTTTAGGACTGCAACAGCCATGCTCTAGCATCCTGCCATGAATAGAATGCTCATTCTTAATAGTTAATAGCCATCTTACAGTCAATATAGGTAGGTCTACTTTTGCCGACTGTATTTTCTAGTTCTACCTTTTTTTCACTTGTATTTGAACAAGAAAGCACACAGAAAGCAACTCAAAATAATTTAAGAGCTTGCTAGTTATATTCAGGCCACAGCTGTGTTAGACAAAAGACCTGGCCTAAGTACAAGAGAGAGGTGGAAGGAGGAACAATGCTGGGGGGAAATCAGGGAAACCTACATTTAATCTTGCCACTTTCTAGCTTACATAATAACATCTCTCATTTATATTAACTAGCAAAGTAGATGGGAAATAGGATGCAATTCAGCTACAGGGTTCTGAAAGCCCAAATGTATTAGCTATTAGTTCTCCAGGCTAAAACTTTATTTCAGGTATTTCAAAGCTACCACATTTTAATATTTGGAAAAGCACATAATTATAACCAATTTAAAATTTTTGAAAATTCCAAATATCCCAGATGTGAATTATTCAGTCCCTTTGCCTTCTTGCTATTCACATCTTATACTTGTAGTTTATAAAGGAAGCTAATTTGCTATTCTTAAGATTTTTTTTTTAACGTTTATTTATTTTTGAGACAGAGCATGAATGGGGGAGGGGCAGAGAGAGAGGGAGACACAGAATCGGAAGCAGGCTCCAGGCTCTGAGCCATCAGCCCAGAGCCCAACGCGGGGCTTGAACTCACGGACCGCGAGATCGTGACCTGAGCTGAAGTCGGATGCCCAACCAAGCCACCCAGGTGCCCCAAGATTTTTAACCATCTATTATTTCAGAGAATATACAGCCCAAATAAGGTTTCTAAGACAGCTAGTATTTTTCTGAACCATGAATTTCAGTTCTTGGGCTACCACTTGTCTACCACACAAAACAGATAAAGAATGGCTATAAGTGGAAACACTTATTCATGTTGGTTTCCTAGATTAAAAATATTTATGTTCTTACTTTCACAGAGGAGGGAAAAACGTAGCTTCTTCACCTAACAAGTAAAGAGTATTTTCATACATTCTTGTTTCACTTATAGTGTTTCCCCGGATATAAATAACTCAAAATACAAAGACTATTCACTTGGTAGGTGAACTATTCCATGTTATTACCACCCAAACATAACCCAGTTAGTCATTAGTACTAACATTTTAGGTAACCTAACTATTCTTACCTTGCTTCTGCAAATTCCAAACAGATTCCATTTCTGCAAAGAAAAAAAAAAAAACAGGCAGATTATTTTATACAGTAAGTTTTACAGAGCAAAGTTTAAAGCTATGCTTTCCACTTTAAACCTAAAAAATCTAGACTGGTTATTGCCGAGATAGAGGTAGGGTTGAAATAGCACAGTTCTGCTAAATCTCAGACATGACATTCTTATTCTCTTGGAATTCTCAAGAAGTATTCTTCAGATTACCTTAAGGGTTGATTATAGATAGTCAATAATTATCTGAAATCAAACTACCGAGAGAGCAATTCTGTCTACACAAATAGCAAAGATATGCAGAAGAATTCTATAGATAAAATATTTCCTATAATAGCTCATTATTACTAAAAATGAGGTTAAAAAAATTTTTTTAATGTTTACTTATTTTGGGGAGAGAAGGAGAGACAGAGTATGAATGGGGGAGAGGTAGAGAGAGGGAGACACAGAATCTTAAGCAGGCTCCAGGCTCCAAGCTGTCAGCACAGAGCCCAACACGGGGCTTGAACCCATGAACCATGAGATCATGACCTGAGCTTAAGTCGGATGCTTAACCGAGTGAGCCACCTAGGTGCCCCTCAAGTATTTTTTGGCAACCCATCATAACCCAATGAGCTACCCAAGTCTTCTGAATGAAGCATCCAAATTTAATTAAGTATGATGCTTAAAACACCTTATTAAAATTTTACCTAACTCTTTGCTATAGGCAAGTGGTTCTGTTCTTCAAACTACACCTACTCTTATTTTCTTTTTTAATTTTTTTTTAAGTTTATTTGAGAAAGTGAGCGAGCATGAGCAGGGGACAGAGAGAGAGGAAGAGAAAGAATCACAAGAATGCTCCACGCTGTCAGCACAGAGCCCAACACGGGGCTCGAACTCACAAACCCTGAGATCATGACCCAAGCTGAAACCGACAGTCAAAAGCTCAACTGACTGTGCCACCCAGGCGCTCCTACCCCTACTCTTATTTTTAACCCATAAGGTCAAAATGCTAATCCATACTCCTTTATTAGTAACACACAATCCTCATTTGCTCCAATTCCATTCAAATATGATTATCTACAAGGTGCTTATTACTTTGATATCCCACAGCAAAGAAAATATGTACATGACCAAACTGTAGTGACAGAGAAAAAGCAAGAAAAATTGTATCTGGAAGCATACCAGAAAGCTTCACAGATGGCTTATTTGAAGGCTTGATGCGTAAGACAGAAGATGACTATTATACCACAAGCACCTAAGAATGGGGACTTTGAAAGGGAATACCCTATTAAGAGATTTACAATGTAAACAAAGACAACTTAGTAGTAAGAATGAACTATAACTATGACTGAGAATAAGTGCTCTTCCCATGGCCATACAACTACCATTTTAAAAGACAAAAAAGTGATTTTATTCTCTATTACTGGATTCTGTGTAATTGTTTTCTATATAATTTATCAGTGACCAATTACAGTTAAAGAAAAATAAAACTGAAGCTCATTAAGATAGGATATATCTGGACATAGGTTACAGTTAAGGTACAACATAATCCCTCCCCAGGGCTAAAAGTATATAAATCTAAAATTATTTTTTTATTTTATGTTTATGGTTGGAGGCAAAGAATGGTAGAAATCACATTCTCCCTACTTCCCTGTACTCCTCATGGTATTCACTCCTAAAAACACTTTTAAAGTTTTGAAAATTTATCAGAATTGGATGTTTGGACCAATAGGTTAATTATTCAAAAAAATCAAAGTAATTATCCAGATAAAATTGCATTCAAAGTATCACAACAAGTGCCTGATAAAAACAAAAACCGGGAAGTACTTCACTAGTTGTCACTTGGTCCAAGAGCTTAGATGGATGTTATGGGCTTTTAATCGCTGGACAGAGGCCCATCCAAAGATTGGCAGGAAAAGTCTCCTAGGTCTAAGGAGAGAGAATTGTAATCAATCTAATCAGGAAAAAAGAACATAAATCAGAAAAGGCTATTCTAGTCATGGCACTCATATCTATCACTTTAATATAATTTCTAATTCTATTAGTGTCAGACAATTAGGAATAGTTGAAATGGTCATTAGAGCTGTTATCCTACAAATTTCTGTACCTCAGAAGAGCTTTAAGTCCAAAGATAAGTAAGCCTTTCCTTTGTTGACCTATCTTCAAAAAAACTAATTCAACAAACATTTTTTAGTGAAAGTACAGAAATCTCACATTTTGCAACAAATAAATCCCCAAGTTCTGTATGCATCGGTTACCTGATGCTCACTGTTAAGTTTGCTTAATGTAAAAATATATTATTTAGTTGTATGTTTAGAAAAACAAAAACTTTTCATTTTAGCCCCCTAAGCTGTAAAATATCCTTTTCTCTTCCCCACCACAAACCTCAACCTGCCCCTTCCCCTCCCATCTTTTTTTTTGGGGGGGGGGGGGGGGGAGGGGACAACACTCAAGATTGTCACAGTAACAACTATACTACTTTAAAGGCAAGCATATAAATGTTAGAGTAAAAATGAAAATAACTATTTACGGTCACCCAATTTCTTTATTGGATTGAAGACGTTTCCTTAGCTTAAACCAGAACATTCAGCTTTAGGTTTTAAATATACAGATTTTAAATGATTTCTGGTAAGAAAGTTTTATTACCTTCAAACAGGGCTCTGGAATAGTGAATTTGATTATGCCTTTTGAGAAGAGGAAAGAGCCATATGACCTAGCTAAAAATTAGCCATGGGCCAACTTAGCTTCTGGCCAAGAAATAAATCAGCATTATCTTAAGTGTTGAACTGAAAAATGAATGCAATTCCCCTTCTAGTTATTTAATATTAAATACTTCTATAACAAGTAGCAACTTGATTTCCTTGATTAGAATTACAAGTTTCCATGAATCAAAAAGAAAGGGAAATAAATCAAATACTATTTGCATGTTTACTTGCTATGCTTAAACAACCTTACTAAGGCTAACAAGAAGCTAGTAAGAGAGAATATATAGGAAAGAAGTAAATTACATTTTGCCCTCTTTTAAATTACAAGTCTTAATGCAGATTCTAAATATAAAATGAGTTACTCTGTGTAACTGTTTTAATTACCCCAACAGAAAGAAGTTGAAGAGTAAGATACATCCAACTATACAAAATCATTACACAGTAATTAATCTTTCTACTTTTAATAATGCTCCCCACCCCTGGTCTTTAACTTCCCAGTTTTTGTTAGAGTTGGATCCCAGTACCCAATTATGCAAATAGTTACTGAAGAAAATTTAACATTCAACTTTCTAAAGCAGATTACTTTCTACAGAGCTCCCTACCATAAATGTCCAATAACCTAAAAATCCTAAATTCTAAGTGGATTAAAAAGTACTATTTAGGGGCTAGGAATATAGACGCAAAAACAAAGGCTCTGCCTCTGTAAACTTCGTAGAATATACAACTTTTCTAGGTAGAAGCATCAGCATGGACAAAGCTTGGTGATATTAAAGTATGAGGTGTGCTAAAAGCAGGGGGTCAGCAAAACTGACTTCTGTCTTTGCAAATAAAGTTTTATGGAAGAGAGCCACCTCCATTTTATATATTACCCATGACTGTTTTTGTGTACAAGGCAGAATCAAGTAACCAGAATTCCAAGGAGAGACCCTATGGCTCACAAAGCCTAAAATATTTACTATCTGATCACTCACATAAAAAGTTTACTGATCTATGCTTTAGTGGTCACAATTAATTTAGTAAGGCTGAAGTCACTAAGACAAAAAGATTTAGAAAAAACACGATTCAGGAGCAGAGCTGAAAGTCACTAAGAATGAAAGATATACACACAGATAAATGCTATTCTGCTATTCGGGGGACAGCACAAAGGCACAAATGAAGGAAAGTTTACTGTTTAATCATATAGGTGAAGGAAGTCACTGAAGAGATCTGAGATTATTGTACTAAATATTAGTAATGACTGAAGTTTCAACTAGAGTATGGATGAAATGACAATACAGTAGTCCTCTCCCTTATCTGCAGGAGATACATTAAGACCCTCCCCTCCAGTGGATGCCTAAAACTGCAAATAGTATCACACGCTATATATACTAAGTTTTTTCCTATACATACATACCACATGCCTATGATAAAGTTTAATTTATAAATTAGGCACAGTAAGAGATTAACAGTAAAATAGAACCATTATAACAATACACTGTAAAAAAAGGTTATATCGAGTGTGGGCTCTCTCTCAAACATTGTACTGTACTTACATTCTTCTTGTGATGATGTGAGATGAAAAAATGCCTACATGATGAGATGAAGTGAGATGAATGACAATAGGCACTGTGATGTAGCATTAGACTACTACTGACCTTCTGACGATTCAGAAGGATCATCTGCTTCCAGACCACAGTTGACCGTGGGCAACTGAAACCGCGGAAAGCAAAACCACGGATAAGGTGGGACTACTGTACAGAAAAAGAGCCCAGTAAATGTTACTGCAAAAGTGAAGAAATTAGGACAGCTGTATTAGAGATGGAAAGGAAAAAATGGATATGTTAGAGACAGGATCTATATAACCTAACAATCAGGGTTTGGAATTCCATTTCATATACAAAGAATTGGGAGCGGTGATGCTGAATATACATGGTCTGAACTCAGAGTAAAAGCAATTGAAGTTTCGAGCTTAACACACAGCAGCAGAATTGGATGAGATTACCCAGGAGTTTGAGTAGCATGAAAAGGAGACCAAAAGAACATAAACCTTTGAGGAAAAGAGAATGATATAAGGAAGGTTATGCTGAAGATGTACAAAGTAGGAAAGTGGGTTGTTAAGGAAATGCAAATTAGAGAATTTAGGGAGGGAGTGTTCAACTACTGCAATCCTTACTCAAAGTTAAGACACTTAACTTTCTAGTCACCCTCTTTTTTTCTAGCCAGATGTCACTGCCTGGTTCAAGCAATGGTATCTTACAGAACATTTCTGCAGTGTAATCTTTTAACAGGTCTCTCTTGCCCTTAATTGGGCCTTACCTTCTATCTTCTACACCATGGCTAACATTCTTTTCCTCTAAAAATACAAACCTGAGGGGCGCCTGGGTGGCTCAACTGGTTGAGCGACTGACTGGCTCAGGTCATGATCTCACAGTTCATGAGTTCAAGCCCTGCATCATGCTCTGTGCTGACAGCTCAGAGCCTACAGCCTGCTTCAGATTCTGTGTCTCCCCTTCTCTGTGCCCCACCCATGCTCATGCTCTGTCTCTCAATAATAAATAAACATTAAAAATTTTTTTTTAAATAAATAAAAATACAAACCTGAAAGTGACCAAAACACTTCAGTGGATTCTCACTGCCTACAGGGAGAATGAATCTGTTTGTCTTGTATTACATTTCTAGCACTGGACACAGGTGTACATCAATAAATTGGTTCCATTTCTTTTGAGTCTTGACTAGCCTACCCTGACCCCACCACCCACCTTAAGGGTTTCTCTATGTTCCAAGTGTATTTTATATATTTTTTCTACAGAGCAATCACACTAGTAATATATTTCTTTCCATGTATGTTTCCCTATTAGACCTTAATGACATGAATCCTTATTTCATCTAATTAACACGATTGCTTTGCACAGAGCTTGGTGCCATATGTGAATATTGATTTTGAATGAAATACCACTTGTAAATCAGTCATCAGGAAGTAATAATAGAACAAAGTAGTATTAGGTAGGCCCATTTGAAACTGATACTCAACCTTCTGTGACCTACAAAAACAGTCATTTCATGTGGTCCAGTCAAAATTTCAGCTTTCAATTCTTCAAAGAAAAAGACAAGCTAAGAGGGTTAAAGCCAACTTGAGGCTTATTATTATTATTTTTACTTTTAAGAAGCACAGGTTCCCCCTCACACACACCAAAAAAACAAACAAACAAAATATATAAGGTCAAAAAGAAGACTCCCATAATTAAATATCCCCAGATCAATTTACTATGGATCTTGCCTTCCAATCCTTATTCAAGCCATTTAGAACAAATTCTGTAAAATTCAGCAGGGGTAGTGACATTATTAAATTCTACTTTTCCCCCTTCTATTCCAGATTTACCCAATTTTTGATGATTACTGGCTATCTCACCACCATGTTTTTTGCTCTTCTGATTTCCTTTCCCAACCAGTCCACTGTACCTCCCTATTCTTTTGCAAAGAAGGCTGCCAGAAACTTCTCACCCTTTCCTTTTCCATTTTGACTATACCCATAGAGAATTAACAGCTTATTTTCTTTTTTAAAATAAATTTTAGAGGTGCCTGGGTGGCTAAGTCAGTTGGGCCTCCACATTGACAGCAGAGAGCCTGCTTGGGATTTTCTTTCCCTCTCTCTCTGCCCCTCCCCAACTCACATGGGATCTCTCAAAATAAATAAATGTTTAAAAAACTTAAGTAAGGGGCACCAAGGTGACTCAGTTGTTTAAGCGTTGACTTCAGCTCTCAGATCATGATCTCAGTTTTTTAAGTTTGAGCCCCACATCAGGCTCTGTGCCAATAGCACTGAGCCTGGAGCCTGCTTCAGATTCTGTGTCTCCCTCTCTCTGCCCCTCCCCTGTTTGCACTCTGTCTTTCAAAAATAAACATTAATTTTTTTTAATAAAATAAACTTTAAGTAACTTCTATTCCCAACATGGGACTCCAACTCATGACCCTAAGGACTGACTGAGGTGCATACTCTACCAACTGAACCAGCCAGGCACTCTGGTAACAGCTTATTTTCAAGTAAATTTGACTCAAGTACTTAGTTAGAAGTCATCACCTTTTCAGGAGATGCTTAATGAACTCTTCACCCCATCAATTTCAATCTTACATTCCCAATTTGGAGCTAAAGACTAAACAGAACTGTCTTGACCGCCTCTAAATATATACGTTAGAAACTTGGAGCTTGAGGGGTTTTGTTCATTTCTACTGCTATACTTATTCTAATCCAGTTTACTTTTAAGGTAAAATATCAAATTCAAGTTGCTCGGAATGAAACTGCTACTACTAAGATACTAATAGACAATTTCTGCTGTTATAGCATGGATGGTTACCTCCCTCACCTTCAGGAGGTAAGCTACTAAAATCTGAGGATTAAATTTTACCTTCCATAAATTCCTGGTAAGCTACCTTTTTGACTAATACCCAAGTAAATTCATAATTATTACACTCATAAAACACACTTAATGAGAAATCAAGCATCTTATATAGATACTAAAATGGTTAAGTCACTGGCAAAAGAAAGGATCTCACAACCATATTAAATTACTTATTACAAACATTCCTATATGTCCCATATTAGAGAGAGGGCGGAAAAAAGGATCCTTCCCCAATCTAGGAAATTGAACTAGGGCTGAAAACAAAGTCAAATCTGCAGGCAATTGTTAATAAAATTGTAAGATAGCTGTGATGCCATAAGCAATCATGGAGCAAAATGCAGTAAAGGTGAAAATATTTCTTCAGCATTGTGTTTAAAGGAGAAAATTTAGTATTCAGATTCTATGAACAAAAGTCTAAAAACTGTATACATAATTCCCCTCTCCCTTTTATGGACTAACCATAACTTGTCTCCTGTCTCATCACACCCTGTACATATAAGAAGTATTTACCAGTTCCTTCCTTCATAAACCTTTTTAAAAAGTAAATGTGTATTTTCAGGTAAATAATACATTCACATTGACTGCAAATACAAAAGGGAAAACCTTTTGTCATTTCTCTGCCTGAACTATTTATTCCAAGAGTTCATCAGAAAAATGGCTTTCAATATACCCAACAAATTGGCCACAATAACCTACCAGAAAGCAGATCTGTAAGTCAATTACTTAATACTAACTCAACTTTTATTTTTATTTCTTAAAGTTTATTTTTTATTTTGAGAGAGTAAGGGAGTAAGCAGGGGAGGGGCAGAGAGAGGGAGAGACCGAATCCCAAGCAGGCTCTGTGCTATCAGCAAGGACTCCAGGGCAAGGCTCAAACTCATGAACCCGTGAGATCATGACCTGAGAGTCGGATGCTTAACCCACTGAGCCACCCAGGTGCCCCTCAACTCAATTTCTGAAACACTGTAGTACAATCTGATAGAATAAAACAAAGACTGATATACTTATAAATTAGGAAACCCAGGCTTAAAAATGCAACTGATCTTTTCAGGTACACAGGAACTGGGAATAGCAGTGTTAAAATCCCTGTGTTTAAGTTACTTCCATCTCACCAGCCTATCACTGATATTGAGCAGCTCCCCCACTGCCTCCAGACTGATCTGATGATCTGGCAGCAACTTACCTTCCTTCTCTTTTATATTTCCTCACCACATCCAAAGCGGATCCCTTCCAACATTTACATCTACTCAGGTTCTCCAACTTATCTATTATCTTCCTCTTCTTTGCATTTCCCCACCCATCAAAACCCAGTTTAAATGATGCTGCGTCAATGAAAACATACCCTGCCTGCACTTACTCTTCCCACCTTTATTCCATTAGAAATTCTCCCTCCGTTGAAAGCTTCTAGTAGGGGCGCCTGGGTGGCTCAGTCGGTTAAGCGGCCGACTTCGGCTCAGGTCATGATCTCGCGGTCTGTGAGTTCAAGCCCCACGTCGGGCTCTGTGCTGACAGCCTGGAGCCTGTTTCAGATTCTGTGTCTCCCTCTCTCTGACCCTCCCCCGTTCATGCTCTGTCTCTCTCTGTCTCAAAAATAAATAAACGTTAAAAAAAAAAAAAAAGCTTCCAGTTATTTATATCCATGACACTCAAATCTTGCCTTATAAACTTGTGTATTGTTTTCTCCTCTACTTAAGCTCTTCAAAGAAAAAGACTCACCCTGTCAAAATCTTCCTCAACTAAGCAAAGTACTTTGCCTATAATAAGTACATCTTAAGGGAAAGGAAAACACACACACACACACACAAATTATTACTGCACAACTGTGGCAGAGAAAAGAAAAAAAGGATTAAGCTGAGGAAAGCTCTCTAGACTCAGGAGTTCCCAATCCTAGCAGGCAATTAGAACCACCTAGAGTTAAAATACATTTTTATTCCAGGGTGTAGCCTAGATCTAGTGAATCAAATAATTTATGCCAATAACCTATGGAAGTAACAGAGAAATAAATTTTTTAAATTTCATGTAGTAGCTTAGTGTTACCTCAGGGATATTTTATACTAGATAACTTTGATGTTAACTCACCTCAACTATCAAGAATTATATCTTACCATATTCATCTCCCTCGCATCTCTATATGCTGGGTATAATTTACCTATCAAATTATCTTTTTTTTTTAAAGTTTATTTATTTTGAGAGAAAGAGCAAGCACGAGCAGGGGAAGGGCAAAGAGAGTGGGAGAGAATCCCAAGCAGGCTCTGCACTGACAGACCAGAGCCCAACACAGATCTTGAACTCAGGAAAAGCGAGATCATGACCTGAGCCGAAACCAAGAGTCAGACACTTAACCCAGTGAGCCACCCAGACGACCCTCAAATTATTTTTTAATGAATATTCCAAAATAGCAAGATGTTAACATAAATACACACACACACACACACACACACACACACACACACACACAAATAAATGCTTTTTGAATGCTTGATAACCTTCAGTGCAGTATTAGGCATGGTAAATCAACCCGTTTAAACGAACACTTTGACCAAACACACAACTCACATCAACCTACCTTATTTCAACAGACTTGGCTTCAAATGACTTTTTCAAATCAATAACTTCAAATGATTATTTCAAAATCAAAGATTCACCTCAAAAAGTTAGGGTCTAATGTTAGACATGTTCTATGTCTTGGGTATGTGCATTAAAAGCCATCACTCTAACATAACTAAAGTGTCAACTAGCAAAATGTTAGGATACCGGGAATTTGTTTTTGAAACTCCTACCAAAAGAAGTGTGAACGTAGATAGGTGAAACAAGAATGACAATGCTATTTAAATGTTCAGGCTGGATGAGGAGTCCACTGGGGTTCGTTACAGGTTCCACTTTAGAATATAAATCTTTTATAATCAATTTAAAACTTAGAATATAATTTTTTTCATAATCAACTTAAAAAGGTATCACTTTAAAGTTTGCCTCTTAAGTGCCACTTGAAATCAAAAGAAAATAGGACCTACATCTCACAGTCAATATTAATACTAATATGTAATGGTACACTATTCCCCCAGGTAATAGAAAGATTAACCCTCTTGTTTCTTAAAACTTTACACCATAACGTGTCAAAAGGTAAAAGAAAAATCCCAAGAACTAGAATTCTCATCAATCCCTTTTTTATGCCTCATTGTATCTTTTTTTCATCTCCTCAATTATACTGAACAGATTTTTTAAAAATCTGCAGTACTTCTAAGGCTGCAAATAATGTTTAACCTAAAAAATGCAGTATTCCTACAGAACTGATACCAAGCACGTTCTTACCTATTTCCAAATAAAATTGAAGGACTTATTTTTGAAGTTGGGAAGTATGCAGAGAACTTCCATTTCTAAGCTTAACTTTAACCAAGAGATTACTTCTGAACATTTAAAGAAAATACTACACTGAAGGTACAAGAAAATACAGGTGGCCCTTTTAAAGGATATTCCAATAAGCCCAACTGATTATTACCTCCTTTAGAGTTTAAGACAACTTAAATATAATAAGCCAGCCTTCACTTATGAAAAAGATCTTCAGATCTTCAAAAGGTTGTGATTTAAAACAAATTCAAAGAAAAGAGAAATTAATGACCTAATGAACCATCCACATTTGGCAGTAATTCAAAGAACCTGCCACTTTGGGACCTAACTGAACTGAACATTATTTGTTGGGGGTTGGGGGGAGGCTGGGCAATCAATATCAATTTAATTTCAATATCCAAATATAAAAGTCAAATTGATGCACTCAACTAAAGCAAGTATTTTAGTAATGCCAACAAAACTAAATATAAACTGCATCCACGTTGAGGCATTTAGCTTATCTAAATACCACTGATTTCACATCTAGTTAGCCCATCTATAGGGAAAACGCACACAGAATACCTAGTAATAAATAGAAATTAACTTCCCATTTAAAAAGGCCTGCAATCCTTCACAATAAAAATCTATATAAAACCACCAGCCAACCATTTAAGGGAACCTGTCCCAGAATTTTTCGCATGTTGTGGAAGAACATAACCAGATATCCTCTCAGGTTCACACAATGACCACCAGTATAAAATACACAGGTAAAATTTCCCAATGGTCTCTGGAGGGCAGATGGCACGGAAAATAACACCAAAAACACCAACTTCCCCAGCAGGATTTAACTTATAATTAACCACAAGTCTTAAGAAACTCAGCAATTGTTTTGCCTTAACTTTCCTAAAAACATCCATTTCCTGTTTAACTCATTTACTTCCAAACAGCAGTGCTGGAGAAAAAAGTTAAGACAGGTAATTTCATCTGCCAGGATTTCTGCCCCTAAACTGCCACAAGGCAATACTACTATTTACTCCCATTTTTTAAAGGAAGAAAAACAGAAAAAGTACATCTGTTCATTTTACTAAATGTCTTCCAGTTTGCAGATAAGGAAAGGTATGAAGAGAGGTAATTTGCTTAAAAGTCACATAAATAGCTTTGTTATTCATCTCTGAGGCAGTGATTCTTCCAGGGAAAATATGGGAATTACCTCATCTCCACTTAGCTGATATGCTGCCCCTTCCCTGCAGTTCCAAGTCACTGCCTAAATGAGCCACTGTTAAAAATCGGAATGTGCAGCATGTATTAGGTGTGTGTCTGCACGCGTGGGGTATAGATTTCTATTAGAAGAGGGAGAGATGGAAGTGTTCCCAATACACTGAGGTTTTAAACATCATTCATTAAACCTCATTATTTGCTGTAGGGATTTAAAGAAGTTATACCATACAGCAAATCTTTAAGATACAAATAAACCATATTCTAAAAAACGTATTCGCATGGAACTTGAAAGATACCGGATTCCTTTCTTAACATAGGCTTTGGGGCTATGAAAAGTACAGACCCCAAGAGCCTGGTTCCTACAATGCTCATTGGGCTTGCCACTGCAGTTGTCTAAATTATTTTCTAGTTCCCATTCAGCACCCAGAAAAAATAGTTTGACACTCCATCTTTTTGGACTCCTCCTCATTTTACACAAATTAGAAGTATCAAATGAGCTGACTAATAAAGAAGTGTAGGATATAAAAAGCAAAAAAGAGGGAACATCTGTTCAAAGAAGTTTTAAAAATAACAAGAGAAAATATAACGTCCTCCCTTTAGGCACCACCCCATTCCTCTTCACTATTTGAAACAGGTAGGAAGTCAACTATACTTGTAAATATGAAAAGAAATGTTTTAAGTCGAAAAAGTGAACATTCCTTCTAAATAGTACTGTTTCCAAAGACCCTGAATAGTTTATCAACTGCTTATCCATGGTTATTCTTAATTTAGTTCTAAAAGTCTTAAAGAATCTCATAGTAATTTCCAAAATGCACCTTTAACACAATAGCTTATAAATGTATATACTAAATTGAGCAGTAAGAATCTTCATATAGGAACAAATGAGTTACCTTTAGTGTGATATACAATAGCAGCCCTCAGGTCAAAAGAACCCCAGCTATCATTTCTTTCTAGGCCTCTCTGGTATCTCTGTTCTTTGGCGGAGCCTAACAAAGTGTTCGTAGGAGACGCCAGAGGATTTTGATTTTCTATCTCATAGTCCTTTGAGAGAAACACTAAAGCACCTTGACTACTGGTGTCTGCTTTTTGCAGATCACCTATATGACTGGGTTCCAAGGATAAGGCTCCACTCTCATTAGTAGTCCCAGATTTTAAAATGCTACCCAGAACTTGAGGACTAGTCCGTTTTTCCAGCTCATAAGCCTTGGGAAACACAGGATGCTCAGTTCCTGAGGGGATTATTTCAGCACCCTGTGAAACCAAAGTGGCAGGATATTCCCCTTGAAATGTCACCTCCATCACTTTATGATCTGATGACTTCCCAATAACAGTCTCAGGGCCAGCACTGGGCTCATTTATAAAAGATAAACCCCACTGATTCTGGAAGATATCCCCCAGGTTTTGCTGATCTGTCTGAGAGGGTAGATCCACTTGTGCTGTGCTCAACAGCACAGTTTGCATATTTGAAGGATAGATGAAAAGGCTAGATTTAATTTGTTCAACAGCTGCTGAAGTCAGACTCATGTCCTGGAGAACTGAATCAGTCCCAGAAGAGATGGGTGTTAGAGTATTAGCAGCAGTAGTTAACAGTGGCTGACCCCCTGGAGAATACACACTCGCATCAGTCCCTGCTAAAACAGGCCCATTAGAAAAGTTGGCCGAAGTAACAGATTTCAGCGCTGACATTGGGACCTGGGATAACCGACTTGAAGACTGGGTCTGAGTTTCCCCAGCAGATGACGAAGAGGATGAAGATGAAGATGGTGACACAGAAGAGTTCTGTACAGTTTTGTTGAGGTTTTCCTTAACTTTGCTTGCATAACTTATTTTAGGAACTATTTTAGCACTGCTATTGTCCACTGGAAAAACTGGGGGTGGTTTAAATAGGGTCCAAGAGTCCTCTTTGGAGGTAACAGCAGAAGCGTGTTTTCCTTTGGGCCGATCATCAAACTTCTTGCCGCTCACACCGGGTTTAAGATCAGAGCTTTTCCGCAGCATATCACCCACAGCAGGTTTTCCTCGATTTGTTCCTCCAGGCCCAGTTTCATACTTCCAAATGGGCTTCGAACTATCTACTCGATTTCCCTTTTGTTCACTGTAGTCAGGCTTGAAAGTTTCAAGTCCCTGTTTTAAGGTTGGGACACTGGTCTCTTGTTGCATTATTTTGTCCTGCACTAAATTAAGGTTTTCACATCCCTTGGCACTATTGCGCCTAGCTTTCCTTTTTTTAGGAGTGGTATATCCGCTCTCAGATCCACTACCATCATTATCTGCTCCTTTGCCCATATAACCATTAGTAATATAGCCAGAATTATTTGTTACAACACCATTTGGAATTGCTACAGTATCGGTCTTCTCTACAGACTGGTTCTCTCCAGATTTATTTTCGTAAGACTTCCCATTCTTTTTGTCCATACTGTTCTTCTGAATGAAATTCCTGGTTTTAATTCCTGCTTTCCCAAAGGTGTTGGCCTTTACAGTCTGCTTCAGATTAGTGTCTACAATTTGTTGGTTGCCATTGAGGACCCTGGAAATAGGGTTGGTAGCTTCATCAGAACCCAGGCTCTTTAAAGATATTTCTCTTTCTCCAGCATTACCATTTAGTTCACCATAGCCTAGAAAAGGGGAAAAAGAAAGGTTTTGATTTACAATTACAAAACATAAATTACAGTACTACCTGACATTTAAAGACTATTTACTATGTGCTAGACACTATGCTATGAGCATTAGCTTTACTATCTTCATTATTTCACAACCAGGAGAACACTTGTCACCCCATATTACCGATTAGAAGTCTGCCAAGCAAGAGACTGAAGCAGCTGGGATTCAAACCGAAGTCTGAGGTCAGAAAGAACAAGACCTCTTAAGCAGTATGCCATAATATCTCTCACCTAACAAAATCAACTTCCCCACTGTTCTCACAAGGCTGCTATAAAAATTCCTTTACAATTAACATCAGAGCTACCCTCTGGGCACAAATCAAGTTATACTGATACAGTAACTGTATGTATTTCAGGGAAATTAAAGAATCCCTTTCTATGAAACCACAAATGACTGGCAGTCACCACAAGCAGTTTCTACTGCATTCTGCTGAACAAAAATCTAACAATTGTGAACTTTTTCTAAAGTAGTCTTGAATCTATTTTGACAATTCCCAGACATTAGATCATACTGTTAATGTATGAAACTAGACCACCTATGTACCAACTTCTAACTCCTCTAAGATATATTTTCTTCATTTTACATCTGGGTAAAAAAACTCTCAGAAAAATTAACTTGCCTAAGTCAGATAACTGGAAACCTGAACTCCAGTCAGCCTGGAACATGGTTTTCTATCACTAAGTAATACTTCCTACACAAGTGATGCTGTAATAATTACCAACAAAACTACAATGAATGGTATCTAATTTAAAAACTGCTACGTGTTCAAGCGTAATTTAAGACCTTCAACTGCCATAAACAGTTCATCACTCTACATTATTCAATTGGTAACAACCATTCCCATTTCCCTACCAGTAAAATAGAGATATTACTTATCTACCTTTTTATGAAATGTTCCCAAAAGCATTTTGAAGTCATTAGAAACAGATAAATAGGATACATACACATTCATTTAAGGCAGCTTTCAGAAGGGTGTCCAATAAGACGAAGTTAATTTACATTTGTCACTTTCGTTCATCCTTGTGGTCCTTTAGCCTATGAAGGCTAAAAGGCATGTGACCTTGTATAGTCTTATTTTGAAATTTTGTTTTAATTCCCAATTTGGTATAGATATAACCCATAAAAGCTCTTTGTGCATTTTAAAAGCATAAGGGATCTAGGGGCGCCTGGGTGGCTCAGTCAGTTTAGTGTCTGACTCTTGGTTTCAGCTCAGGTCATGAGCTCACAATTTGTGAATTCAAGCCCCAAGTTGGGCTCTGCACTGAGCAAGGAGCCTGCTTGGGATTCTCTCTCTTCCTCTCTCTGTTCCTCCCCGGCTTGTGCTTGCACCCTGTGTGCTCTTTCTCTCACTTTCAAAATAAATAAACGTAAATTTGAAAATAAAGGGAAAAAAAGCATAAGGAATCTAAGATTTTTTTTTGTTTGTTTCAGAATCACTGCTTCAAAAGAATGTGACATGGAACAGAACATAGTCTAGGAAGACTCACAACAGGATTTACTATTAATTTTAAGGCATTCATTTTGTATCAGAGAAAGGACACTAAAAATGAACAAATAAAGGCATTTTATTCCACTGTATTAACTTTCAGAAAATAATTCAAGAAAATATACTTAAGGCATAATCATTCCTAAGTCTGAACCATACAAAACTTGTACCATAAAATAATTTTGTTTTAAAATTTGTTTTAGAGACAGGGAGCATGCGCAAGAGAGCAAACGCTCGCATGGTGGAGTTGGGCAAGGGAAAGAGAGAATCTTAAGCAGGTTCCACCCTCAGTGTGGAGCCCCCATGAGGGGCTGATCCCACAACCCTGAGATCCTGACCCAAGCTGAAATTAAGAGTCGGACACTCAACTGACTGAGTCACCCAGACACCCCCACCCCGCCGAATAGAATAGAATAGAATAGAATAGAATAGAATAGAATAGAATAGAATAGAATGGCTGCTGAAAGAGCTTTGACAGTCAATCAAGTCAAACTTTTGGTGGAAAAATTCTAACCACGCAACTACTGAAGAAAGAAACTACTAAAGAAGAAATCTGTTTAGGTAGGATGTTTTCTGAAAGGTTCTTTTTTCTTTAGGGAAGCAGCAAGTTCCTGAACAGGAGCTCTCAACGTTAACATATACAAGTTTACCTGTATACAACTCTAGACCAAAAAGAAAAACATACCATTTAACATGCTAACAAGCTAAACAAAGTTTTGTACTCTCGAGCCCATTAGTCATAACTTTCTCAAAGGTAAGTAAACAGTCTTAAACACAAAAAAATTCAATGTCCAAACTGACTTGGACCAAAGCCAAGATTTTTAAGTGAACCAGGATATTCTTTCCTAAAATTACTAGTATTTAGTGGCTCCGATATCAGAAATCACCAATTTTGTAACAGCTCAGAGCCACTATACTCCCAAGTTTTAATAACAAAAAAACATTTTTTCATTTAACTACTTAAAATTTTTTCCATGGCAACTTTGTTGGTATGCAAAAAGTGTACCAGAGACATTCTTTTTAAAACTTAGGTCTTTAAGAAAAATGCGACCACCACAGAATTACTGAGAGAAATCACAGGGCTCTTTGCACTTTTATTATTTAGGTTTGCCATGCTAATACTACTTCAAATGGACTGTGCAAAACTTGAGTCCTGATAAATCTCGCTTTTGGATTAGAAACCGAAATTACTGAACACATTTGGCCCTCTCTTGCGCCCTCTTCTGGATAAAGAAAACAGGTTCCTCTTTATAGGTTTGTGGGTAATGGGTCCTAAAAGCCCACTTCAACATACAACAGATACATTTCAAAAACCCTCCTAAGTTTTCTTAGTAAATTAGCATCATACATGTTGAAGCAACAGTATTGTGACCGGGCCACACATAAAAAACTGTTCATCCCAAATTGTTTACATTCTCTCAAAACTGCTAAGCCCAGTTTCCCCTCTTTATTCTCTTCCAGGACAAGACCTACTGATTTGAAGGATGCCACCTTGAATGGTTCAGGGGCTGCTTCTATACATAGAGACAACAAAATAAAATTTTCGAATCTGAACAGTAATACTGTTTGATCTTCCAAGCAACGATAATAAAGTAAGATTTTCTTATCTCTAAGTTGAAAAAGACCTAGAGTTAAAAGATTTAGTGTTGTACACTTTCTAATAGTTTTTAAACTGTTCCAAATCCGTTAAGATTAAATACTGAATATATTTACGTGTTCATTGCTACAGCACGCCATCATCAGTCCCTACCCCCCCCAAAGTGGAAAGTCTGATATTCCAATTTCAGTCTTTAAATTAAAGCAATTTTCCTCCAGCTCTCAGTAACTGCTTGTATTAAATTTGATAGCCTGGGTTTAACATCCATTTTCTTATTACTCCCTTCATTTTTATAAAGAACCTTCAATTTGGTAAAAATCTGCCTGGCTACAAACTTTTAAGTTCATTTCTTCTCAGATGTTTTCTAAAATGACTTTCACCCTCAATTTAACATTTGTTAGAACCAAGCATTTGGGGTTCGGTATCAGTTTAAAAATAGAAAAACACCTTTCCTCTTAACATGGAAAAAAAGCCTCGTCCGAGACAAGATGGTAGTGAACCAACCTCATGGATGGGCCACCGCGGTTCTTCCTTAAGGACAAGAAATAGGGGTCAAAAAACACCTCGCCCTCTTCCCCCATCCAATCATTTTCCTAATCGCTCTCCCTGAAAGCACTACTTAAGCCCAGAGGGTAAATGCTGGGGGGCTGGAGGCAGCCGGAACAAGCCTTTTTTTTTTTTTTTTCTTTTTTTTGTAAAAATGAGCTGCTAGAAGGAAAGGGCCCAAGTGAAAGCCTGAGAGGCGGAGTCGTGAGCGAACCTGGCAGGAGACGAGGTTCCTGTGGCAGAGAAACTCGTGACCGGGGAGCCTGGTTCCCGCTGGGTACCCCACCCGGCCTTCAGGCACCGCCTCTACCCAAAATGTATCCCCCCCCACCCCACCCCCAGCCCTCCTGCCCCACGAAGCGCCGCGGACACCGCCCGCGGCCTCCTCCTCCCGCGGCTCCACTTCGAGGCCGGCTCCCCGCCCGGACCGCCCGCGCCTCCCGCCGCACCGGGAGCGGGAAACGCGGCCGCCGGCGCGCGGGGCCCGGTGCAGGCCGCTCCCCTCGTGGCCGCTTCCCTCCCCCACCCCAACCGCCCCCGCCCCTCACCCCAGGGACCCGCCCGGGGCCGCGCGGCCGCCACCGGGTTACACAACCCGGCCGGCGGCGGGGGGAGGGGCGGCCGCGGGCCGGGGGCGACTGCGCCCCCGCAATGCGGGGGGCAAGGCGACCGCCGGTGGGGATCCCGAGCCCCCCAGCTCCGCCGCGCCGAGCGCCCCTCGACACCCTTCCCCCTCCGCTCTTCAGTGGGCCGGAGTCGGTGACAGGAATCGGCTTCCAACATGGCGGACAGGAAGCGGCCCCGCGAGGAGGAGAGAACATTCCAGCCGCGCCGGCTCTGGGGGGAGCGGGCCCGGGGCGCCGGCCTCGGGAGGAGGCGCGAGGGCACACTGCCGGATCCGGTGCCCAAAAGGGGCGTCTAGAGGTGGAAATAACCCAAGAAACGGGGGGTCCCGGCCACCCCCCCCAGACGGGGAACCCCAAGGCCACAGGTGGGCTTGGGGTGGCGGGTGAGGGAGGACACTTCCTCAACTCTGCCCACCTACCCTCGCCTCGCCGCCTGCAAAAGGGTCTCGCGACACCACCCGAGTCGGAATTAGGTAGGCCTTCTTGAGAAACACCCCGAAGGCTTTTTGGGGGGGGGGGGGAGCTATGTTCACCCCAACTCAGGGCCACCAAATTTAGGTTCCTCCGGGGCCTCACGAAGGTAAACGAGAAAGGAATAATGAGGACAGATTTCCAAGGCCGACCCTCCGGGTCTCCCTCTGGCCCGGGCGGGGGCCGGGAAGGTCATACTGGCCTGGTTGGGCCTCTCCCATGCTGAGGGGAAGGAGAGGGCGCTGCAAACCCCGCGGCCTGGCTCGGGCTTTGGGAGAATGGAAGGGGGCTTCCCCAGACCCGCAGGGCACAGACATACACACACACACACACACACACACACACACTCCGACCGCGTCCGCGCTTTCCAGATCCAGCCCCACCCCCATCTTCTCTACCCCCCACCCCCATTCCCCTTCCCCCACTCGTCCTCCCTCCCAGACCTGTTTTCTTCTTCGGCGTTTCCTGGTGCTGCTGGAGGGCGTGTTTCTGCTCATGTTTCAGCGCCTTTGGCTGGGCCTTGGGGCTGCCCTCGGCTCCATGCTGCAGGTACTGGTGAGGCTGCTGGTGATGGTGGTGGTGATGGTGGTTGTGGCTGTGGTTGTAGAAATAATAATGGTGGTGGTGGTGCGGCTGCTGTTGCTGCTGCTGCTGTTGCTGCTGCTGCTGCTGCTGCTGCTGCTGCTGCTGGGGGTGATGGTGCGGATGGTGGTGGCTGTGATGGTGCTGAGGCTGTGGCTGGCCGGGCTTCTCCTCCATTGAAAGCGGCTGGGACTCCCTGGCTGAGGCTGCGGGCTGCTGCACCGTCAGGATCTGAGACTGCTTCTCAGGGCACACTCAGTATATCTGAGCGCGTCTAGCCAGCGCACTGGTTAACCGAGCGATTCTGCGAGATTGGCAGCGGCGCTCCAGCAATCAGGAGACAGGCTGCGCCGCAGGCCCCGCCCCTAGCCCAAATCCTCTTTCCTTCCCCTTCGCCACTGCCTCCTGGCCAACGCCACTTACCCTGTGCAACCTCACAGGGCCGGGCTTTCAACGTCAGCACTATGGCTCTCTCTTCTGTCGCTTTCTCTCCTTCACCGCGCATTCTGCGAACAGCACTTTCTACACTCCTCGCCCGCAAGCAAACTCACGTCGAGTGTAGCAGATTCCACTGGCGATTCCACTGGCAATTCCACTGGCTCTGGGAGTCATCTGTTGGTTTTGCAGCTCCTGGAATCTGTTGGCTTTTTTTTTTTTTTTTTTTTACCCTTTTCCGGGTAACCAGAGGGGAAGCTCAGTTCCCTTAACCCTGAGACCACTAAAGGGGCAATACAAAAAGAGGAAATAAATGCATTAAAAAAAAAAAAAAAAGAAAGAATACAAGAGCTTCACAATCCAGTAGATCATTTTGTATTCTGGATTCATTTTGCTTTGTATTCATATGCTAATCTCTTCCTTTCCACGAAGGGATTATAGGGTTCCACAATGGGGTATCTGTGTAATTTTCTAAAAGGGCACAAAGGGTTTAAATCATTGTTTCTTTGTAGTTGGAGGCAAGGGAGAGCGGGAGGAATGAAAATCTAAAATCTACAGTGAAGTAGTTTTGTTGTTGTTGTTGTTGTTGTTGTTGTTGTTGTTTTTAACTCTGCAGGTGAGGTCAACTGTAGAACCAAGATAAGTTTTAGAATATGTGGTTTCAAGAGCGAAAGACAGGGGAAAGGGCACTTTAAACGTTATTGAGTTAAAAATAATTGCATGTATGGAAAATATTGGAATTTTAAAAAAATACTCTATTGCTTTTGTAATGTTGATTTAATTTATCCTGCATTATTACATCACAGCCTGATTTTTTTAAAAGCAAATGTTAGTCCAGAACATTGTGACAGTGATTACTCAGGAAGGAAGAAAAGGGTTTTGTTGGGAAGGGGCACACTGGTACCCTTTGATAATATTTTATTTCTTGACCTGGATGGCGATGATCCATATACTTGCTTCATAATTATTTCTTAAACTGAACATATATATATATATATATATATATATATGTTATATATATATATATATATGTTCATGTATAATACACTATTCTCAGTGTATGTTCTTTGAGCGGATTTTTTTTTATTTAGCATAAAATGTGTATGATTTACCATTTTAACCATTTTTAAGTTCACTAGAAGTAGGTATATTCGCATTGTTATGCAACCATCACAACTGTCCATCACCAGAACTTTTTCAACATCCCAAACTGAAACTCTGCACCCATAAAACAACAATTCCTCCACTCTTCTCCCCCATTCCCTTTTAACCAATATTTCATTTTCTGTGTCCGTGATACCTTATACCACAGACAAGTGGAACCACACAATATTTATCCTCTTGTGTCTGGATTATTTCACTTAATATGTCTTTGACGTTCATCTCTGTTGTGGTATGAATCAAATTTTCCTTCCTTTTCAATGCTGAATGATACCCCATTGTATGTATATGCCACATTGTGTTTATCCACTCATTTGGCATTGGGCACATGGATAGTTTCCTCAATGTATATTTTACAGTTTTTAAAACTGGCTTAGGGAGCAAGTGGCTGGCTCAGTCAATGGAGTATGCAACTCTTGACCTTGGGGTTGTGAGTTCGAAACCCACATTGGCTGTGGAAATTACTTAAAAATATAAATAAATACTGGGGTGCCTGAGTGGCTCAGTCGGTTAAGCATCTGACTTTGGCTCAGATCCTGATCTCACAGCTGTTGAGTTTGAGTTTCGCGTCCAGGCCGTTAAGCCTGCTTTGGATTCTGTGTCTCCATCTCTCTCTGCCCCTCCCCACTCATGCTCTGCCTCTCTCTTTCTCTCAAAAGTAAGTGAACATTAAAATATAAATAAATAAATAAATAAATAAATAAATAAATAAATAAGTGGCTCGACTTCCCATAACAGGACAATATTAAAGGAGTAAAGAGGGGTGCCTGGGTGGCTCAGTCGGTTAAGCATCTGACTTCAGCTCAGGTCATGATCTCATGGTTTGTGGGTTTGTGAGTTCGAGCCCCACATCTGGCTCTGTGCTGACAGCCTGGAGCCTGCCTCAGATTTTGTGCCCCTCTCTCCCTCTGCCCCTCCCCCACTTGCACTCTGTCTTTTTCTCAAAAATAAACATAAAAAAAATTTTTTTTAGGGGCACTTGGGTGGCTCAGTCGGTTGAGCGTCTGACTTCGGCTCAGGTCATGATCTCACAGTTTGTGGGTTTGAGCCCCGCGTCGGGCTCTGTGCTGACAGCTCAGAGCCTGGAGCCTGCTTGGGATTCTGTGTCTCCCTCTCTCTCTGCCCCTCCCCCGCTCATGCTGTGTGTCTCTCTCTGTCTCAGAAATAAACATTTTAAAAAAATTTTTTTTAAATAAAGGCATAAAGAAGCTTTAAAGGAAAAATTTGTGCTCTGAAATTAATGAATGTCAGCACAAAAGCATAATTAGAAGGTAAAAGCCTTTTTACAACAGCATATGTCACTGAATCCAACCATGACCAGCTCTTGACTTGTTTACAGTAAGGATTGGCTTTGCCTTGCAAAATTTTGAAGAAAGACCCCTTTGGGGTGTGGCGGGGAGTACATTTACCCAAATTTGAGAGCTAAAACCCCAATAATAACATCATAACAAATAAGTCTTTGCCATTGAGCAATATTCCACCACTTTCTCATCTATTAAAGAAGAAATAAAAGTGTATATAAAAAGAATTATGTTGATAGGGCTTTATATTCTTTGCTAACTTAGACTTTTAGTTGGAAGGCCAGAATTCCTGAGTTCTAACTTCTCTTTCTACATTTTCCACATTACAGTTGCAGGCAAACCAAAAGCATTTATTCTGACTTATCACACCTTAGCCGGACTTACTTTCTTCACATACATTGTATGAATTTTCGGAAATTAAGTCTTGCTTTCAGGTGCTTTAGTTACTGTGAATGTTGCCTTAGTGGCATGTAGTAGTATGGAGAAAGGCTTGTGATATAATGTAAGAAAAAATGCAGAATATTAAATTTTATGTACACTAGCATCATAACCTTGTAAAAACATGAATATTTTAAAATAAGTATGGAAGGGGCACCTGGGTGACTCAGTCGGTTAAGTGTCTGACTTCAGCCCAGGTCATGATCTCATGGTTAGGTTCATGAGTTGAAGCTCTGCATCGGACTCACTGCTGTCAGTGCAGAGCCTGCTGGGGATCCTCTGTCCCCCTCTCTCACTGCACCCCCCGAACTGCTCACGCTGTCTCTCTCAAAAATAAATAAACATTAAAAATATAAAGTATGGAAATATAACAGGAGAATGTGTACCTTCTCTTCCACCTGATTTTTCTAAAAGTTTTATGTGAAATATTTGAGATTTGCCATGTATTTGAAAACAATAATGCCATAATATCAAAGAGAATAATTGTAGGGCTAACCTCAGTCAGTTGAGCATCTGACTCTTGATTTTGGATCCTATGCCCCTCTCCCCAGCTAACACTCTCTCTCTCTCTCTCTAAAATAAAGCTTAAAAAAAAGAGTATACTTAATTCATTTTTTCAATAAAATGCATCTGCATTAAGGAAGAAAATATACCAAGTCTGGT
Source organism: Panthera leo (assembly GCF_018350215.1). Lineage (NCBI taxonomy): Eukaryota > Metazoa > Chordata > Mammalia > Carnivora > Felidae > Panthera > Panthera leo. Next base: position 17,367,204 of record NC_056692.1, on the reverse strand, counting down.
AAAATTATGGATGCTTCTTTTTCCTTTTCTCTATTTTCCAAATGTTCTGTTATGTAGTTATTACTTTTCATAATAGCATTATTTTTATTTATTTTTGTTTTTTCAATGTTTATTTTTGAGAGAGAGAGAGAGAGAGAGACAGAGCATGAGTGGGGGAAGGGCAGAAAGAGAGAGATACACAGAATCTGAAGCAGGCTCCAGACTCTGAGCTGCCAGCACAGAGCCCGATATGGGGCTCGAACTCACAAACCCATGAGATCATGACCTGAGCTGAAGTTGGATGCTTAACCAACTGAGCCACCTAGGCACCCCGCATAATAACATTATTTTAAAAAATTAAAGTAGGGGCGCCTGGGTGGCTCAGTCGGTTAAGCGTCCGACTTCGGCTCAGGTCACGATCTCGCAGTCCCTGAGTTCGAGCCCCGCGTCGGGCTCTGTGCTGACAGCTCAGAGCCTGGAGCCTGTTTCAGATTCTGTGTCTCCCTCTCTCTCTGACCTTCCCCCGTTCATGCTCTGTCTCTCTCTGTCTCAAAAATAAATAAATGTCTAAAAAAAATAAAAAAATTAAAATTAAAGTAATAAAAAATTGAATCTGCACCATCCTTTGAAATTCATTTTACAGTATATTGTACCTACAGTCAATGTGGGAAGTTGTAAGGAGATAGGAGGTTCCTATGTGTGGTAGGTTAATGTTTTAACTATTGCTATAATCACAGTTGCTAATATTTATTGAGCATTTACTATGTGCCAGGAACTGTACCAAGTATTTATCTTGGTGTTCATTGTAAGTCTTAAGGTAGATATTAAGCCCATTCTACAGATGAGGAATTTGAGGCCTGAAGACATTAAGAGACTTGCTTATAATTAAAAGCCACCAAATTTATAGCAGGGACTGAAATAGCTTCCAGGTTGGCTGGATAGAAAGAATATCTAACCCTATCAAAGTGTGATGTACATTTCTAAAATTTTAGTACATCTCTGAAAAACATTCAAGTTATATCATAACCACCACGAAGATGGTATCTGGTTAACAGAGGCAGATCCATACTGCAAAGCTAATGAAGATTCACAGCCCTTCAATGCACAGTCCATCTAAGGCCCTGGAGGGGCCCTAGAAATGGCCTTTTGAAAGAGCTAGATATTTTTTCAATATTTTGTAAAATTTGTTAAAGCAATATATTTTTGTCTTTTATTCCTTAATGAGGAAGGGCTCCCCAAACCCAGGAGTACCCAGGTTAACAGTCATTTGGGAATCTGACTCAGAAGTGTTGTAACTTCAGAGGTATTTTGAAAGATTCTAGTCATATTTTATAACAATATGGAGAAATGTTGGCAGTATAACTCAAGTGCAAAAAGCAGAGTAACAAATTATATGTACACATTATTATTGCATATAAAATATGAATTCAAGGACTATCAGAGAACTTGAAAAATGAAAGCAAAAAATCCTTTTATTCATTTGTTCATTCGCAAATATTTATTAGGCACTTTTTTTTAAAGTTTATTTTGAGAGATGGGGGGAGCAGGAGAGAGAGAATCCCAAGCAGTCTCCACGCTGTCAGCACAGAACCTGATGTGGTGCTCAGTCTCATGAACTGTCAGATCACGACCTGAGCCAAAACTGACAGTCAGATGCTTAACCAACTGAGCCACCCAGGTGCCCCCAATTAGGCACTTTTGAGGTACCAGGAATTATGCTTTTTGTTATTTGGGTGTTGTTTGCTTTGTTTCATTTCATTTTGCTTTGTTTAAATGTTTATTTATTTATTTTGAGACAGCACGAAAGAGCAAGCCAGAGGCCGGGGGTGAAGGGGGGAGAGGTGGGCAGAGAGTGACGGAGAGAGAGAAAGAATCCCAAGCAGGCTCCACACTGTCAGCATGGAGCCTAATATGGAACTCCATCTCACATATGGTGAGATCAAGACCTGAGCCAAAATCAAGAGTCGGACACTTAACCCATTGAACCACCCAGGCACCCCTCATTCTGTTTTTTTTAAGTTTATTTATTTATATATTTAACTAATATCTGCACCCAATGTGGGGCTCGAACTCATGATCCCTAAGATGAAGGGCCACATGCTCCTCTGACTGAGCCAGCCAGGTGCCCCTTGTTTTGTGTTTTCAATCCATTTCTCTTATTAACACAGTTTTGCATCTTGGTTAAATATATTTGCAAGCCTGTCTTAATTGTCAAATGGAAACCACTTTTTACATACCTTTAATCTTACATTTTGTGTGCTATGACAACTTTAAGAGATACAGAAATATTTAAGTCTCTGGACCTCAGTTTTTTCCTGTCTAAATTATGGAGAATGGGTAAAGAGGCCTCCAAATTTCTTCCCACTCTAACATGTCATGATCATAACTCTGCACTTTCTTCCCAGATTATCCCTTTATTTCATTATAATAAAACTATACAACAGCAGGAAATTTAGCTGATAAAAGTTAAGTTTTCAACTGTAACAATTGATTATAACTTTACAGAAATTATAATCAGAAACAATATTATGTCATTTTATATAAATGGAAATTGGCTCTCTGATGATAGTTCCAGTTTCAAAATGGGGCAAATCACTGGTAACATCCACTGTTTTATTTCAGCAGGGAAAGAATTTTATTCATGTATATTTCCTTTAGATCTTAATATTTTTGCCTAGAGACACTAACTTCAAAAAACTTTCAAAGGAATTGAACAGAGGTATGGGTAAATTAGGTTAGTCTTTTAATAACTGGAATATGACAACTTTTCCAAATATGAAAGTTTTCAAAAATGACATTTTGCTTTTATGAAGAGTATTATGAGAAAAGTTTGAGGGAGAAGCTATAGCAGAGTGGTATAAGTTTTGTAGTCAGAAATGAGATAGGATCCCTATTCTGAAACTGCTTAGATTAGTGACCTTGTTTGGGCAAATTATTTAACCTCTTTAAACCTTAGTTTACTCAGCTGAAAAATGGAAGTAATATTAATGCCTAACTCACAAAATGTAGTGAACTTTAAGTAAGATAATATAAACAAAGTTGTTGAGTATAATGTTTATAATATTAGTAAGTGGTACTAAATATTAAATGTTACTGATACTAAATTATTAAATATTCGATATATAAAGGTAAACTCTCAGATATATTTCATTAAAGAAACTGAGTTTCAGAGAAATCAATTAGCAAGTTAACCAAGAATAGAGTGTTTTCCCCAATTTTTGAAAGGATAGGCAAATAGCCCTGTTGGCTCTCTGAGCAACACCATGGCAGTAGGCAAGAATAAGCACTTTAAGAAAGGCAGCAAAAAGGTTGCCAAGAAGAAAGTGGCTAATCCATTTTCTAGAAATATTGGTATGATGTGAAAGCACCAGCTGTGTTCAATATAAGAAATAAAAAACACTGGTCTTGAGAACTCAAGGAATGAAAATTGCATTTCATGGCCTCAAGGGTCGAGTTTTTGAAGGAAGCCTTGCTGATCTGCAGAATGATGAAGTTGCATTTAGAAAATCCAAGCTAATTACTAGGATGTTCAGGGCAGAAACTGCCTTACTTCCATGGCATGGATTTTACCAGTGCCAAATGTGCTCCGTGGTCAAAAAATGGCAGACCATAACTGAAGCTCAGGTTGATGTCAAGACTATCGATGGTTTTCTCTGTCTATTCAGTTGGTGGTTTTACTTAAAAACTCAATAATCAGATTTGGAAGACCTCTCCCGCTAAGCACCAATAGGTTTGCCAAATCCAGAAGAAGGTGATGGAAGTCATGACCTGAGAGGTGCAGACAAATGACTTGAAAGAAGTGGTTAATAAACTGATTCTAGGGGCACTGGGTGGCTTAGTCAGTTAAGTGTCCAGCTCTTGACTTCAGCTCAGGTCATGATCTTGCAGTTGGTGAGTTCGAGCCCCACACTGGGCTCTGCGCTGACAGCCGGGAGCCTGCTTGGGATTCTCTCTCTCCCCCTCTCTCTCTCTGCCCCTCATCCTCTTGTATGGTCCGTTTCTCTCTCTCAAAATAAATAAATAAACTTGAAAAAAATATTGATTCCAGACAGCATTGGGAAAGACATAGAAAAAACTTCCCAATTGTTTTTTCCACTCCATGATACATTTGTTAGAAAAGTGAAAATGTTGAAAACCCTAAAGTTGTACTGGGAGAACTCATGGGGCTTCATGATGAAGGTGGTAGTTCTGAAAAAGCTGCTTCAGATGAGACAGATGCTGAAGTTGAACAAGCTAATAGCAATAAGCCACCAGTCCAAGAAGCTGTTTAAAATTCAGACTTTTGGGGCACCTGGCTCAGTCCATAGAGCATTTGACTCTTGATCTCAGGGTCGTGAGTTCAAGCCCCACATTGGATGTGGAGCCTACTTTAAAAAAAATTGTTAAAAAAAAAACATTAAAATTCAGACTTTTAATGTGACAAAAGTCATTAGTAATGTTAAAAAAATAGATAGGCAAATGCTGTCAACTAAAAGCAGTAGTATATTCAGTCTCAATAACAGTCCTCTCTGAGCAGCAGGCTCAGAGCTGACTTTCATTTTCTTCTCTTTTGCTTCGCTATTTTCTCTAAATGTTGTATGTTGAGCATTTATCCCTTTTGTAAAAAGAAGAAAATGTCTTTAAAAAAATTAATGAATTCAACATCCAACTATCCTGTGAACATCAATCCCCCCAAAAAGACCAAGAGAATTGATATGCCATTTTGGATTCCTTTGTGAGTCCCCAGTAGATGAAATGAATTTAAGTTTGAAATAATCAATACATCTGAAGTTGTCAGTATGTATACTCAGTTTGTTGGAGTCCATAATTAGATGCATCCAGAAGTTGTATAAAAGGTCACTCCCTAGGGGAGCCTGGGTGGCTCAATTGGTTAAGTGTCTGACTTCAGCTTGGGTCATGAACTCACGGTTTGTGAGTTTGAGCCCTGCATCAGGCTCTGTGCTGACAGCTTGGAGCCTGCTTTGGATTCTGTGTCTGCCTCTTTCTCTGCACCTCCCCTGCTCATGCACTGTCTCTCTAAAATAAATAAATGTTAAAAAATAAAAATAAATATGGGGCACCTGGGTAGCTCAGTCAGTTAAGCGTCCTACTTTGGCTCAGGTCATGATCTCATAGCCCGTGAGTTTGAGCCCCGTGTTGGGCTCTGTGCTGACAGCTCAGAGCCTGGAGCCTGCTTCAGATTCTGTCTCCCTTTCTCTCTTCCCCTCTCCCATTTTCCCCCCACCCCTCTCTCTTTGTTTCTCAAAAATAAATATTAAAAATTGGGGTGCCTGGGTGGCTCAGTCGGTTGAGCGTCCGACTTCAGCTCAGGTCATGATTTCACCCTCTGTGAGTTCGAGCCCAGCGTTGGGCTCTGTGCTGACAGCTCAGAGCCTGGAGCCTGTTTCAGATTCTGTGTCCCTCTCTCTCTGACCCTCCCCCATTCATGCTCTGTCTCTGTCTCAAAGATAAATAAACATTAAAAAAATAAATAAATAAAAATAAAATTTTAAAAAGGTCACTCCCTGAGAAAAAACAACTGGAAGACTCTGCATAAATTGAATGAAATTAACCACTAATAGGGAATCTAGTCAGCATGATTAGAATGTCTAAGAAGCTATAAGAAAATAAATAGAATAGACATGAAAACTACAACATATCAATTTTATTCCCCCCACCCCATTCTCTTTTGGTGTTTTAAAATTAGTATTTCAGAAGTTATATGATTGGTATTGTGTTAGTTACATATTGCTGTGTAACAGTTTACCCAAAACCCTGTCGTCTTAAAACAAGCATTTATTATCTCATCATTTCTGAGGGTCAGGAATTCAGGTGCTGCTTAGCTGAGCGCTGGCTCACGGCCTCTCCTGAAATTGCTGGGAGGTTCTGCTTCCAAGGTCACTTACGTGGTTCTTGGTAGTATTCAGTTCCTCAGGATGTGTTGGACTGAGGACCTCAGTTCCTCACTGGCTGTTGCCTCTCCATAGGCAGCCCAGGACATAGCAATTGTCTTCCCTCAGAATCAACAATAGGGGGCGTCTGGGTGGTTCAGTCCGTTAAGCGTCTGACTTCAGCTCAGGTCATGATCCAAAGGTCAGTGAGTTCCAGCCCCGCGTAGGACTCCGTGCTGACAGCCCAGAGCCTGGAGCCTGCTTAGGATTCTGTTACCTCGCTCTCTGTTCCTCCCCGGCTCATGCTCTGTCTCTCTGTCTCAAAAATAAAACATTAAAAAAAATAAAAAATAAATAAAAAGAATCAACAATAGAACAAGAGGGAGCCCTCGAGATGAAGCCACAGTCTTTTTGTAACCTATTCTCAGAAGGGACATCCCATCACTTCTGCTTCATTTTATTCATTCGACGTGAGTTCAACCTACACAGAAGGGGGGGGAACACAGGAGGGTATGAATACCACACTCTCATTGAAGGTCATCTCAGAGCCTGCCTACTGCAGAGATAAAAACATCCATCAAACTTATTCTGCTTGCTTTGATGTCATCACCTAGCTATATTCTGAATATAATCTCATATTATATATGACTTGCCTTTAAGGTGAGAAAGTACACTAATAGCACACACAAGTTCCTCATTATCTTTACATTAGTAAATATTCTTTTTTTTTTAAGTTTATTCATTTTGGGGGGGGGAGAGAGAGAGGGGGAGAGGCAGGGAGAGAGAGAATCCCAAGCAGGCTCTGCCCTGTCAGTGTAGAACCTGATGTGTGGGGCTCCATCTCATGAATCGTGAGATCATGACCTGAGCAGAAACCGAGAGTCAGATGCCCACCAACTAAGCCACCCAGGTGCCCTAGGTATATATTTTAATAGAGCTATCACTGTAGAATTTGATGCTGTGTTGGGAGAAATGTTTCTTATATCTAAGTTAGCTGACACCTAAGTAACTTAACCCAAGTTAAGTTACCTGCCTGGCCCATGAAGGCATTTTATATTTGCATTCCTATTTTCCAAGGAGGCTTCCTTCCTGGCAGCTTACATTGGCCCTCTCAAGACAGGACTATAGCCCTGGGCCTGGTCACAAGTTTTGGTTCAGTACTTAGTAAATTAGTAAATATTCTTAACTACTTGAATTTTGTCATTTGCTCAGGTCAGGAGCTCACAGTTTGTGAGTTCAAGCCCCCCACTGGACTGTCTGCTTTCAACGCAGAGCCCAGTTCGGATCCTCTGTCCCCCTTTCTCTCTGCCCCTACCCCTCTCACACATACACGTTCTCTCTCTCTCTCTCTTTCAAAAATAAACATTATATATATATATATATATATATATATATATATATATATATATGCCTATTTACCTTAAGAACTGGGGAACTTAATTTCTCAGTCTAATATCTGCCTTCAGTTTAACTAAAAGATAATCTGATATACACTCTCAATCCTGAATCCTATCTTTTCACATAAGGTAATCTTTACTCTTTTGCCAGATAAGATGCTATTCATAGGTTCCAGGGATTAGGACATGTACACATCTTTTTGGAGGCGACCATTCATCCCACAACAGGACATTGTAAAGAATTTTAAAATAATAGTAAAACTGACTAAATGTCAGTCTACTTTTTATTATTACCATGGGCAGGCAATTTCAAGCAATGTCAGTGATAAAATACTCCCCATGGGAGCAGCCCACTCCCCATACCCCCCTACTTTTGGTGGGCCACCATTGAATAGTTCAATGTAAGCTATTCAGCCTGCCTTAACTTTTCAGGACCAAGCACCGCATAAAACTATTTGGTGGATCATCAGTGGCCAGTCGCACCCCCTCATCTTGGTATGACTGACTTAGGAATCAACTTAAGCAAATGTCACCTACTCAAGGAACATCTCCCTAAATATCTAGACTCGAAGTACCACCTCCCACTTATTTCCTGTATTTGTTCCTTTCACAGCACTTGCCACACTTTTTAGTTATTTTGTTTGTAGATTAATTTTTTTTCCATCTCCTTTATTAGTCTGTAAGCCCCAAGTCCTGTATGTCTTATTCTTTGAGTTATCCCCAGAGCCTAACACATTGGTAGGTGCTCAATATATGTGTAGTTACCACTGCATTCTCCCCAGCTCGTGGGCTACCAGTAAAGCGGACTCGCTAAACATTGAACAAATTATTCTTTCTTCATTTCACGCCCATTACTAAAAAGAAATAGCCACTTGTCTAAGACTGGTGACATAGAGAACTATTTATCTCCATAATTCAGAAACAGCTGCAGCGTCATGGATCTTAGTAGAGTTTTCTCCTCTTCCAAACTCGAATTCAGGCATGATTAGGAATGTTTTATTCTGAAAAATTCAGAGTTATCCTAAGACTGAATCATAGAATAAGATACAAATACAGCACTAACATTAGGAAGAGGACCTACACATTTTGTCCCAGCGGCACACTAGAAATGACAAGAATCCAACCAGTAGCCCAAACTTACCAAGTTCCACAGATAAAGCATCCATTTCCTCTTCAAACCACGTGCTCCTCTCAATCTCCTTCAGTATTTCTTTTAGTAGCACAACTATTCACCTGGCTAGTTCTCCAGGCTTAATCTTCAGCTCTCTTTTCTTCTCTGTCTACACTGTCTTCCTAGGAGATCTCACCCATCTCCAAGACTCAGACATTATCCCTACAGGGTTATTCTGATGTATGGCCTCAGTCCTCTCCCCTGAGCTCCAGACACACAACCGCCTACTTGTTATACCTTCTTCATTATACCACAGGCACTTCAAGCTTATCATGTCCAAAAGCAAACTCTTGTTTTTTCCTCCAAGCCCCTTTCTCTCTGAGCTTCTCCATCTGTAATGACACTGCCATTCACCTGTGGCTGAGTCCAGAAACCCAGGTGTTTCTGGGTTCTTTGACTCCTCTCTTTCTCTAACCCCCCACAGTTAGATCATTCACAAGTCCTATGAACTCTGCCTACAAATATATTTGAATTGCATTTACTTCTTTCCATCTGCACTACTTCCTAGTCTAAGCTACTGGTCTCTCTACTTCCATTCTTAGCAAAATAAGTGGGGTAATCTTAACATAAAAATCCCATCATGGCATTTCTTTCCAAACTTGTGTTATGTCATTCTCTGCTCAACCACTGTATTATAACCATCCATTGTGCCTTTCAGTTCTTTGCACAAGTCAAGAACCTCAGCACATTCTGTTTCTTCTGGTGTAATTATCTCTCCTCCAGCTTTTCCCATAGCAGGTTCCTTCTCATTCTAAAACTGAATGTCAGCATCACTTCATAGATTCCCTTCCTGGCCTATTGAAGCAGATCTTTCCTCCTCTACTCTTATTTGTGTTTACTTTATCCCATACATTTCCTTCCTGGCACCTTCTCCCAATTAAAATACTTGATTAGAGGGGCGCCTGGGTGGCTCAGTCGGTTAACCATCCGACTTCGGCTCAGGTCATGATCTCATGGTTCGTGAGTTCGAGCCCCGCGCGGGGCTCTGTGCTGACATCTCAGAGCCTGGAGCCTGCTTTGGATTCTGTGTCTCCCTCTCTCTCTGCTCCTCCCCAGCTTATGCTCTCTCTCTCTCCTTCGAAAATAAGTAAAAACATTAAAAAAAAAAAATACTTGATTAGAGAAAAGTGGGGGGGGGGGGGTCCCTGGGTGGCTCAGTGGGTTAAGCTTCCGACTCTTGGTTTTGGCTGAGGTCATGATCTCAGTTGGTGAGTTTGAGCCCCGCATCATGTTCTGTGCTGACAGCACAGAGTCTGCTTGGGATTTCTCTGTCCCTCTCTCTCTACCTGTCCTCAGCTTGCTCTCTCTCAAAAAATAAATATGGAAACACAATTTTTAAAATTAAAAAAATAAATAAAATAAAATAAACTTAAAAAAATAAAAAATAAAATACTTGATTAGTCTTCCCCACTAGATTTGACACTACATGAGGACAGGAACTGTGTCTTGTTTACTGATGTATCTCTAGCTCCTAGTGCAGTATCTGGGACGTGGCAGGAGATGAACCAACTGTTGAATAAATTAAGGTGTCCTATTCTATTTTGGTCCCCGTGTTACAAGTGTATTTTGCACAATGTTGCCCAGAGGGGAGAAATTCTTATCCTTCCATTTCATGTCCATTACTTAAAAAAAGAAAATGACAAATGACACAGAAGGCCATTTATCTCCATAGTGCAGAAACAGCTGCAGTGTTATGGATCTTAGTAATGACAATATTTTTTCCCATGATTAGGAAATTTCATACTGAATTTTACAGGAATTGCGTAAAGAAATTGAATCATAGAGGCGCCTGGGTGGCTCACTCGGTTAAACATCTGACTGTGGCTCAGGTCATGATCTTACGGTTGGCGAGTTCGAGCCCCGCGTTGGGCTCTGAGCTGTCCTCACAGTTGTGCGGACAGCTCAGAGCCTGGAGTCTGCTTCAGATTCTGTGTCTCCCTCTCTCTCTGCCCCTCCCCCTGCTCACACTCCATCTCTCTCTCTCTCTCTCTCTTAAAAACAAGCATTTAAAAAAACTTAAAAAAAAGAAATTGAATCATAAAATACAGTAAGAATTAATAGTGTAAAAAGGTAGAAGCCGGAAAGTTTGGCCTGGGGCAACAAGATATTTTCTTTAAGCTTCTGAGGTAACTGTACCGATGTTTCCTTTTGCACACTTCCAAATCATCTTGGAAAGATAGACAACACGTGCTGTCTATTCTGGCCAGAAGTACTAAAGTCATTTATTAAGGCATGATTCACCCACCAAGAGGCCTTCATTTTCCTGAAGAGGAAGGGCAAACTAATTTCAGATAAGTCTTGAATAGTAATTTGACCTAACAGAAGTGTGGGTCCACATTTACCACTCTCTTGGGGCTTACACTACATGACAGCATCCAAAGCAGTGTTCGTTCCTTCCCAGCTACACTTCAGAAATGCTTTTCATATCTGAGCTTCCCAGCAACCAGTTCTCATTTGCTATCCCTCCCCCAGACACTCTTCGGGCTAGCTTGAAAGTGCTCAAAGCTATAATAGCATTCAAACAGCAACAATCAGATTTCCTTAGTGTCTGTCTTTGAGCAGTTCATTCCACATTTGTTTTTTTTGTTTTTTTCTGGTGCTTTCCCTGTCACACTATGACGTAAGGAGATCTGAGATTAGAGAACCTGACGTTCAAATAGTTTGTTCAAAGCCACAAGTGAAATTACCTGTCACAATCATCAAATTCCATCCTCCTGACTCCCACACGGGGTTTGAGACCCTTTACTAAAACTTTCAAGACTACGTACAATTATGAGTCTTGAGCATTTTTTTATCACCCTCTTCACATAAAGAAAAAATATTATTTTGTGGTTTCTTTAATAAAATGTCTTTATGAGGACAAGGCTTCTAAATCACCTCATTTTAAGTTTACATAGAAAAGATCGAAGGAATAAACATAGAAGAAAAGTCTTCCACGTGCCAAAAACTTTGAGGAACTTCTGCTAGTTAGAATATAAAAAGACTCAATTACAAGGAAGGGCCAGTTCAAGATTCCACTTCTGTAAAATGTATTATCACCCCAACAGAAGTCCATGAGCATTCCCTTATTTAGGATTGAAGGCCAGGTGAGGGCAGGGGGAGAGACAGTCAAGCCTTACGCTCAGACCCATTTCAATCTCTAACTGAACCCACTGCAATTCCTACTTAAATATTAACCAAAGCTAGACACACATAGACCTCTCTATGTTAAGATGAGCAAATGGAGAAAAACCAAAGGACTATTCAAAGATGTCTCAGTTTGGGGTGCCTGGCTGGGTCAGTTGGTAGAGCATGTGACTTTGATATCAGGGTCGTGAGTTCAAGCCACACACTGGGGGCACAGTTTACTTAAAAAACACATATACAAAGATGCCACAGCTCAAAGTATGAGGTCCCCTTGAAAAAACAGAACAGGGACGCCTGGGTGGCTCAGTCAGTTAAGCACCTGCCTTTGGCGTGGGTCATGATCTCGCGGTTTGTGAGTTCGAGCCCCGCATCGGGCTCTGTGTTACAGCTCAGAGCCTGGAGCCTGCTTCGGATTCTGTGTCTCCTCCTCTCTCTGCCCCTCCCATGCTCATGCTCTGTCTTTCTCTGTCTCTCAATAATAAATAAATGTTAAAAACAATTTTTTTTTTTAAAAAAAGAAAAATCAGAACAAAAGTGGGTAATATATAGAGCAGATTCAGGAAATCCAATCAACAAAAATGTAAGCATTTGCATTCCCTAATAATATTTCCCCACTACTGAAAATTGTGTCTAGGGGAGCCTGGGTGGCTCAGTGGATTAAGCGGCCGACTTCAGCTCAGGTCATGATCTTGCAGTTCACGAGTTCAAGCCCTGCTTCAGGCTGTGAACTGTCAGCACAGATTCTGTGTTTCTGTCTCTCTCTGCCCCTCCCCTGCTCACGCTCTGTCTCTCTCTCTCAAAAATAAATAAAAAAGCATTTAAGAAAATTAAAAAAAAAGAAAAGAAAATAGTGCCTACCATTAAGTAGTTGCTCAATAAATCTTTGTTGAATAAGCTGACTGATTACATTAGGAATCTGGTGGAGGGGAGGTGTGGGGGGATGCTGGCTGGCTCATTCGGTGGAGCATGCGATTCTTGACCTTGGGGTCATGAGTTCAAGCCCCACATGGAGGGTAGAGATTACATTAAAAAAAGATCTAAAAAAAAAAAAAAAAGAATCTCAGAAGGGGGAAACAGGGTAGGAATAGAAACAATAATTAAATAATTGTCCCCAGACTTAAGCCTGCTGGTAAAATGAATGAAAAGAAACCAACATCTAGACTAACCAGGTGACATTATTAAATATTTCAAGGATAAAGAAAAAAGCCTTCAAGAATCCAGCCAGGGAAAAACAAAAACAAAACAGTTTATCTCTAAAGGAACTGAACTCAAGCTGGCCTCAGAATTCTGCAACGCTGTAGGACACAAGTCAAAGCATATCCCACAGAATTCTCAGGGTAAATGTTTATAATTTAAGAATTAAGTGTAGACTTAGCCAAGTTGTCATGCAGTTGTGAGAGCCTCAAAAATAAGTGCTTGGGCTTAAAGTCTCAAAAATTAAACCACCCAGATTATCTGTTCTGAAAGAAAAAATGGCTCAAACACATACTGCTGAATTAGAACTCAAGAAAAGAGAAGAAAGTCATGGCATGAAAGGACTTATGCTTAAAAGATCTTTGAGTGTCAGGGGCGTCTGCGTGGCTCAGTTGGTTGGGCGTCTGACTTTGGTTCAGGTCATGATCTGTGAGTTCGAGCTCTTCATTGGACTCTGTGCTGACAGTTCAGAACCTGGAGCCTGCTTTGGATTCTGTCACCTTTCCCTCTGCCCCTCCCCTCCTCGTGCTCTGTCTCTCTCTCTCAGAAATAAACATTAAAAAATTTAAAAAAAAAGATCTTTGAGTGTCTAAAATGAGAGAAAATACAGAATATAAGAAAAAAGAAATTTGTTTTTCCAAGAAGAATAATCAAGGTAGAAAGGGCCAGATTGCACTAAAATCAAGCTGGGAGAGGTGGAGAGTGGGAGGTAAAGAATGAGGGGAGGACACCTGGCTGTCTCAGTCAGTAAAGCATGAGATGTCTGATCTCGGGATCAGGAGTTCAAGCCCCATGTTGGGCATAGACCTTACAGAAAGAAAGAAAGAAAGAAAGAAAGAAAGAAAGAAAGAAAGAAAGAAAGAAGGAAGGAAGGAAGGAAGGAAGGAAGGAAGGAAGAGGGGAGGGAGGGAGGAAGGGAGGAAAGAAAGAAAGAAAGAAAGAAAGAAAGAAAGAAAGAAAGAAAAAGAATCGGGGGGATGCACCTGGGTGGCTCAGTCGGTTGGGCGTCCAATTTCATTCAGATCAGGTTGTGATCTCACGGTTTGTGAGTTCGAGGCCCGTGTCGGGCTTTGTGCTGACAGCTCACAGCCTGGAGCCTGCTTCAGATTCTGTGTCTCCCTCTCTCTGTTCCTCCTCTGCTGTGCTCTGTCTCTCTCTCTCTCTCAAGAATAAATAAAGATTTAAAAAATTTAATAAAAAAAAGAATGAGGGGGAATAAAGTGTGCTAAGTACTGCATCTTACACTGGAGAAATCAAGAACTGTGATTTCACTGTGATATTGAAAAGAGGTAGTTTTCTTTAATTTAAAGGTAGGCAAAAAAATAATAATAAAGTAAAAATAAGTGTAGATAATTTTAGAATAAAAACAGGATATATAACTTCCAAATCATTAAACAGACTTTAAAAAGCAAAGAGGGGCACCTGGGTGGCTCGGTCAGTTAAGCGCTCAACTCTCGATTTCGGCTCAAGTCATGATCTCGCAGTTTGTGGGATGGAGCCCTTCCACAGGGCTCTGTGCTGACAGTGTGGAGGTGTGAAGCTGACTTGGGCTTGTTGTCTCTCTCCTTCTCTCTCTGCCCCTCCCCCTCAAAATAAATACACTTCTAAAAAATTAAAAATTAAAAAATAAAATAAAAAGCAAAGAATACATAGTCCAGACAGTAAGAGACAAGAAAAAGAGAAAATTATGCAGAATATGAAAAAAAAAAGATTAAGAAAATAAGATGAGGGGCGCCTGGGTAGCTCAGTCAGTTAAGCGTCTGACTTCAGCTCAGGTCATGATCTCACAGTTTGTGAGTTCGAGACCCGCATCGGGCTCTGAGCTGACAGCTCAGAGCCTGGAGCCTGTTTCAGATTCTGTGTCTCCCACTCTCTCTGCCCCTCCACTGCTCACTCTCTGTCTCTCTCTGTCTCTCTCTCTCTCTCTCTCTCAAAAATAAATAAACATTAAAAAATATTTTTTTTAAAGAAAATAAGATGACAGAAAAATTCTAAAACATCAGAGTATTTATCCAATCTATCCTTGACTGTTTATGATAAACAGTATTTCATTTATTCACTTATTATTTCAGTAATCTTCTGGAATATCATAAAGCCATTAAAATTAGGTTAGTAAAGGGGTACCTAGGTGGCTCAGTCAGTTAGGCATCTGACTTTGGCTCAGGTCATGATCTCACCTTTCCCGAGTTCGAGCTGACAGCTCAGAACCTGGAGCCTGCTTTGGATTCTGTGTCTCCCTCTCTCTCTGCCCCTCCCCTGCTAGTGCTCTCCCTCCCTCTCTCTCTCAAATATGAATAAAAATTAAAAAATAAATGAATAAACATTAAAAAATAAATAAATAAAAATTAGGTTAGCAAAGTATATGGAATGTTATACAAAATATAACAAAAAGCAAGATCAACATTATTTCTACAGTAATTCCAATTTAATTGAAGATATAGAAATGGACAGGCAGTCCTGCAGCATAATGGTTGATTATAGACTTTAGAATTGGATCTAGATTTGTGTCTCAGATCTACTATTTACTAACTGATGACCTTAGGCCAACAATTAACTCTCATCCTCAATTTACTCACCTGTAAAGTGAGAATGATAGTATCTTCTTGGAGAACTACTGAGAAGATTACAAGAGATAAATGTATAAAAAGGAAATCAAAGTAACTGACATACTCAGTAAATGATAACTAATATATACATGTGTGTGTGTGTATTATATAGAGACAGAGATTATACAGTATACAGATTATACATGTATGTATGTACATATATTGCATATGTACACTAATATATAGTTTATATAATGTGTTTATATGTTATGTATAATAAGTCATATATAATATCTGTGTGTGTCATGTTAACAATGGTTATCTCTAGGTGGTAGAATTTGGGGTGATTTTTATTTGTTTCTTTATACTTTTTATTTCCTCTTCCTGCTTTTCTGCATTTTCCAAAATTTCTACAGAGAATATGCTTGCTTTTGCAATTAGAAAAAAGTTATTATTTATAATTAAAATATATAATAAAAAGTTTGTAGGGTATCAGTACAAATAGAAAGAATATATTATAACCATCCAAAAGCAATATCCATTCTTAGATACCTAAAATGCACAAAATTATCTGTAAATGCAGCAGTGTCTCTCAAATAGTCTGAGTTCAGTTTTAGCAAAACAAAACAAATGTCTTTTTCTCTGAATGGTGAATGCCTTGGAGTTACTCCAGAATAATATTGAATTATTCACATTGAATGGTGAATGCCTGGAGTTACTCCAAAATAATATGAAATCGAACTTTATTTCAGAAAGGATTTTTAAGCCTAAAATCCTACAAATTGAATCAGTCCTGGTATGTGTATCTGTTCCAAACACCAATCTCCAAATTTACAGAGACTAGGTCTGGCCCTAGGAGATTAAGATGTACTAGACAAATACTACTTGACGGTGAGGGTAGAGGTTTGGGGGGCAGGGAGAGTAGAGAATGTTGAAGCCCACCACCAATCATTAAAGTGTTATTAGTAACATCCATTTCCACTCCAAGTGATCTTTACCAGGTAGTGTGTGAAACACATTTCATTCATTCATTTAGTCTTTCAGTTAATATTTATTTCTGAGCCTATTGTTATACATGTGGCACTGTACCAGGGAGTGGATTTGCAGTGGAGAACGGGGTCCCTGCTTGCATAGGGCCAAGAGCCTAGTAGAGAAGACAAATACTTATCCAAATGGACATATAATTGCAAATTGTGATGAGGATTACAGAGAAGAGTACAGAATATTATGAAAGATAATTGGGGGAGGGGATATTTTAGGGTAGGAGAAGGGAGGGGTTCAACATGACCTCTCTGAGTAAGTGACATTTCAGCCGGAACCCAGAAGATGAGTAAGAGTTAGGGGAAAGGATGGGGAAGAGTGTTCCAGGAAAAGAAAATGGCATATGCAGAGCCCATAAGGTAGGGAAAAAAAAGTTTGGAGCCTTGGGGTAATTGAGAGAGGATCAGTGCAATCTCTTACGGAAAGGCATGTCCAGGCTCCACTGTTTCTAATCTCAGTAATTGCAGAGCACGGTGCAGGATACGAGGCACAGGTCTTACTCAGATCTGTCACTTAGCTGCTCAACTTTATTGCTGAGCCTTGTTTCGACATCCTTGAAATGAGAATTATGAGTTTCCTTCTGGAGCTTCTTGTGAAAGTGCAATATATTTCATCTGTGAAATACTTGCCCTTTTTATTGTATTACTTAAGCGTATTTATAATGGAATCATCAACAAAATGTGGCATTTTCACTCTTAAAATGCCCATTCTGAGAAAAAGGAGTAGGAACTCTCCAGCAGTTTAGGAAAGTGAGAAGAAGGAACAATAGTCACTCATTTGCAATTGTCATTCAATTCCAGAAGGCTAATTATGATCGTGAGCTAGGTCATCTATTTTTGTAAAAGTAAACTGTTGTTTACAAGGAAATGGTCTGTTTGAACCTTAAGGGGAATCCGGTGGCTTAGCCTGAGAGTTTCATTGTGAAATTTCTAGATCTTCATGGTTTTCACTCAAATATATTCCTGCTTTTAACCACGTGGTACTTAGATACGTGTCACAATCAAAATGACAAAAATCTATCCAAAGTCTTCCCCTCTATCTTACACTTGTCCTAACTTCCATGTGCCAGGCATAATGCTGAACGCTTGCACGCAATAGTTCAGTTAAGCCTTGCCGTAACAGCCTTATGGAATCCAGTCTCATTATTTAATTATATAGTTATTATAAATAACAATTCTCATTATTTACAGTAGTTATTCTATAATGTGGAAACCATTGCTACTAAGGCAGATACCAGATTAGGTTCCTGTGAACCTGTGGTCATAATATTTTTTCAGCTGATCAAAATACATAACTTCGTTTTATGTGTGTTTCTGTTTAAAGATACCATATTTAATATATACTGACCCCTTAACATTGCAATCCTAACCAACAGCACTATAATTCACGCCTGAATGAAGCTTATCCAATATGTGTATTTTCTCCATCGTCTCCTTGGCAGCCTTTTTGTACTTGGGAACAGTAGACAGCACTTCCCCAATATGCTTGGAGGCCATCTAATTGGTGAAATCAACAGAAAGCATAAAATGCAAAAAAATGTGACACTATTTAGTGTTAGACCACACTATTTAGACCACAAAAAGGACACATGTTTACAGTGTGAGAGCTGAAGCGAGAAGGCAGATCTCAAGCTGGGAACTTGCAAGGTGGACAACTCAAAATTTTCACTGCCCTGGGAACGACTGGGTGGCTCAGTCAGTTAATCATTTGACTCTTGATTTCAGCTCAAATCAGGATCTCTCAGTTTGTAAGTTCAAGCCCCACATTGACAGCACAGAGCCTGCTTGGTATTCTCTCTGCCCTTCCCCTTCCCTTTCTCTCTCTCTCTCTCAAAAATAAATACATTTTTTTAATTAAAAATAAATAAAAAATAAATTTTCACTGTTCTGCACGTGTCCACAAAGAGGCACAAAAGCACCACAAGTACTGATTTGGGAATTACAAAGAAGTTTTAGCAACCAGGCAAATTTACAAATACAGAATCTATAAATAATGTGGATCAACTGTAGGTTTATGATTTTCATTATTCAGATGAAGAAACTGAAGATCAGAGAGGTGAAGTCACTTTCCCAAGATCATTCTAATAAAAAGTGTTAGGGGTGCCTGGCTGGCTCAGTCAGTGGAGCATGCAACTCTGATCTCAGGGTTGTGAGTTCAAGCCCCATGTTGGGTATAGAGATTACCTAAAATAAAATCTTAAATAAATAAATAGCGGTAAATATAGGATTCAACAGTTCTGCTCAACTCCAAAGCCAAATGCTTCCAACCACTATTATCTCCTGAAGTCTATTAATAGGGAAACAGTTAAACAAATTGTAATAGTAAAATCCTACAGAAAGTTATGTAAGGTGATGTATAGGTGATACCTTAGTACTACATTCCTATTATTTAATGAGTTACCAAATGAAATCGTAGGTGTTCTTACAAAGATCTTTCTATTCATTTTCTCACTTGATTCTAATAATCACCCTGCGAGGTAGGAGCTGTCTGAATCCCTATATGATGGATTTGAAAATTGAGGCCCAGAAGAGTTATGTAACTTCTTTAAGATCATACAGCAAATAAGAAAAGCCTATCTCAAGCTTTTAACCACCATATTATTCTAAATCCAAGAAAGAGCACATGACCAAAAGAGCAACAAAAAGACAGAAATTGAACATTGGGAAAAATCTGATAAAACAAGTAAATATTAGGGGCACTTGGGGGGCTCAGTTGGTTGAGCGTCCAACTCTTGATTTCGGCTCAGGTCATGATCTCATGGTTTTATGGGTTTGAGCCCTGCATCCAGCTCTGCGCTGACAGTGGAGAACCTGCTTGGGAGTCTCTCTCTCTCTCCCTCTCACTCTGCACCTCCCCTGCTCATGCTTTCTCTGTCTCTTTCAAAATAAAGAAATCAACTAAAAATTTTTTTTATTTAATTTATTTTTTTTAATTTTTTTTAACGTTTATTTATTTTTGACACAGAGAGAGACAGAGCATGAGCAGGGGAGGGGCAGAGAGAGAGGGAGACACAGAATCTGAAGCAGGCTCCAGGCTCTGAGCCATCAGCACAGAGCCCGACGCGGGGCTCGAACTCAGGGACCACGAGATCGTGACCTGAGCTGAAGCCGGACGCTTAACTGACTGAGCCACCCAGGCGCCCCTATTTTATTTTATTTAAAAACATTTTTTAACATTTATTTATTTTTGAGATACAGAGAGAGACAGAGCATGAACAGGGGAGGGACAGAGAGAGGGGGAGGCATAGAATCTGAAGCAGGCTCCAGGCTCTGAGCTGACAACACAGAGCTTGATGTGGGGCTCGAACTCATGGACTGCAAGATCATGACGTAGGCTGAAGTCAGTGCTCAACAAACTGAGCCACCCAGGCACCCCTAAACTTAAACATTTTTTTTAAAAAAACAAGTGAAGATTATTAAAAAAAATAAGACAGAAACACAAAACTTATTCAAGCACTCATAGTATATGACTACAAAGGAAGGGTAAGAGAAAGATGTGCTTATTCAATGAGAATCTATTTAGTATGCAGTTAACAGAGATTTTTACAGAATTTTAATTTCTGACCCTTACATAAAATTTTATCAACAGATTAAGGGATGAGAAAGAATAAACAATAGCATATATCATTGGGAATATGCTAAAGGATGGAATGTTCCATATAAATCTTTACAGAAAATTTTGTTGTCTAGTAAGCAAAACAGTCCAGATTGTGGGAAGTGTTAAATCAAAGGCTTATATTCCAGCCAGTGCAACGCCATTAGGTTTTCAGAAACAGGACGTCAGGTTTCATGTGTGAGCTACATAAGTGTTCAGGTAACTGTCTTTTTCCATGAGTTCAAACTCCATTCAAATTTGTGGGAATGGGGTACATGTTAGTTTACCTAGCCAGAGGGCAACGAGGTCTATCTTGGAAAATCTGGGGACTAAAAATTCCTCTGGGCTGTCTTTCTCAATTAAGCTGCTTTTGGTTGCAAGCAACAGAAAACTCCAGCTCAAATGATTTAAGTAAGGAAAATTTAGGGGCGCCTGGCTGGCTCAGTCAGTAAAGCATGCAACTCTTTTTTTTTTTTTTTTAATTTTTTTGTAATGTTTATTTCTGAGACAGAGAGAGAGACAGAGCATGAGCAGGGGAGGGACAGAGAGAGAGGGAGACACAGAATCAGAAGCAGGCTCCAGGCTCTGAGCTGTTAGCACAGAGCCCGACTCGGGGCTTGAACTCACAAACTGTGACATCATGACCTGAGCCGAAGTCGGTCACTCAACCGACTGAGCCACCCAGGCGCCCCAAGCGTGCAACTCTTGATCTCAGAACCTTGAGTTCAAGCCCTACGTTAGGAGTTGGAGTTTACTTAAAATAATAATGATAATGATAATAATAATAAAATTAAATAAATAAGAAAAGTTATTATCTCACATAATAGACAGGAGATAGTGTAGTTACTAAGATGTTTAATTTAGCAGCAGATGACATTATCATGGATATAGGAGGTTTGATGGGTTTTTTTTTTGTTTTTTTCTCCCTTCCCTCTCTGTCATCTTTAGTGTGTTGGCTTTTATCCTCAGGGTTATCTCCTCATGGTTGTGTGATGGCTGCTGCAGTTCTAGGGTATCACATGTTGACATGGCCGCATCAAAAGAAACTTTTCATTCTGTATGTCTGTATCTTTCCCTAAGGGTCTATCTCTCACCCCAAAATACCTGTTTCATGCATCATTGATTAGAATTATATTACATGCCCATGCCTAAACCATGATTGGCTTAGACCAAATAAAAATTCACCTCCTGGAGATAGGAAGGACCGAGGTGTCCATATCTCAGTAAAGTTGGAGTTCTGTTAGCAATAAAAAATAGAAGGGAGCAGCAGTTGGGAAGGCAACAAACAGGGTCAACCACACTACTAAATAGTGATTATTTAATGTCATCACACCCGTAGGCTAGAGCCAGAAAATATACTGTTTGGATAGTAATATCCTGTATACTTAGGTGTTATTAATTGATAATAGAGCTCTTTAATAAGTCACTTCAACATCCTAAGTATACTTTTTTTTTTTGGTAAGAATAATATGAATAACTCCTCCCCCACCCCAATCCATTTGGGTGAAAGTTGCCAACATGATGTCCCATTATCCACAAATACTTTAGAATGTAATTCCTACAAACATGGATGTTCTCCTACATAACTACAATCCATCATCAAAACTGATACGTGACTGCCACCTAATACTCAGAATCTATTCATATTGTCCCAATAATGTCCTTTGTAGCTACGGATTAGATCTAAGGTTTTATGTTGCATTTAGTTGTGACCTTTAATCTGGAATAGTAGTTCTTTAATCTTTCCTTGACTTTTAATATCTTACACGTTTGAAGACTGTTGGCCAATGATTTTGTAGACCGCCTCTTAAGTTGGGTTTGACTGATGTTTCCTAATGATTAGATTCAAGTAAGGCAGGGATACCTGGGTGGCTCAGTTAGTTAAGCATCCAACTTTGGCTCAGGTCATGCTCTCACAGTTCATAGATTTGAGCCCCGCAACAGGCTCTGTGCTGTCAACTCAGAGCCTGGAGCCTGTTTTGGATTCTGTGTCTCTCTGTCCCTCCCTCCTCTGCTCACGCTCTCTGTCTCTCAAAATAAATAAACAATTAAAAAATTAGATTCAGGTAGTGCATTTCTGGTAGAATTTTCACAGAAGTAACATTGTATTTTTCTCATCGCATCCTATCAAATGGTACACAATTTCAATTTGTGCCATTACTGGTGATGGTAACTTTGATCACTTGATTAATGTTGTATCTGCCAGGTTTCTCCACCCTAGAGTTTCTCTTTTTCACTTTGTAATTAAGTATTTTATGGGAAAGTATTTTGAGACTATGTGAAAATTCTGTTCCTCATGAAATTTTCACCCATTAATTTTAGTATTCACGATGTTTCCTGGATGAATTAACTATGGCTACAATGGTTACCAAATGGTGATTTTCTCATTCTAGTCTTCTTTCTGTGGTTATTAGTTAGCACTTGAGTGTAAAGAAAATCTTTCTAGTCCTCCGGTTTGTTTATTCATCTATTTATTTATATCAATATGGACTTATAGATTTCTGTATAATACATTATTGTCGTTATTTGTTTTATTTATTTAGTCCCTTTGAGCTGATTTCTGTGTCCTTTTGACATACCCTATCATTTTTTTAGTACTTTTTTTTTTTTTTTTTTTGCCAGAGTAAGATGTTCCAAGTTTATTTTATATTTCCCATATCCCAGCCTTGGAATAAGCTATTTCTCCCAGCATCCCTGATATCTTTTAACAGAGAGTACTATTTAGAAAACAAGATATGGGTACTGTGTACTCATTGCTATTGGGTTTTTGCTGTTCCCAGACCCTCTAGAAGCTAATGGTTGTTTATACATATATATGTATAGAATTTATGTTGTGTACAATATATAATATTGTTTACATGTATATATTATGTACATATATGTGTATGTACATACACAGACATTTGCATCTATAATATTTGTTTTTATGTCCGTTTCTATACACGTTAAACCTTGAGTTCACACTGTAAGTCCAATTCTAATATAATATTAGAGGGCCATTCTAGTTTTCTCCCTTTCTGTATCTGTGACTCCCACAGTGAAATATCCTCGATATTTACTTATTGAATTAATTCTCCCTCATTTTGCAAAGTGGCTAATCACCCAGATCCATGATGCCTCCTCCCCAGGCAAACACTCTCCCCACCCCACTCCCACTGCAACAATGTTCACCCAGTTGACACTGCCCTTTATGTGGACACCTGCTTTGCTCAGCACCACCAAATGGCTTTTGGACTGGATTATTTAGGAAGAGAGGGAGTCAGGAGGACAGGAAGGCAAGCAAGAAGACAGTCAGGGAGGCACGTTTGCCTTTTTTTTTTTTTTTTTTTAGATTTTTTTTTTAAGTTTACTTATTATTTTTGAGAGAGAGAGAGCTCGTGTGCACCCGCAAGCCAGGGAGAGAGGTAGAGGGAGAGAGAGAGAGAATCCCAATTCATGCTCAGCATGGAGCCCGACACAGGGCTGGATCCCACAAACCTGGAATCATGACCTGAGTCGAAATCAAGAGTTGGACACTCAACTGACTGAGCCACCCAGGTGCCTCTAAGATTTGATTGTTTAAGTAATCTCTACACCCAACGTGGGGCTCAAACCCACAACCCCAAGATCAAGAGTCACACACTCCACCAATGGAGCCACCCAGGGACCCCCATATGTTTGCCTTTGAATAAAACTTTTAGGAGACATATTTTAACCCAAAGGAGAACTATAGTGAAAAATGTTGGATGCTCTGACAGGCCAGTGGAAATTTTATTTTGGAGGAAGCAGATCCTCATGGCAATCATTAAGTAATAAGGTAAGTATAAATACAGTTTAATGTGAATTCGGTTTTTTTCTCTTCTACAGATTTATGTTCATCATTTTTACATGAAAATAAATCATACCACTTAAGCTAGAGCCTTGCTGCTCAGTGTGACCCACAAACAGTTGCATCAGCGTCTTCTAAACACAGAATCGCAACCCTGCCCTAGAGGACTCAATCAGCATCTGCGTTTAACAGGATCCTCCAGGTGATTCATCTGTACATTAAAATTTGAAAAGCACTGAGTTTGAACACTCACCAGTTAGTACCAAAATCCATCCTGGTCTCATTTTACAAAATGTACATAGTAAAAGTCGATCTTCACTAGTTCCAGAAGTTAAAGATAAAAATACTGTATCTTGCCTCCTAGACTATTATTTTTATTCCCTTGCTTCTTTCTTCTCTTCCTATCTGCCTGTCTGCCTCCCTCCCTTCCTCCTTTCCTTCTCTCCTTTTTAAAGTCTATTTCCCCTAAATAGTTGGTAAACACCTTTAGAATAGGAAGCATTTGCCGCGAAAGTTTACAGTTTAGTAGCCAGATACCAAAAAGTCTGGCTAGTGATTCACCAACTAACTTCTAAGGGAACTTTATTTATTTATTTATTTATTTATTTATTTATTTATTTATTTACTAAATGTTTATTCTTGAGACAGAGAGAGACAAAAGTGCGAGTGGGGGAGGGGCAGAGAACGAGAGGCAGACACAGAATCCAAAGCAGGCTCCACTCCAGGCTCTGGGCTGTCAGCACAGATCCTGACACGGGGCTCAAACTCACAGACCGTGAGATCATGACCTGAGCCAAAGTGGACGCTTAACTGACTGAGCCATCCAGGTGCCCCAGAGGGAGCTATATTTAAAGACTATAGTGGAATCAAATCCAGTTAGATGGCTCTGCTCTCAGAGTTAGCTTCAAACGAAAGAACTGAATTATTTGCTATTATCTTCCTTATTGTGAAATGTCAGCATTTCAACTGTGGAATCAACCTGGATTCAGTCTGAGACTTGCTGGCTGTGTAAACTTGGGCAAGACTTTTAAACTCTCTGAACTTCCATTTCTATTTTTGGAGAGCTTAAGCTCATGGGCTTTGGAATAAGAAAGCCTAGCTTTGAATCTTGCTTCTTCCCATTCTGCCCTATATAGACTAGGGCAAGCTATTTAACCTCCTTGATCCTCAGTAAAATATAGAACCACTTTGCCACAGGAAAATGCATGCCAAATGCTTACCCAGTACCTTGGCATGTTATCTGTATCCAATAATTAAGTCTATGTTATTTTTCAATTTTGAAATAATGATAATCATCTGCAACAAAGGTTGTTGGGATAGCTTAGATGAGATAACACAGAGTCTGAAGAGTGTCCGGCACAGAGTAAGCACTCAGTAAATACTACCTACAATTGGTTCACAGGGTTGTTGGGAGGACCCAGGGGAATAAGACAATGTGACTCATAACCATTATTGTTTCCTCCAATAAGGGATAATTCTTCTTCTGGGTCTTATTTTATTTTATTTCTTTTAACAATTTTTTAAGTTTTATCTACTTAAGTAATGTTTACACCCAACATGGGGCTCGAACTCACAACCCCAAGACCAAGAGTCACGTGCATGCTCTTCAGACTGAGCCAGCCACGCACCCCTTACTCTGGGTTTTAGAGTGTTGTGGTTTTTGCTTTTGTTTTAAAATTTTTTTTAATGTTTATTTATTTTTGAGAGAGAGACAGAAACAGAGCACGAGAGGGGGAAGGGCAGAGAGAGAGGGAGACACAGAATCTGAAGCAGGCTTCAGGCTCTGAGCTGTCAGCACAGAGCCCAATGTGGGGCTTGACCTGAGCAGAAGTCAGACGCTTAACCAACTGAACCACCCAGGCACCCTTGGGTTTTAGAGAGTTTTGACTATAGTGTCTCTAACCTGCAAGTTGTGTGTGTGTGTGTGTGTGTGTGTGTGTGTGTGTGTGTGTGTGTTTCTCAAGCCATGCCACATTGTACTTAGTCCCTATACTTATCACTTATTTATACACTGGGATGCTACAGAAGGCAGCAGCTGGGCATTTCCACTAGGATCTGGCTGAGTAAACCTCCTCTGTACTGAAGATCCTGCTCCTGAAATGGCCAGTACCATCCAGTTCTTCCCAGACGAGTGGCTGGATTTGGACTGCTAAAAGGGAAAGGGGAAAGCAGGAGGCAAGAAATGACCCCAAATCTTTAAGATAAACGGCAAGGACTACATCTGCCTAGGAAATGACTTCTTTGAAGGCCGTGCAAAGGATAAAAGGAGGAACAGTGGGAAGAACAGCATCCAATTGCTATGGCAACTGGAATTTTGCAAATAAATACTTCAGCATAGCTTGTTTCTCAAACAAACTGACCTATTCTTTCCATTATTTGGTCCCCCTCCTGTTTCCTTATCCTTCCTTCATTAGTGTCCACCCATTCCTATCTTACCTCAGAATTAAAGGAAAAATAATACTCGTTTTTGAGCCTGTTTATCTACCCCCCTGCCAAATTCAATCTGGCAATACATTGTTTATACACTGAGACAGGAAGTGTCCTTATTATAAATCAGGAGCTCTGTCCCTTCACATGTGTCATCATACCAAGGTCCTGGGAGGGATGGTAAGACAGGAACCTCCCCCAAATCCTGACAGTCAAAACAATAAAGGTCTACTAATGACTTGTGAGTCACCCGATTTCTCTAAGCTTCCCTTTCCCGGTGTGCATGAAGGAAATGCTGCTCTGAAATAGCGGAAATGTGGGCAAGATCTGGGTCATTTGTATTCATAGTCAATTGACCCAGTTTGGACCCAGATTCCCTTTCCAGCCTTAGCTCTCACTGGTCTCCTGTGCTTTAGCCAAGCACGTCTACTTGTTCCTGGCGCACACACTTCTGTGCCTTGGCTCATGCTATTCTCTCTGCCTGGAATGCCCTCTCCCCTTTTCTCCATTTCCTCCTTCTATTTTATCAGCCTCTCATCTGTCTTATATGTCTCAAATCAAATAACACCTCTTCCGCAAAGCCTTCTCTGATTTCCATAGCTGGTATGGATCTTGCTTTTCTTGTTTGTGTTCTTTTCTGATATCTGTAGTTGTTTATTTCATCTGTATCTTTCATTCCACAGCCCCGCCCTTGGAAGAAATTAAGCCTGTTGAGAGCAGAGACCATATATTCTCCTTAATTCCCCACAGTCCCAAACTATAAATGGACTTTTTACTTATATGTAACCCTCCCCAGCCAGTGCTTGACTTATAAGTTCTTTAAGACCAAGGGCCGGGGCTCCTGGGTGGCTCAGTCAGTTAAGCATCCGACTTCGGCTCAGGTCATGATCTCACGGTCCGTGAGTTGGAGCCCCGCGTCGGGCTCTGTGCTGACAGCTCAGAGCCTGCAGCCCGTTTCAGATTCTGTGTCTCCCTCTCTCTCTGCCCCTCCCCTGTTCATGCTCTGTCTCTCTCTGTCTCAAAAATAAATAAACGTTAAAAAAAATTAAAAAAAAGAAAAAGACCAAGGGCCATGTCTTATTCCCTATTATAGATCCAGCATCTAGCTTCTTACTTGGCACATAGTTGGTACTCAGAACAAAATAATGGTTGAATTAATGAATAAAAGTAGATGTTTTTTTGGTAATGAATTAGATTAATTTGTAAAATAAAATTTTAAATTATTGGGGAAACTGAGTAGTTACAGGTTCATGGAATTCATTCATTCATTTAGTCAGCAGTGATGAAAGCAAATGAGGATCTGGACATCATGGAGCTCATGTTTTAATGGAACATGCAGAGAATTAACACACAAAGAAATAAGATAAATTCATATTATGGTAAGTACTGTGAAGGAAATAAACATGGCAATGAAATAAAGCCACTTTAAACAGGTAATAATAACAGGATGTTATTTGTAGGGTTTCTCAACCTCTGCACTATTGTCATTTGGGACTGGATAATTCTTTCTTTCAGGGGGCCGTCCTGTACATTCTAGAATGTTTAGGAGCATCCTTGGCTTGTACCCACTAGATAACAGTAACATACAACCCCACCAGTTGCGACAGTCAAAATGTCTCCGGAAGGGTTCTGGGTGGCTCAGTCGGTCGAACTTCCAACTCTTGATTTTGGCTCAGGTCATGATCCCAGGGTGGTGGAATTGAGCCCTGCATCTGGTTCTGTGCTGAGCATAGAGCCTGCTTAAGATTCTCTCTACCCCTGCCCCTCTGGGGTGCCTGGGTGGCTCAGTCAATTAAGCCTGGGACTCTTGATTTCAGTTCAGGTCCTGATCTCACACCTCATGGGATGGAGCCCTGCATTGGGCTCTGTGCTGACAGTGTAGAGCCTGCTTAAGAGTCTCTCTCTTTCCCTCTCTCTCTCTCTCTCTGCCCCTCCCCTGCTCACACGTGCTCTCTAAGGAAGAAAGAAAGAAAGAAGTTAAAAAGAAAAAAAAGAAGTAAGTTTGAACAGAAGAATGGGTAGAAATTGAAGTTCAACCTAGAACATGGGACCAGAAACTAAAATAGCTTGGAGTAGCCACTAAGTGAAAGGAGTGGATAGCAAGTGGGCAAATATTCTGACTCCTAATTCCTGAAGATCTTAATTGTATTTCTGGAAATATTATTTTGCCTGCTTTTTTAAAAATGAGATACAATTGACATATGACATTAATTTTAGGTGCACAACATGACTCAATATATGTCTATATTGCAATGTGATCATCACAATAACTCTGGTTAACATCCACCATCACACATTCTTACAATTCTTTTTCTTCTGGTGAGAATGTTTTTTTTTTTTAATTTTTTTTTAATGTTTATTTATTTTTGAGACAGAGAGAGACAGAGCATGAACGGGGGAGGGGCAGAGAGAGAGAGGGAGACACAGAATCGGAAACAGGCTCCAGGCTCCGAGCCATCAGCCCAGAGCCCGACACGGGGCTCGAACTCACTGACCACGGGATCGTGACCTGAGCTGAAGTCGGATGCTCAACCGACTGAGCCACCCTGGCACCCCTCTTCTGGTGAGAATGTTTAAGCGATCTACTCTCTTAGCAACTTTCTGGTATACAGTAGAGCATTATTAACGGTAGTCACCATGCTGCACATCACAACCTAATAAGGACTTACTTATTTTATATCTATGAGTTTTGTTTTGTTTGTTTGTTTTAGATTCCACATATAAATGAGGGAATACAGTATTTGTCTTTCTCTGACTTATTTCACTTAGCATAATACCATCAAAGTCCTTCCACATTGCTGCAAATGGCAAGATTCCTTTCTTATGGCTGAATAATATCCCATTGTGTGTGTGTGCATGTGTGTGCATGCGTGCACCTGTGTCACGTTTTCTTTATCTATTAATACATAATGGACACTTAGGTTGCTTCCATCTCTTGACTATTATAAGTAATGCTGTAGTGAACATGGGGGTGCAGATATCTTTTCAAGCTAGTGTTTTCCTTTCTTCTGGATGAATACCCAGAAGTAGAATTGCTGGCACATGGTAGTTCTATTTTTAATTTTTTGAGGAACTTCCATACTTCCACACTACTTTCCATAGTGGCTACACCAGTTTACATTCCCACCAACAATGCACATATCAGTTTCCTTTTCTTCACATCCTCACCAACACTTGTTATTTCTTTTCTTTTTGGTAATAGCCATTCTTTTTTTAAAAAATGTATTTAATGTTTGGGGCACCTGGGGCAACTGACCTGTGGCTCAGTCAGTTAAGTATCTGACTTCGGCTCAGGTCATGATCTCGCAGTTCGTGGGTTCGAGCCCTGCGTCGGGCTCTGTGCTGACAGCTCAGAGCCTGGAGCCTGCTTTGGATTCTGGGTCTCCTTCTCTCTCTGTTCCTCCCCTGCTCATGCTCTGTCTCTCTCTCTCTCAAAAATAAATAAAGATTAAAATTTTTTTTAATTATTTAATGTTTATTTATATTTGAGAGAGAAACAGCATGAGCAGGGGAGGAGCAGAGAGAGAGGGAGACAGAATCTGAAGCACATTCCAGGCTCTGAGCTGTCTGCACAGACCTCGATGCCAAGCTCAAACTCATGAACCGTGAGATCATGACCTGAGCTGAAGTCGGACACTTAACTGACTGAGCCACCCAGACTCCCCAGTAACAGCCATTCTAACAGTTGTGAGGTGATATCTCATTGTGGTTTTGATTGGCGTTTCCTGGGTGATTAGTGATGTTGAACACCTTTTCAGGTACCTGTTGGCTATCCGTATGTCTTCTTTGGAAAAATGTTTATTTAGATCCTCTGCTTATGTTTTATTGGATTGTTTGCCTTTTTGTTTTGTTTTGTGGCTATTGAGTTTTATGAGTTCTTGATATATTTTGAATATTAACCCTTTATCAGATATATGGCTTGCAAATATTTTCTTCCATTTCATAGATGGCCTTTTTGTTTTGCATATGGTTTTCTTTGCTATGCAAAAGCTTTTTAGTTTGATGTAGTTCCACTTGTTTAGTTTTGCTTTTGCTGCCTTCACTTTTGGTGTCAAATCGAGAAAATCATCACAAAGACTAATGTCAAAGGGCTTACCATCCACATTTTCTTCTTGGGATTTAAAAAATTTTTTTGTAATTGTTTATTTTTGCAAGACAGAGACAGAGCACAAGAGGGGGAAGGGCAGACAGAGAGGGAGACACAGATTCCAAAGCAGGCCCCAGGCTCTGAGCTGTCAGCACAGAGCCTGACATGGGGCTTGAACGCACAAACTGTCAGATCATGACCTGAGCCAAAGTTGGATGCTTAACCAACTGAGCCACCCAGGCGTCCCTCTTCTAGGGATTTTATAGTTTCAGGTCTTACTTTTCAAGTCTTTAATCCATTTTGAGTTGATTTTTGTCTATAGGGTGAGATAGCAGTCCAGTTTCATTCTTTTCTGTGGCTGTCCAGTTTTTCCAACACCATTTATTGAAGGAACTACCTTTTCCCATTTAATATTCTTGGTTCCTCTGTCATTGATTTACTATATATGTGTGGGTTTATTTCTATGCTCTCTATTCTGATCCATTGATCTATGTGTCTTTTTATGCTAATACCATAGTGTTTTGATGACTATAGCTTTGTAATATAGTTTGAAATCAGGAACTGTGATGCCTTTGTTCTTCTTTCTCAAGATTGTTTTGGCTATTCAGGATCTTTTGTAGTTCCATGCAAATTTTAGGATTGTTTGTTCTGTTTCTGTGAGAAATGCCATCGGAATTTTGATAGTGACTGCATTGAATCTGCATATTGCATTGGGTAATATGGACATTTTAGGTATATTAATTCTTCCTATCCATGGGCAGGGAATATCTTTCCATTTATTTGTGCCTTCCTTATTTCTTTCATCAGTGTTTTATTGTTTTCCATGTACAGGTCTTTCACTTTCTTGATTAAATTTACTACTAGGTATTTTACTCTTTTTATTCCATTCGCAAATAGGATTATTTTCTTAGTTTCCTTTTGTTTTTTTTTTTTTTACTTTTTAAAATGTTTTTTTTATTTAAAAAAAAATTTTTTTAACATTTATTTATTTTTCAGACAGAGAGAGACAGACCATGAACAGGGGAGGGGCAGAGAGAGAGGGGGACACAGAATCCGAAGCAGGCTCCAGGCTCTGAGCGGTCAGCACAGAGCCCGACGCGGGGCTCGAACTCACGGCCCGCGAGATCATGACCTGAGCTGAAGTCGGACGCTTAACCGACCGAGCCACCCAGGCGCCCCTGATTTTTAAAATGTTTTTATTTATTTTTGAGAGAGAGACAGAACATAAGTAGGGGAGGGGCAGAGAGACACACACACAAAGAATCTGAAGCAGGCTTCAAACTTTGACCTGTCAGTACAGAACCTGATGTGGGGCTTGAACTTGTGAACTGCAAGATCATGACCTGAGCCAAAGTCGTATGCTTAACCGACTGAGCCACCCAGGTGCCCCTCTTAGTTTCTTTTCTGATAGTGTGTTATTAATGTATAGAAATGCAACTGATTTTTGTACATTGATTTTGTATCCTGCAACTTTACTGAATTCATTTTCTAGTTCTGATGGGGGTTTTTTTGGTGAAGTCTTTAGGGTTTTGAAACATAATACATAAATTAACACCAAATGACTGATGAAAGTGGACACTCCAGAGGCTTTGGGTTTGTAACTTTTGAGAATTTTGGAAATGCTCAGAAAGCCATCAAAGGCACACACTGAAAAATCCTTAATGGAAACCAGTTTATGCCGGTAGGGCACAGAACGAAGCAGAGAGACGATCTGAATTAAAGCACAAATTTGAGCAAATAAAACGGTAAACCCACCAGGTGCAAGGGTGCTAATCTTTATGTGAAAGATGTTGAAGATGCTATTGTTAATCAATGGCTAAGAAGAGAATTCTCCCACTTTGGCACAATCACTAGTGCCAAGGTCACTAGAGAGGCTGGCTGCAGCCAAGTCTTCAGCTTCACTTGCGTTACATCTCCCGAGGAAGCAAACGAGCCATCATGGGAATGGATGGAAGAACTGTGAGCACCAAACCACTGCATGTGGCCATTGCACAAAGCAAGGAGGAGCGCCAGGCTCTCACCAAGCACTAAATGGAGAAAATGGAGACTACGGGAATTGGAGGTAATGCTATCATCAACTCTCACGGGCAGCAGCAACATCAAGTAACTTCATGCCAATTGTCCTTCAGACAACACGGAAGTGCACAACTCTGCAAGCCTGTGGTCAGGGCCAAACCTCATCTATCCCAATATATGCAGTGGTATCCCCTCAGCAGCAGCACCTAAATCATCATTTAGCACCTGCAGACCACCGCAACTTCTAGCAGTCAAGCCAGCCTATCAGATCACCAGTCCAACAACCCAGACCTTGGCTATTCACCTTCTAACTTCTGCCTCAAGACCATGTCTGACTCAAGGATTCAAAAAAGTTGCAGGTGTTTCAGGTGTTCACAGGCCTCTAAAGTTTAAAGTAGAAAGACCATCATCCATCCAGAAGCCTAACCCTGTTTGTAGACAAGGTCATGATATGTTGAATGTATCTGTGTTAGCATCAGCTATTACTCAGAAGATCTTGGATGAGAAGCTGGTTCCTCTGATTCAATCTGTTCACCCAACTCCAGATGGAGAAAACTCTGGCATATTATTGGAGATGGATGATGCTGAAATTCTTCATATGCTCAAATGTCCTGAGTCTCTCCATGCCCGAGTTGATGAAGCCATCCTTATTCTACAATCCACCCGAACTCAAAATACTGCCCTGAAATCTACTAACAGCACTCCCAGTATTCGACCTGTGTAAGATGAAATTCCTGCTGGCAGAAATGAAAATTCCAAACAACGAAAAAACAGAAAGATTGGAGGAAATGATGAGAACAAAATCTTTTTTAAAGAAAAATAATTTTACACTTTACCAAGAAATATCAAGACAATTATTGATTGTCTTTTTTTTTCCTTAATAAATTTCCTGTAGCAAGCAAGCAGAAGCAATAAAAATCAGTCTAATGACCTTCAAGCTGTTTCTAAAATTAGAAGCTCCATAAATATTGTGGTTGATGACTATGGCATTTCTCCTATGGAAAGCATATTTTAAAATAATGGCTGATCCAATATTTTCCCTTTCACTTTCCTCTTTCTGTGCATATGCAACTCTTGGATAACAACTCATGCCAATTACCGTATCTCATATTCCCCTTAACTCCCCTAACGCCCAAATTGGTTCAGGAATGGGCATATGTCCCAAGACAGGATATGCAGGGCTAATAAGACCTAAGTTTTGGGACTGTTGTTCCAGCTATCAGGGAAATCTTTTCTGCCAGATAGAGGTACATAACTCCAGGACCTGTTAACAGCTGGCTTGGCACCAAGAAGAGAGAGCCTGCCTGAAAATGGAGTCATCACCAAGGAAGTAGACATTGTTTGAGTCCTGGATCAAACTCTATCAGAAGCAAGAAACTGTTTGAGTGGTATGTGAACCAATAAACTTTTGTTGTTTTGTTTTATATTTTTGTTTAGGCAGTTCTGGTTGGATTTTCTAACATTTGCAACATAGAGTCCTGTCTGACACAGACAAATTCTAGCATACGAAACTACAGTAACCATGTTTCTTTTTTTTTTTTTAAGTTTATTTATTTTCGAGAGAGAGAGTGAGCCCGGAGGGGCAGAGAGAGAGAGAGAGAGAGAGAGAGAGAGAGAGAATCTCAAGCAGCCTCTACACTCTCCGCACGCAGAGCCCGACGCAGGGCTCCATCCCACAAACTGTGAGATCATGACCTGAGCTGAAATCAAGAATCCAGCCAGGCGCCTCCAGTAACCATGTTTTATAATCTAAAAACCTATACTGCAACTAGGTATAGAAAGATACAATTTTAGGGGCCCCGGGTGGCTCAGTCAGTTAAGCATCTGACCCCTGATTTCAGCTCAGGTCACAATCTCACTGATCTCACTGTTTATGAGATCAAACCCCATGTCAGGCTCTGTGCTTGGGATTCTCTCTCTCTCTCTCCTTCTCTCTCTGCCCCTCCAACACTCTCTGTCTCTCTCTCTCTCTATTTCAATAAATAAGTAAACTTAGAAAAAGATAAATTTTTACCCTATGACCCAGCAATTGCACTACTAGGTATTTATCCAAGGGATACAGGTGTGCTGATTTGAAGAAGCACATGCACCGCAATGTTTATAGCAGCACTATCAACAATAGCCAAAGTATGTAAAGAGCCCAAATGTCCATTAACAGATGAATGGATAAAGAAGATGTGGTATATATATACAATGGGTATTACTCAACAATCAAAAAGAATGAAATCTTGCCATTTGCAACTACATGGATGGACTAGAGGGCATTATGCTTAGTGAAATTAGTCAGAGAAAGACAAATATCATATGACTTCACTCATATGAGGACTTTAAGATATAAAACAAATGAACATAAGGGAAGGGAAGCAAAAATAATATAAAAACAGGGAGGGGGACAAAACATAAGAGACTCTTAAATATGAAGAACAAACATAGGGTTACTGGAGGGGTTGTGGGACGGGGGAGGAGCTAAATGGGTAAGGGGCACTAAGGAATCTACTCCTGAAATCATTGTTGCACTATATGCTAACTAACTTGGGTGTAAATTTTAAAAAATAAATAAAAAAAGAGAAAGGGAAAAAAAAAAGAAAGAGGAAGCAGGGAATGCACATATATTAAAAAAGAGAAACAAAGAATAAACATATATGAAAAGAAGAACACGTCTTGTAAAAATATAAACAGTTGAAAAGCCAAATGAAATCATCTTTAGCTGCCATAGACCAAAAAAAAAAAAAAAAAAGATATATTTTTAAACATTAACTCAGAATTCTTGATATTTTTTTGACGTGCCATCACTCCACACTTTGATGAAAAACTATCAAAAAATTTTCCATGTCATAAATATAGATTTTAAATATCTACTCAAAAAAATCTATTCAAAAACAATTTTGCCTTGGGGCACCTGGCTGGCTCAGTTGGTGGAGTATGTGACTCTTAATCTCAGTATTGTGAGTTTGAGCCTCACGTTGAATTTAGAGGTTACTGAAAAATAAGGTCTTTGAAACAAAACAAACAAACAAAAAAAAACAATCTGGCCTTAATAAAACTAAATGACAGAGCTCCTGGCTGGCTCAGTCAGAAGAGCATGCGACTCTTGATCTCAGGGTCATGAGTTCAAACCCATGTTGGGTATAGAGATTATTTATATTTTTAAAAGTTTATCTATTTATCTTGAGAGAAAGAGAAAAAGGATGAGATGGGGAAGGGCAGAGAGAGAGGGAGGGAGAGAGATTCTCAAGCAGGCTCCACACTCAATATAGAGCCCAACGTGGAGCTTGAACTCACAAACTGTGAGATCATGACCTGAACTGAAATCAAGAGTTGGATGCTTAACTGGGCTTGAACCCACCAACTGCGAGATCATGACTTGAACCAAAGTCAGTCTCTTAACTGACTGAGCCACCCAGGCACCCCTAGAGATTACTTTAACACACACACATGCACACACAAACCAAACAAAAAACCCAAAATGACTATATCCCAGAGTCAATTAATTAATTGTGAAAGATAAGAGATTTCCTTCCATTTTCTGTGCTTTGCTTTCAACCCCAACTCAATTCAAATATAAACATGGATATTTTAGGGGAACCTGGCTGGCTCAGTTGGTAGAATGTGCCACTCTTGATCTTAGGGTTATGAGTTTGAGCCCCACACTGGGGATAGAGCTTACTTTTAAAAAAAGAACGTGGGGGTGCCTGGGTGGCTCAGTGGGTTAAGCATCTGACTTCAGGTCATGATCTTGCAGTTCATGAGTTCGAGCCCTGCATTGGGGTCTGTGCTGATAGCTCAGAGCCTGGAGCCTGCTTTGAATTCTGTGTTTATCTCTCTCTCTCTGCTCCTCCCCTGCTCATGCTCTGTGTCTCTCTCTCTCTCAAAAATAAATAAACATTTTTTTAAAAGGACATAGAGAGGCACCTGGGTAGCTCAGTCGGTTAAGCCTCCTACTTCGGCTCAGGTCATGATCCCATAGTTCATGAGTTGAGCCCCAAGTTGGGGTCTGTGCTGAGAGAGAGC
Organism: Panthera leo; assembly: GCF_018350215.1. Lineage (NCBI taxonomy): Eukaryota > Metazoa > Chordata > Mammalia > Carnivora > Felidae > Panthera > Panthera leo. Next base: position 17,330,937 of record NC_056692.1, on the reverse strand, counting down.
TCAGAGCCTGGAGCCTGTTTCAGATTCTTTGTCTCCCTCTCTCTCTCTGCCCCTCCCCCACTAGCTCTCTGTCTCTGTCTCTCTCAAAAATAAACATTAGAAATTTTTAATAAAAAAGAACATAGATATTTTAAATGGTACATTAAAACATTTGCTAAGATTAATATAAAATGGGTTTCTGACTTCCCATATAGTATTGTGCTTCCTTCTAGAAACAAAGAAGTAACAAGTTAAAAAAAAAAGTGAGATAAAGATAATTCTTAGATAATAAGCATTGTTAAACTGGGTGGTATAATATAATAAGTGTCATAAAAGGAGTATGGGCAAAGAGCTTTTGGAAGCACAAAGGGTACGGTAATGTTGGCAGACTCAGAGAGGAAGTGACATTTGAGCTGTGTTTAAAAATGAGATGGAGGGGCTCCTGGGTAGCTCAGTCGGTTGGGTGACCGACCCTTGGTTTCAGCTCTGGTCATAGTTTTGGCAGTTTGTGAGTTTGGGCTCCACATCAGGTTCTGTGCTGACAGTGCAGAGCCTGCTTGGGATTCTCTCTCTCCCTCTCTCTCTCTTTGCCCCTCCCCCCTCTCAAAAATAAACATTAAAAAAAAACCTTTTTGGGGCACCTGGGTGGCTCAGTCGGTTGAGTGTCCGACTTCAGCTCAGGTCATGATCTCACAGTCTGTGAGTTCAAGCCCCGCATCGGGCTCTGTGCTGATGGCTCAGAGCCTGGAGCCTGCTTCCGATTCTGTGTCTCCCTCTCTCTCTGCCCCTTCCCTGCTCATGCTCTGTCTCTCTCTGTCTCAAAAATAAAAAAAATAAATAAATAAATAAATAAATAAATTTAAAAAAAAATTTAAAAAAATTTAAAAAACCCTTTTTTAAAATGTTTATTTATCTGTTTTGAGAGAGAGACAGAGAGAGAGAGAGAGAGAGAGAGAGAGATAGCACAAGTGGGGGAGGGGCGGGCGGAGGGGGGGGGGGGGGACAGAGGATCCAAAGCTGTGTTGACAACAAAGAGTCCAACAAGGGGCTCAAACTCACAAACCATGAGAGATCATGACCTGAGATGAAGTTGGACGCCCAACCAACTGACCCACCCATGTGGCCCTAAAAAAAATGTTTTTTAATGGGATGGAATTGGGGTGCCTCGGTGGCTCAGTCGCTTGAGCATCCTATTTCAGCTAAGGTCATGATCTCATGGTTTGTGAGCTGGAGCCCCGCATCCTGGCTCACTGCTGTCAACCAAAGCCCACTTTGGATCCTCTGTCTCTCCTTTCTCTGCCTCTCCCCCAACTCACACACTCTCTCTCAAAAATGAAGACACCATAAAACAATGAGATGGAATTTGTCAGGCAAAGAAGAAAAAAACCACAGTATTACTAGGTATAAGTAAAGTCATGTCATTTTGAGAGTCTATTATGTGGTTAAACTTTCTCCTGTAGGTCTTAGAAGCAAACAGCAGAAAAATTATTTATTATTATGAGAGTCTAGGGTTGATAACTATGGCAGCGATGTGGAAGATGGGTTGGAGGACGGAGATTCTAAAATCCTGGAGATCTGTGATAACACTGTGGTCGTCTGGGCAAGAGGCACTAGGAATCTGTTGAGCAGCAGGAAGAGAACAAAGCGATGGAAGAAGTTGCCTATGGCTGTAGCTGTGAGCAGTGGAGACTGGTTAAAGATAACTCTTTGGTCTCTGGCTTTGCAACTGAATGGATGGTACTGCCTGCCATTCTCCAAGCTAAAGAATATAAGAGAAGCAAGTCTGTGGACAATGAAGAGAATATATCCATTTCTTTTGTTTTTCAGCCTATATCTAGGAAAATGAGTATTGCCCTGCAAGTATTACCTATAGTTTAGAAAGTTGACTTTATCTATAATATAAAATTTAAACTTTACTTCTTCTTGTTGAAAATGTTTAATTGGTGCCTGATGTTCCATTGTATGGATGTTCTCTAACTCATTTCACAAGTTCCTTATTTACAGTTATTCATACTGTTGTTTAAAGATAATTTTAAGGGGCTCCTGGCTGGCCCAGTGAGTGGAGCATACAACTCTTCATCTTAGAGATGTGAGTTCGAGCCCCACGATGAGTGCAGATTACTTAAAAAAATAAAATCTTAAGGGGCGCCTGGGTGGCGCAGTCGGTTAAGCGTCCGACTTCAGCCAGGTCACGATCTCGCGGTCCGTGAGTTTGAGCCCCGCGTCAGGCTCTGGGCTGATGGCTCGGAGCCTGGAGCCTGTTTCCGATTCTGTGTCTCCCTCTCTCTCTGACCCTCCCCCGTTCATGCTCTGTCTCTCTGTCCCAAAAATAAATAAAAAACGTTGAAAAAAAATTTAAAAAAAAAAATAAATAAAATAAAATAAAATAAAATCTTAAAAAAAAAAGATAATTTTAAATTTTAAAAAATAGTTGCTTGTCCACATTTTCTGCAATAGACATGTAGCACTAATTTAGTTTTTCATGATTTTATTTTTGGGGGTGCCTGGCTGGCTTGGTTTGTGACTCTTGATCTTGAGGGTTCAAGCCCCACACTGGGTATAGAGATTGCTTAAAAATAAAATATTAAGGGGCGCCTGGGTGGCTCAGTCGGTTAAGCGTCCGACTTCGGCTCAGGTCATGATCTCACGGTTCGTGGGTTTGAGCCCCGCGTCGGGCTCTGTGCTGACAGCTCAGAGCCTGGAGCCTGTTTCGGATTCTGTGTCTCCTTCTCTCTGTGACCCTCCCCCGTTCATACTCTGTCTCTCTCTGTCTCAAAAATAAATAAACGTTAAAAAAAAATTTTTTTTTTAAATAAAATATTTAAAAAAATTTTTTTATGTTTATTTTTGAGAGGGAGACAGAGAGACAGAGTGTAAGCTGGGGAGGAGCAGAGAGAGAGGGAGACACAGAATGCAAAGCAGGCTCCAGGCTCCGAGCTGTCAGCACGGAGCCAGATTCAAAGCTCAAACTCACAAACTGTGAGATCATGACCTGAGCTGAAGTCAGATGCTTAACCGACTGAGCCACCCAGGTGCCCCCCCCCCCCACCAATTTTTTTAATGTTTATTTATTTTTGAGAGAGAGCACGTGTGCAAGCAGGGGAGGGGCAGAGAGAGAGGAGGACAGAAGATTCAAAGTGGGCTCTGTGCTGACAGCCCAGAGCCCAATGTGGGGCTTGAACACACGAATCATGAGATCATGACCTGAGCTGAAGTTGGACACTTAACTGACTGAGCCACCTCAGTCAAAATAAAATCTTTTAAAAAAAAAGGAAAGAGGAAGTCAGAATGATGAACCCTTTTATTTTGGACAGGCTGAGAGATGCTGGATTAGGAACTAATGTCTTCAGTTTGGAACAGGTTAAGTTTTGTTTTGTTTTGCTTTTAATTTATTTGTTAATTTTGAGAGAGAGTGTGTGTGTGAGCAGGAAAGGGGCAGAGAGAGAAAGGGAGGGAGAGAATCCCAAGTAGGCCCCACACTGTCAGCAAAGACCCCGACGCAGGACTTGATCTCAGGAAACATGAAATCATGACCTGAGCTGAAATCAAGAGTCAGACACTTAGATGACTGAGTCACTCAGACACCCTGAACAGGTTAAGTTTTGTACACTCAAAAAATCAAAACATAAAACGAGACTTCAGGAGAAACTTAAATGAAATATACAGATTTGGGGTCATCCACAGAGTGAGAGTTGCAATTATAGAAAGGAGAGAGTTGTATGGAGGGGAAGAAGAGAGGGTAAAGGAAAAGAGAGAACACACACACACACACACACACACACACACACACACACACACACAGAAGGCAAGGAAACAACATGAGAGTTGTTGCTAGTGTGAGTTCAAATCTAGTTCCATAAATTACCATCTGTTCCAAAAATCACTAGCTAAGAGTCTTTGGACAAATCAGTTAACGTTTTATTCCTTCACTTTTTATTTGACCTCTTCACTGTGGCCTCCTCTCTACATTCAGCTATAGAGAATCTGTTGTGCCAGTCTTTGGGTTATTCTCTGGTTATTTACCCTGATGTGGGTGCCTCCTAGTTGTATCCAGGGGATGAGGTGAGCCCAGAATGCCCCGTATTCCGTCATCCTCCCAGTTAATATTTCTGAACCTCAGTTCTCTCTTTGGTAGAATGGGTGTAAATAATACCATTTACCTGAGTGCTGTAAAAAACAGAGGAAATATAGGCAAAGTATTTTATTAGCTATTTTTTGTTGGTCAACAAACTGCCCCAAAATTTAGTAGCTGAAACCAACTATCTATTATTTCACGGTTTCTGAGGGTCAGGAATATGAAAGTGAGTTGCTTAACTGGCTCAGAGTCTCTCGTGAAGTTGAGACCAAGATGTCAGTAAGGGCTATAGTTCCCTGAAGGCTGTGGGAACTGCTAACAAGAGGGCTCATTCATATGGCTGATAGCAGGAGGCTATCAGGTTCCTCCTCAAGTCAAGTTCTCCATAGGGCTGTTTTGTGTGCCACCTCCCACAAATGCTTCCTCAAGTGATCTGAGAGAGAGCAAGGAGGAAGCTGTAATGTCCTTAATGATCTAGTCTCTGAAGTCAAACACCATCACTCCTGCTATATTCTGTTCAATAAAAGCGAGCCACTAAGTCCAGCCCACATTCAAAGGGAAACGGATCAAGCTTGAAGACAGGAGTATCAAAGATTTTGTGCATATATACATATATATATTTTTAAGTTTATTTATTTATTTTGACAGAGACAGAGGGAGAGCACAAGCAGGGGAGGGGCAGAGAAAGAGGGGGACAGAGGATCCAAAGCGGGCTCTATGCCGACAGCAGAGAACTTGATGCAGGACTCAAACTCACCAACCATGAGATTGTGACCTGAGCCGAAGCCAGAAGTGTAACCGACTGAGCCAACCAGGCGCCACTGTGGATATATTTTAAAAACATGACAAATACCTAGCACACTGTTGCTTCCTGAGGCTTGGTCCTGGACCTTCTTTTCTTTTCTATCAGTCTTGATTTTCTTCCAAGTCTGACCTTCCCAGAGCTTGTCCCTTCTTAGTAAATGACACTACCATCCGCTCAGTTACTAAAAGCCTGAGTCATTCTTGATTCTTTTCTTTCTCTGAGCTTCCACCCCCAAGAAATTCATCAAAAATTCTACTTCTACTTCTAAGGTAATGTATATATAAACTTCTAAGGTTCTATTTCTAAGGTAATGTATATATAAAAGTTAGGAAATTGAGGTAGCAGGGATCTACTTGAAGGACAGGGGAACAGAGGTTGGGTATGGCTCTCCTGCCTTCCCTAAGGCAGCTCTGTAAATGTACAAGTGTCTGTTAAAGTGTGAGTGTGAAGGATTGGGAGAGAGGGGGAGATCAGCATTGCAGAGGTGTGGATTGCTTGCTAGCATAAGACCAGCCACCTTTTTCCTCCATCCTTATTGAAATACAACTGGCATATAACATTATGTAAGTTTAAGGTACACTGCGATGATTTGATATACACATATATTGTTAGATGTTCACCACAATAAAGTTAGTTAACCCCTTCCCCCCCCCCCCCTGCTTCACATAATTGCCATTTTGTTGTGGTGGTGGTGGTAAGAACAATTACGATTTAGTCTCTTCGTAACTTTCGAGTATACATGACAGTATTGTAATTATGGTCACCATACTATACCTTAGATTCTCAGGACTTATTCCTCTTATAATTAGAAGTTTATGCCCTATGACCACCTGCACCCATTCCCGCCCCCCGCCCCCCCCCCCCCCCCCGGCTACCACCAATCTACTCTCTGTTTTTGAGTTCAGCTTTTTTAGATTCCACATGTAAGTGGGACCATACAGTATTTGCATTTCTCTGTTTAACTTATTTCACATACCATAATGTCCTAAGTTTCCATGTTGTCACCAATAATGGGAATTCCTTCTCTTTCTGTGGCCAAATAATATTCCATATATATATATATATATATATATATATATATATATATATATAATCTCACATTTTCTTTATCCATTTATCCGTCAATGGATATTTAGGTGGTTTCAATGTCTTGACTGTTGTAAACAATGCTGAAATGCACAAATAGCTCTACAAGATAGCAATTTCATTTCCTCGGGATAAATATCCAGAAGTGGGATTTCTGGATCATATGGTAGTTCTATTTTTAATTTTTTGAAGAACCTCCATGCTGTTTTCCACAGTGGCTATTACCAGTTTACATTCCCACCAGCAGTGCACAAGGGTTCCATTTTCCTCACATCATCGACAGCATTTCTTACATCTTTTCTTTTTAGGAAGAACCATTCTAACAAGTGTGAGGTGATACCTCATTGTGGTTTTGATTTACATTTCCCTGATGATTAGTAAAATTAAGCATCTTTTTAGGGCTCCTAGCTGACTCAGTCAATAGAGTATGTGACAGGTTTTTTTCTAATCTTTTTTTTTTAAGTTTTATGCATTTAAGTAATCTCTAAACCCAACGTGGGGCTTGAACTCATGACCCGAAGATCAAGAGTCATATGCTCCTCCAAATGAGCCAGCCAGACACCAGGAGCATGCAACTCTTGATCTTGGTGTCATGAATCTGAGCCCCATGTTGGGCATAGAAATAACTTAAAACTAAAATATATTTTTTATACCTAAGCATATTTTCATGGTTTTTTGTTTTGTTTTTTTTTTTTTTTTTTTTGCCATTTGCATGTCTTCTTTTTTTTTTCAACGTTTTTTATTTATTTTTGGGACAGAGAGAGACAGAGCATGAACGGGGGAGGGGCAGAGAAAGAGGGAGACACAGAATCGGAAACAGGCTCCAGGCTCCGAGCCATCAGCCCAGAGCCTGACGCGGGGCTCGAACTCACGGACCGCGAGATCGTGACCTGGCTGAAGTCGGACACTTAACCGACTGCGCCACCCAGGCGCCCCTTGCATGTCTTCTTTGGTAAAATGTCTATTCCTGTTCTCTGCTCATTTATAAATCAGATTATTTGGGGGTTTTTTGCTACTGAATTTTATGTCTTCCTTATATATTTTGGGCATTAACCCTTTATCTTACATATGATTTGCAAATATTTTCTCCCATTCCATAGGTTGCCTCTTTATTTTATTGACTGTTCCTTTTGCTGTGCAGAAGCTTTTTAGTTCAATGTCGTCCTACTGGTTTACTTTTGCTTTTGTTGTTTGTGCTTTTAGTGTCATATCCAAAAAATCATTGCCAAGACCAATGTCAAGAACATCTTTCCCTATGTTTTCTTCTGGGAACTATATGGTCCCAGGTCTTACATTTGGAGTCCTTAATCCATTTCAAATTAATTTTTGCAACTGGCATGAGATAGGGGTCCAGTTTTATTTTTTTCCATATGAATATCCAGTTTTCCCAACACTATTTATTGAAGTGACTATTCTTCCTTCATGGTGTATTCTTGACACCTTGTCAAATATTAGTTGACTATATATGCCAGGCATCTTTTATTAAGCATTTATTTTTTGCCTTGCACTACACCAAGTAGTTTGCGTGCATTTTCTTATTTAATTATCACACGTTTCTAAGAAGTAGCTGTTACTATTGCCCATCTGACACTCTTACTTAAAAACCTATTTTTCACTATGATAAAGATAATCCGCCTTCACATATATACTTTTTTATTCTTCTGTTGAATTATTTTCATAGGATAATTTTCAGAAGCAGAATTACCAGGTCAAAGAATATAAAGATTTTTAAATCAGCAATAACTTTTTTCTATTCTCACTTGGAGGACTTGTCTACTCCCTCCCTTCTATTTAGCTTTTCTATTAAAAAAGAAAAGCTGGGGGCGCCTGGGTGGCTCAGTCAGTTAAGCGTCTGACGTTGGCTCAGGTCATGATCTCATGGTTCGTGAGTTAAAGCCCTGCGTCAGGCTCTGTGCTGACAGCTCAGAGCCTGGAGCCTGCTTCAGATTGTGTGTCTCCCTCTCTCTGTCCTCCTCTGCTTGTGTTCTGTCTCTCTGTCTCTCAAAAATAAATAAACATTAAAAAGAAAGAAAGAAAAGCGGGTGCTTACGGGGCAGAATAAACATCTTGTTTTCTAGGGCAAAAAAGAAAAGTGGGCTCCTTTACTTCTTGATGAGTTGCCCAGCCTAGAGCCTGACAGAAAGTAGATAATAAATATTTATTTCATGGCTATTAAATACATTTAGAGTATCTGATCTAAAAGCCCATCTAAGAAAAATGACTAGCTCTGTCTTTAATGGAGATTCCAGGATGGGGCTTTATGGAATCACCTTATTTTATAATTGAACTCATTAATTCATTCATCTATAGTTTGTCTTATTGCAAAGAGAACTTAAGGTGGCTTAGAAAGTTGTGAAAGCAAAGAGCAAGACAAAATATATTATATATAAGGGGCACCTGGGTAGCTCAGTCAGTTAAGCCTCCAACTCTTGATTTCAGCCCATGTCTTGATCTTATGGTTTGTGGGTTCAAGCCCCATGTCAGGCTCTGCGCTAGCAGCATGGAGCCTGTTTGGGATTCTCTCTCCCTCTCTGCCCCTCCCCTGCTCACGATCTCTCTCTCTTTCTCTCAAAATAAATACATAAACTTAAATATATACATATATATATGTAAAGTATATATAAGAAAGGTGAAGCAAAGGGCATATAAGGGGAGGCAAGTAAAATAGAGCCAAGAATGAGGGAATTACAAAAACATGCATACCATGAAGTTCTATGTACTTGCTAATAAGGTCAAAAACAACTTTTACTTTAAGCTCGTTGGCAACTAACAAAAAGATGAAAATGTGATCAGTTACAACAGTACTGGCAGTGTTCACAGGCAAAAGCAGCCTTGTTTTTAGGAAAATCACTACTTTTCCTGAAGATAAGGCTTGACATCAATTTTTCCTGTGTCTTCTCTGATTGCAAATCTTGTGAGCAATGTCACCTTCAACAGCATCCTCCTTATGGTAAGCATGGAGATCAATTTTGAAGGGCTGTTTCTTACAGTGCCTCTAATAAAAGCTGAAAACATTACAGCCATATACCATTCAGTAAAAGCAAATAAGAATAATAATTTTAATTATTAGTATAATAATTTAATAATTATTGTATTAATTACTACATTATTATTATTTTATTTTTATTCTGCTCTCCAGAAGATAAGCAACTCTCTTCTGGTTTTATTAGATCAACGCTTCTTTTATTTAAAGGATTAGTGTAAAAGTTCTTGAACTGGGGTTCATGAGCAACATTTAAGGTATTCCAAATTCTCTAGAATTGTATACAAAAATGCTGTGTCACTTTGAAGGTTTATGATGTGTCTGTGTGGATTCAATTGCAACATATGTACCACTGTGGTGGGGATGTTGATAATGGGAGAAGCTACGTGTGTGGGGGCAGGAAGTATATGGGAAACCTCTGTACCCTCCTCTCAATTTTCCTGTGAACCTAAAACTGCTCTAAAAAAAAAAGTCTTTTTTTTTTTTTTTTTATTTTTTAACATTTAATTATTACTTCTTAGAGACAGAGCATGAGCGGGGAAGGGGCAGAAAGTGAGAAAGGGAGACACAGAATTGGAAGCAGGCTGTAGGCTCTGAGCTGTCAGCACAGAGCCCAATGCAGGGCTTGAACTTGCAAACTGGTGAGATCATGACCTGAGCGGAAGTTGGACACTTAACCAACTGAGCCACCCAGGTGCCCAAAGAAAGTCTTTTTTAAACAGGCGGAAAATGTGTCCATGAGTAGATGTATTTTTCTGTGAGGGGAAAGTCTAGAGCAGTAGTCCTCAAATTTAACCACACATTAGAATAACCTGAGGAGCTTTTAAAAAATACCAATGCCAGGGTCTCCAGATATCCTGATTTAGTCAGTCTTGGGGAGCCTGGATATGGCAATGTTTTAAAAGTTCACAAGGTAGTTCTGTTTTTTTTTTTTTTAATTTTTTAATGTTTATTTATTTTTGAGAAAGAGAGAGACAGAGACAGAGTGCAAGCAGGGAGGGGCAGAGAGAGAGGAAGACACAGAATTTGAAGCAGGCCCCAGGCTCTGAGCTGTCAGCACAGAGCCCGACGCAGGCCTCAAACCCACGAACCGTGAGATCATGACCTGAGCTGAAGTCGGACACTTAACTGACTGAGCCACCCAGGTGCCCTGTCATGAGGTGATTCTAATGTGCAAAGTTAATACGATACCAAACACCTAAGGATTTTGTTAAAATGCAGATATTGATTCAGTATAACTGGGGTTAGGCCTGAGAGTCTGCCCTTCTGACGCCACTGCTGATCTTCAGAAAATACTTTGGGTAGAAAGCCTTTGGAACAGTAATATTCAAAGTGTGATCTGGGAATCTTTGGGGTAGGGGAGAATGGTTTATATGCATATTAACACCAAGATGTTGCCATTTGCACAAATGGTGGGTAAAATTGCAAATGCCTGGCACCTGGCTGGCTCATTCAGTTAAGCATCTGACTCTTGGTATCTCAGGTCGTGATCTCCTGAATGGTGCGATGGAGTCCCCTGTCAGGCTGTGCATCTCTCTCTCTCTCTCTCTCTCCCTGCCCCTCACCCCACCCTCAAAATAAATAAATAAACTTAAAAAAAATTGCAAATGCTTTAACACAAATCAAGTGGTGGCACCAAACCATACTAGGACTCATTGTATTCTTTACTGCCATCTACTTGCAATTTTTAAAAAAAGGATGCTGTTTCACTTAAGAATATCCTCTATGAAGCAGTGAAACTTATTAATTTTATTCAGTCTTGACCCTTCAGGAACTGTGCCTTTAACTGGTCTGTATGACGAATGGGAAGGATTTATGAGGCACTTGCGCTGCATGTGTAAGAGCAACTGATGGCTGGTCTGGAGGAAAAATAGTTAAATGATTCATTGAGTCGTGACCCGAGGTAGCTACTTTTCCCATTGACTACCATTTTTACTTGAGACAATGACTAACAAACTATGGCTGTGCAGACTTGGACACTTGGCTGAAATTTTCTCAGAAGCGAACAAAGTGAGCCTGAACTTCCCGAAAAATCATTGACAGCCTTTCCTGCCAATGATAAAATTTGAATTTTCAAACCAAGATTAGAATTTTAGAAAACTTATTTCGACCACCATGAGCTCAACAGCTTCCCCGTACTTAAAAGATTTTTCTGATGATGATACATTTGTTTTTAAAATATTGTGTGGGGCACCTGCGTGGCTCCATCAGTGAAGCCTCTGACTTTCAATTTTGGCTCAGGTCATGATCTCGCAGTTTGTGGGTTCGAGCCCCATGTTGGGCTCTGTGCTGACAGTGTGGGGCTTGCTTGGGATCCTCTGTATTTCTCTATCTGCACCTCCTTTACTCTGTCTCTCTCTCTTTCTCAAAATAAATAAAAACTTAGGGGCGCCTGAGTGGCTCAGTCGGTTAGGCATCCGACTTTTGATTTTGGCTCAGGTCACAATCTCACAGTTCGTGAGTTGGAGGTCCGCTTCGGGCTCTGCACTGACAGTATGGAGCCTTCCTGGGAGTCTCACTCTCCTTCCCTCTCTCTGCCCCTTCTTTACTCATGCTGTCGCTCAAAAATAAATAAACTTAAAAAAATGAATAAAAATTAAAAAAAAAACATTGTATAATGAAGGGGAGCCTAGCTGGCTCAGTTGGTAAAGCATGTGACTCTTGATCTTGGCATCATGAGTTCGAGCCCCACATTAGGTGTGCAGATTACTTAAAAATAGAATCTTAAAAAAAATAGGAGCACCTGGGTGGCTCAATTGGTTAAGCATCCAGCTCTTGACTTCGGATCAGGTCATGATCTCATGGGTAGTGAGTTGGAGCCCTGCATCAGGCTCTGAGCTGACAGCACACGGCCTGCTTGGGATTCTGAGTTCCTCTCTCTCTGCGCCTCCCCCGTTTGCTTTCTATCTCTCTCTCAAAATAAATAAAAATAAACTTTAATAAAAATAAATAAATAAACAAGTAAATAAATTAATTAATTAAATAAATAAAATAGTGTATAATGAAATGTGTCAGCATTTGGAAGCTCTTCATAACCCAGTGAACTAATATTTTCAAATGACCAATTAAGGTGTAAAAGATCCATTCAAAGAACAAGAAAGACCAGCGGATTTTAATGAAACAAAAAAACCAAAAAGCTCATTGATATGATGGTTTCAGATTCTACACTGCCACTAAACTTCAAGAAATTACCACCTGTTGGGGCACGTGGGTGGCTTAGTCCGTTGAATGTCTGACTCTTGGTTTCAGCTCAGGTCTTGGTCTCACAGTTTGTAAGATGGAGCCCCACGTGGGGCCCTGTGCTGACAGCATAGAGCCTGCTTGGGATTCTCTCTCTCCCCCTCTTTCTGCCCCTCCCCAACTGCACTCTCTCCGCCTCTCCAAATTAATAAATAAACACTAAATAAAAAGAAATTACCACTTGTTAAGTTTCCATGTAGTATCAAAGAATAACCACAATTTTCTGAAAACTCTATTAAAATAATTCTTCCTTTTCCAAATGCATATCTACATGAGGCCATATTTTCTTCATATACCTCAGCTAAAAACAACATATTGCAACAGACTGAATGTGGAGGCACATATGAAAATCTAGCTAAAGCAGACATTAAAGAACTTGGTAAAAATGTAAAACAGTGACACTGTTTTTATTACGTTTTTTTGTTGTTTTGGAAAATATAGTTACATTTCATAAAAATATGTTATTTCTGTCAACAAGCAATTTGTTTATTCTTATTTTAAAATAAAATAATTATTTCTTTATTGTAATTTCTAATATAGTAATTATTGGTAGATATAACCCACATAAACAAAAGCTCATTGAATTTTAAGACTTTTTGGATTGAGAACTCCTGCTTTCATTAAATTTCAAAGAGATCCAAGACCTCAAAAAGTCCTCAAAATGGTAAATGGATAAACTTGTTGTATATTCTCCACAAAGGTTATTTTTCCCAGCTAAGCTTTTGAAAACTATGGAATGGCAGTGAGTTCTAGACTATATTTCTAACAAGAACATGGAACACAACAGCTCTGGGTTGCCAGTTAACTGGTGAGCCTTAATATAAACAGGTTGAAAACAACTCTTAGAAGCTCAGATCTAATTCCCTAATAGGATGTACAAAAGCAACTTTATGAACTGTGCTTTACAGGAATTAATCCATTTAATTCATGACAACTCTATATGGTAGGTACTCTTATTGTCTCTGGTGTGTACATTTTGTTAAATAAATGAATGCGTGAATGAGCAAATACATGAGTAAATAAAATTAAGAGTTTGTTTTGTTTGCTTTTTAAAGATTTGTCCATTTATTTTTAAATATTTATTTATTTTGAGAGAGAGAGAGTGCACGTATGTGCGTGCGCAGGGGAGAGGCAAAGACAGAGGGAAAGAGAGAATCTCAAACAGGCTCCACATTGTCAGCACAGAGCCTGACATGGGACTCAATCCAACACCCGTGAGATCACGACCTGAGCCAAATCAAGAGTCAGATGCTTAACTGACTGAGCCACCTAGGCGACCCAAGAGTTTATTTTTATGCCATCTCTACATCCAACACAAAGTTCGAATTTACAGCCCTGAGATCAAGAGTTGTATGATCTACCGACTGAGCCAGCCAGGCGCCCCTAAAATTAAGGTTTATTACCCATATACAAATCCAATTTAGAAAAGAGAAGGGTTCTCAATACAGCTAGAATCTAGAATCAATACAGCTATCATCATCCAACTAGTGCTCATTTCCTATCTTTTTTTACTCAACAATTTGCCCATCTGCAGTTTTCCTTCTGTGTTTTTATTGCCACCTAGCTGTTGTGTTTGATCTCAAAAATCCCACAGTTAATTCCTTTCCTTCTTGGGGTTGGAGATCTTCTCTTCCCTCTAAATCTCCATGTACCTTTTGAAAATAAATACAAATACCACAGCCTCTATCAATTTGCCCCACATCACTTACTGCACTCCAGCCTTCAGGCCCCCGATGTGGACCATGTGTTCATCCTATCAGGCAGATCTCCTCACACCGTCTTCTGATAACACTAATAATAACAAGAACTAACATTCCCTGAATAATCACTATGTGCTCTGTGCTTTATTGCATGACCTTACTTAGTCTTCATTGGGTAGCTACAGTAAGTACTATTTTTATCATCCCTATTTTAGAGATGGGAAAATAAAGGTTTATTCTATGCAGTTGCTATGCTACGTCTCACAGCTAGAATCTAGAAGAGCCAGGGTTTGATTTAAACCTCTGCCCTGCCGAGGGCACCTGGGTGGCTCAGTCTGTGAAGCATCCAACTCCTGACTTTGGCTCAGGTCATGATCTCACGGTTCCTGAAATTGAGCCCCGCCTCAGACTCCACACTAACAGTGCAAAGCCTGCTTGGGACTGTCTCTCTCTTCCTCTCTCTGCCCTTCCCCCACTCGCTCATGCACGTGCACTCTCTCTCTCTCTCTCTCAAAAATAAACATTAAAAATTTTTTTCTAATTAAATTTAAAAAAACATATATTTCTTGAAAACTGATGCTGTGGAAGATATAAGGATGAATAGAGCAAACTGAAGTTTATCATCTAATTAATCATGTACTATGATACAAAGATACAGGTCCAAATAATGCAAAAGTATATCCTCTGCAACTGTGCATTTTTTTAATGTTTATTTATTTTGTGAGAGAGAGAGGGGGGAGAGAGAGGATCCCAAGCAGGCTCCCTGCGGTCAGCATAGAGCCTGACTCCAGGCTGGAACTCACAAACCGTAAGATCGTGACCTGAGCTAAAATCAAGAGTGGACGCTTAACTGACTGAGCCATCCAGGCATCCCCTGTGCATCAATTTGTTTAGCTATCATTTCTTGATCATCTCCAATGTATCAACCACTTTGTAATTGCTACTGTTAGAGGGAGAATAGAGATAAATTTCTATTTCCTCATAGCAAGATGAAGGGGAGCAACAGGTAATCAAACATTTTTAATACAGGGGCGCCTGGGTGGTTCAATCGGTTAAGTGTCCTACTTCGGCTCAAGTCATGATCTCCCTGCCTGTGAGTTTGAGTCCAATGTCAGGCTCTGTACTGACAGCTTAGAGCCTGGAGCCTGCTTCAGATTCTGTGTCTCCCTCTCTCTCTGCCCCTCACCTGCTTATGTTCTCTCTGTCTCTCTCTCTTTGTCTTTCTCAAAAATGAAAATAAACATTTAAAAAGTAATACAATAACAAATGCTGTAACAAAGGTAGTTCCAATGTGAGGATCACAGAGAAAAATGTTAACATTATGTCACAAAAGAGAGGACTTTGATTCGGTTCTTTATGAAAGAATATTAGCCAAGTGAAATGTAGGGCTTCCTGGCAGGAATCTGGCCCATCTCTGGGTTTTTCTCTCATCAAAAGGAAGTCAGACTGTCAAAAACCTGATCCAGTTTTGGACAGAGTAAAATAATTAGGGCACCAAAAATGTCCTGGCCTGACCTGGGTTTCTGGGAATATTGGGATAATGTCAACAATAGCACTTCTCCTCACTTTTTCCCATCTTCTGGACCCGTTTCCGAGCTTTATCCTCTGAGTTTTTAGAAAATGAACAGTTTGTAGAAAATAAGGAGGGTAGAAGGGCATGAGTACCGATAAGAAATGAACCTCTAGAAAAAGGCTGTCTTTAGCAATCTGATTTCTTCAAGCCTCAAGGGATAGCGTATGAGCCTGAGGCTCTGTATTGTTTTGGGGTTTTTTTTGTTTTTTTTTTAATGTTTATTTATTTTTGAGACAGAGACAGAGACAGAATGTGATTGGGGGAGGGGCAGAGAGAGAGGGAGACAGAATCCGAAGCAGGCTCCAGGCTTCGAGCTGTCAGCACAGAGCCGGAGGCAGGTCTGGAACTCACGACTGGTGAGATCATGACCTAAACTGAAGTCAGATGCTTAGCCAACTGAACCACCCAGGCACCGGAGGAGGTTCTGTATTGTAAATAAGGTTAATTGTTGTTGTTGTTTTCTACACGTACATTTGCAAACACTTCTTTTCAAATTTTTATTTCAATTCTAGTTAGTTAACATATATGGTAAAACTGCTTTCAGGTGTAGAAGAAGTTAGTGATTCATCACTTACATATAACGCCCGGTGCTCATCCCAACAAGTCCTCCTTAATGCCCATCCCCCATGTAGCCCATCCCCACACCCACCTCCCCTTCAGCAACCCTCAGTTTGTTCTCTGTATTTAAGAGTCTCTTATAGGTTGCAAGGGTAATTGTTACCAGATGTGGCCATTAGGGTTTTCTTTTTCTTTAACGAAGTATAGTTGAGATACAATATTATATTAGTTTCCAGTATTCAACATAGTGATTCAGCATTTATATATATTACAAAATGCTCACATGAAAAGTGTGGTTACTGCCTGTCACTCTACAGTTATCACAATATTCTTTACTATATTTCCGACACTGTACTTAACATCCTTTGACTTGTTTATTGTATAACTGGAAGTTTGTACCTCTTAATCTCCTGCACCTATATCACCCACCTCCCCATCCCACCTCCCCTCTGGCAATCACGAGTTTGTTCTCTGTATTTGTGGGTCCGTCTCTGTTGTTTTGTTTGTTTGGTTTGGGTTTTAGATTCCACGTATAAATGAATCAGATGGTATTGGTCTCTCTCTGTCTCACTCATTTCACTTGGCATAGTATCCTCTGGGTCCATCCATGTTGTCACAGATGGCAAGATTTCATTCTTTTTTTATGACTGAGTAACAGTCCATTGTATATACACATACCACATCATTTTTATCCATTCATCTATTGATGGACAGTTAGGTTGCTTTTATATCTTGGCTATTGTAAATAATGCTGCAATGATCATAGGGGTGCATATATCGTTTTTAATTTGTGTTTTTGTTTTCTTTGGATAAATACCAGAAGTGGAATTTTAAAACTGTTGGGTTTTTAGGTCCAAAATGTCTGCCCACCTGTATTTGGTTTTAGCCCATTATGACTTTTATTTTAGCATTGGAGGGCCTAATCTGGAAAAAAAAAAAAAAAAAAAGTGGCTGATGTCCAAGGAATCGAGTTAAGTATGAATAATAATATTAGTCTTGGGAATTGTTATTCTAAGTAACTAAACAGGAAGCTGTTTCTCCTGCCATTAACATAGTGGAATTAAAAACATTCAGATTTCAGTCATAATTTCAATCCTGAGTCTGAAACTTTGGTCAAACGACTTCACTCTTCTAAGTCTTAATGTCTTTATCAGAAAAATAATGCATCTTTAATTCATTATTGAAAATTAAAGGAAGTGTCTAACACCCTGTGGTTATCTACTTGATGATGGTGATGATAATGCTAATATTGCTATTACTCCAATAGCTAACATTTATTGAGCATTTGCTATGTGCCAGGCAGTGTTCCAAAGTGCTCCAAATAATGGTTATTTGCTGAAAATCAGTTCACCACTACATGCATATGAAAGGCCAGTGGATTCTCATTTGTCTTAGTCAGCTCAGGCTGTTATAATAAAATATGTAGACTGGGTGTCTTAAACAAAGATGTTGATTTCTCACAGTTCTGTAGGCTGGAAAGTCCAAGATCCTGATGTCAATGTGATTGGGTTCTTGGTGAGGGCTCTCTCCCTGGCTTTTAGACGGCTGCCTTCTTGCTATTTCCTCCCATGGCAGGTTGGGGAAAAGCTCTGGTCTCTTCCTCTTATTAATCTCACCATGGGGGCCCCTCTCTCACACTTTTTTTTTAAGCATAGTTGGCACATGTTATTACATTAGTTTCAAGTGTACAATGTAATGATTTGACAAGTCTATGTGTTATTCTATGCCTGCCACGAGTGTAGCTACCACCTGTCACCATACAATGCTATCACAATACCATTGACTATATTCCCTGTGCTGTATCTTTTATCTCTGTGACTTATTCATTCTATAACTGGAAGTCTATACCTACCCCTCTCCTTCACCCATTTTGCCCATCCCCCACCCCCGCTCCTCTGGCAGCCATTGGTTTGTTCTCTGTATGTATGGGTCTGTTTCTGCTTTTAGCTTGCTTGTTTGTTTATTTATTTTGGTTTTTAGGTTCACTTAGCATAATAACCTGTAGGTCTATTTATAATGTCTCAAATGGCAAGGTCTCATTCTTTTCATGGCTGAGTTTATATTCCATTGTACATGTATATACCACATCTTAATGGACACTTGTTTTGCTTCCATATCTTGGTTATTGTAAATAATGCTGCATAGGGATGCATATATTTCTTTTTGAATTAGTATTTTTGTTTTCTTTAGGTAAATACTCAGTAGTGGAATTACTGGATCATATGGTATTTCTAGTTTTAATTTTTTAAGGAAACCCCATACTGTTTTCCACAGTGGTTGTACCAATTTACATTCCTACCAGAAGGTCACAAGCGTTCCTCTTTCTCCACATCCTTACCAAACTTGGGATCTCTTGTCTTTTTGATGGTAGTCATTCTGACAAGCGTAAGGTGATATCTAATTATAGTTTTGATTTGCATTGCCCTGCTGATGAGTGATATTGAGCATCTTTCCAGCTGTCTGTTGGCCGTCTGTATATCTTCCTTGGAAAAATGTCTACTCAGTTCCTCTGCCCATTTTCTATTGGATTATTTGGGTCTATTGGTGTTGAGTTGTACAAGTTGTTTATATAGCTTGAGTATTAACCCTCTATTGACATGAATTTGCACATATCTTCTTTCATTCAGAAGGTTGTCTTTTTGTTTTGTTGATGGTTTCCTTCTCCATGCAGAAGTTTTTGTTTTCCCACCCTCATGACTTTGTTTAAACCTAATTATATCCCAAAGGCCGTACTTCTAAATACCGTCACATTGGTGGTTAGGGCGTCAAGATAGGAATTTTGAAGGGACATAAACATTCAGTCCATAACACCCTAGAAATTGGTTCTCTATCCTGGCTGCACATTAATGACCTAGGGAGCTTTTAAAAAATATCAATGTCTTGGGGCGCCTGGGTGGCTCAGTCGGTTAAGCGTCCGACTTCGGCTCAGGTCACGATCTTGCGGTCCGTGAGTTCGAGCCCCGCGTCGGGCTCTGTGCTGATGGCTCAGAGCCTGGAGCCTGCTTCCGATTCTGTGTCTCCCGCTCTCTCTGACCCTCCCCCGTTCATGCTCTGTCTCTCTCTGTCTCAAAAGTAAACTTAAAAAAAAATATATATCAATGTCTTTATGCTAGACCTACTAAATCAGACTATCTGTGGGTAGAGCCCAGTTCTTCATTATAGAATAAAGGATAGTTAGAAAGAGATAATATTGGGGCACCTGACTGGCTCAGTCAGTGGAGCATGTGACTCTTGATCTCAGGGTTGTGGATTTGAGCCTCACATTGGCTGTAGAGATTACTTAAAAATAAAATCTTTTTTAAAAAGAAAGAAAGAGGGGCGCCTAGGTGGCTCAGTCGGTTGAGCGTCCGACTTCGGCTCAGGTCATGATCTCATGGTCTGTGAGTTCGAGCCCCGCGTCGGGCTCTGTGCTGACAGCTCGGAGCCTGGAGCCTGCTTCAGATTCTGTGTCTCCCTCTCTCTCTGACCCTCCCCCGTTCATGCTCTGTCTCTCTCTGTCTCAAAAATAAATAATAAAACATGAAAGAAAGAAAGAAAGAAAGAAAGAAAGAAAGAAAGAAAGAAAGAGGAAAAGAAAGAGGTGGTATTCACTTTGTAAAAAAAGTAACGAGCACTAATTTTCTTAAAGACTTAGCAGTCAGCTCAAGGAGCCCTGATTTCACCCAATTTTACTTCATTCCTGGATTTCTCTGTTTTTTCCATATGGGAAGAATATCCAAAGAGAGTCTTCTTGAAGATTTCTGTGGCTTTTGAAGAGAAGAACATACCACCTGCCTTTTCTCAGAATACTATCAAGTGTCTTTTTACTAGTTTCTGGGACAAGCTTTGAATTTCTTTTAGAGGTGTTCTGTTCTGGCTTTATTAATTTGATTACTATATATTGACTGTATACCATGCATCAAAAGCTGTGCTAGACGGTGAGGATTTAAAGAAAACAGGGGCACCTGGCTGGCTCACTCAATGGGACATGTGATTCTTTGTCTCAGGGTCATGAGTTTGAGCTCCACGTTGGGTGTAGAGATGACTTTAAAAAATAAGAAAGAAGAAACACATCCTTTATCTCTAAAGAATTCACTCTCCATGGTGAGAGACCCACACAAGCAACAGATAAAATGTGGAAACTTCTTTATTTTTATCTTTTTTAAAATATCTTTTTAAGTTTTAAAGAGAGAGAGAGAGAGAACACACATGTGTGCACACATGCACGGGAGAGGGGCAGGGAGAGAAGGAGAAAGAATCCCAAGCAGACTCCCTCGCTGTCAGCACAGAGCCCGATATGGAGTCCCAACTCACAAACCATGAGATCATGACCTGAGTCGAAATCAAGAGTCAGAGGCTTAACTGACTGAGCCACCCAGGTGCCCCAAATGTGGGAACTTTTATGTAAAAATATTGTGAAAGGCTTTGAGAATGCTTACAAGGGAGTAGGTTATTATAGGCTATTAGGAAAAGTGGAAGAGGAAATGTGCCATTTGCACTGGCAATATGATAACAAGGGCTGCGAAGTGGGTAGAGAGTAGGTATTTCTGGCAGAGAAATAGCATGAACAATGGACGGAATGTGTGATAGTTGAGTGTTCCAGGGGCACTCAAATGTAGGGCATTTAAGGAAATTATGAGAATTTTCCTCATTAAGGAAGTGAGACTAGGATGGCAATTTGTGGTCAGATTTTAAGGAGGTGGAGATTAGAGGGGCACCTGAGTGGCTTGTCGGTTAAGCATCCAACTCTCGATTTCAGCTCTTATCATGATCCCAGAGTCATGGGATGGAGCTCCTTGTTGGGCTATGCTCTGAGTGTGGAGCCTGCTCAGGATTCTCTCTCTCTCTCTCTCTCTCTCTCTCTCTCTCTCTCTCCCTCCCTCCCTCCCTCAAAATAAATAAATAAACAAAGAAAAAGAGGTGGAGATTAGAGAAGGTAGTTTAAAGAGAATCTGAAGCAGCCATTTTACAGAATGAGAAAGGGAGTTCACTAGAAATTATATCAGTTACCAGTTATGAGCACTTACTATATACCAGGCACTCTACTAAATGCAGGACATGCATTGATGAGCTAAGCAGACATGGTCCCTGCCTTCATGGAGCCTCCAGTCCAGGTAGAGAAGTCAGACCACAAATAGGTATATTCTAAAAATATGTAACATTATTGGGGCGCCTGGGTGGCTCAGTCGGTTAAGTGGCCGACTTCGACTCAGGTCATGATCTTCCCCTTCATGAGTTCAAGCCCCAAGTTGGGCTCTGTGCTGACAGCTCAGAGCCTGGAGCTTGCTTCAGATTCTATATTTCTGTCTCTCTCTGCCCCTCCCCTGCTCACACTCTGTCTCTCTGTCTCTCAAAGATAAATTTAAAAACATTAAAAATTTTTTTCAAATAATAAAAATGTATATATAACGTTATAATTTGGGATACATGCCATGAAGAAACAAATGGAGCCATGACAAAGAATAATGGTTGGAGGCCAGGTTGGAGAAGGGAAATAGCTTCAAACCAAGATTCAAAGGATAAGAAAGAGACCATGACAAGAGCAGAAGGAAGAGCTTTTGCTAAAACCTCACAGCAAGAGTTTTGCATTTTCCAGGAATTGAAAAGAGGCCAGTGTGGCTGGAGCACAGCAAGAGGAGTGGCATAAGATGAGAGTAGATATGTGGGTAGAGGCCAGATCACTCAGGGGTTCTTCTAAGCCCCGGTAAGGAATTTGAAGTATATTCTTAGAGCAAAGGGAAGTTAAGGGCTGGTTTTAAGCAGGGGAATAACATGATTTGCTTTGCGTTTAACATTATCTTAGTTACTAAATGGGGATGGATTGCATCAGGGCAATCAGGAGGTCTAGGGAAATTTCAGACAAATAGTGCTTCTACCAAATAGAATACTGGAGGAAATTAAGAACACAGTGGGGTTGGGTGAAGAAGGTGACAACATCGGTTTAGGTTTTATTGACTTTGGGGTGATAACACTAGTTACTTCTACCAAGGCTCTAAATTGGACTGAGGTAAAGAAGATTTACAGATTGAGTGCAGAGAATTCCAGAGACTGTGGGTATCTCTAATGCAAGGATAAGGAGGGTCAGAGAGGTCACGCCAAGAGTGGAGTACAGAGAAGCCAAGGTACGTTCTTTACACGGATCAACTTCTACAGGGGTATCAACACCTCACATCATCCTGTCGAAAAAATGTTCCACAGATATCTGGACTGGAGTTTAGGATAGATGTCTGACTGGACCAGTGCGATACACATCGTAGCACACAGCAAGAAGTTAATTAATATTTATTGAACAAATACGATTGATGTGGTAGGTTTTTTTCTTTTAATGTTTATTTATTTTTGACAGAGACAGACAGACAGAATGTGAGCAGGGGAGGGGCAGAGAGAAAGGGAGACACATAATCTGAAGCTGGCTCCAGGCTCTGAGCTGTCAGCACAGAGCCTAACACGGGGCTCGAACTTACAAACTGTGAGATCACAAACCGTGAGCCCAAATCAGAGGCTTAACCGACTGAGCCACCCAGGCACCTCTGATGTGGTAGTTTTCTATCTAGCAGAGATTGTTGAAGGTACAGGAATGGATGAAATTACTGAGGGAGATGGGGCGCCTGGGTGGCTCAGTCGGTTAAGCCTCTGACTTGGGCTCAGGTCACGATCTCACAATTTGTGAGTTCGAGCCCCGTGTTGGGCTCTGTGCTGACAGCTCAGAGCCTGGAGCCTGCTTCAGATTATGTGTTTCCCTCTCTCTGCCCCTTTCCCATTTGCATTCTGTCTCTCTCTCTCTCTCAAAAATAAATAAACAATAAACATTAAAAGCAAAAAAAAGAAGAAATTACTGAGGGAGAAAGAGAGAATAGGAAAAGAGAAAAACCAAGAACAACTAATTTCGGATTGAAACTGATCTGATAGAAAATAAATGGTGTGACCATAAGAGAAATTTGGGTTGGACTCTGAAGATCCTAAAGCTGAAATTTTTGATAAGAATGGAAGAATATCTATTAAAGAAAAATGATTTGGGGCGCCTGGGTGGCTCAGTCAGTTAAGTGTCTGACTCTTGATTTCAGCTCAGGTCATGATCTCGTGGTTTGCGGGATTGAGCCCTGCGTTGAGCTCTGTGCTGATAGCACAGCCTGCTCAGAATTCTCTCTCTCCCTCTCTCTCTCTCTCTCTATCTCTCTCTCTCTATCTCTCTCTGCCCCTCCCCTGGTCTCTCTATCTCTCAAATAAACATTTTTAAAAAATGTTTCATTTCTGTCTCTTATGCCCAAGGAGATTTTAAAGAATAGATAATCAGACAAGTAGGATCTCAAGAATTTTGTGTTGATTTCAGGAGATTAGTATATTTTACATAGGTCTCACCACGACCAACTAGGAGTTTAGAAACAACAGGATATTGAATAAAACGGCATTCATTCATTGAGAAACTGTTTCTTGTACAAAATGGCTAAGTAGTGTCTCTGTAAAGAACTGTAATTAAAGGGGAGTGAGAACAAATTATTTGCTTATAGTTTCAGTGGCTTTAATTATAATGTATTTAGATGGATGAGCCAGGCCATTTCACATGCAATATGTATCTAATGTATTTGAATTTCGAGTTCCAGCAAACAAATCCAAAGATACTAGAATAGCTCAGTTATTCCTCTGCTTTTCTGTAGGAGAGACAGTATAACTTTATGGTTAAGATTCAGAGCATTAATGTTACGCAGACCTGGTTTTGATTCTTGCTAGCCCTGTGACCTTATGTAAGTTACTCAACATCCCTAGGCCTAGTTTTCTCATCAGTGCTACATAGAAATTGAAAGGGCCTACTTCAAAGAGTTATTGTGAAAATCAAATGAAAAAAAAAAAAAAAGAAAACCTTTTAATTTTTTTTAATGTTTATTTTTGAGAGGGGGCAGAGAGAGAGGGGGACAGAGGAAACGAAGCTGTCGGCACAGAGCCCGATGCGGGACTCAAACTCACGAACTGTGAGATCATGACCTGAATCGAAGTAGGATGCTTAACCAAGTGAGCCACCCAGGCGCCCCCAAAATTAAAGCTTTCAGGGTAATCCCTGACATATTCCATTAGAAAGACATAGTAGAAACAGTATAATGCCCAACGCTTATTATATGGCAGCTACTGTACCTAAGTGCTTTCTTTTTTTTTTTTTACGTTTTATTTATTTTTGAGACAAAGAGAGACAGAGTATGAACGGGGGAGGGTCAGAAAGAGGGAGACACAGAATCTGAAACAGGCTCCAGGCTCTGAGCTGCCAGCACAGAGCTCGACGCGGGGCTCGAACTCACGGACCGCGAGATCATGACCTGAGCCGAAGTCGGCCGCTTAACCGACAGCCACCCAGGTGCCCCTGTACCTAAGTGCTTTCAATACATTACCTCAATCCTTTGAGATAGGTATTATTTCTTATCTGAATTTCACTCCTGAGGACACCGAGGCTTAAGGAATTCCATGTAATCAGACAGTTATACAAATACCCAGTTAGCACAATCACTTACTTCTAGGTATGCACAAGTAATTTGGTGCAAGAATACGCATGCATACACATGCGAGGATATTTACGAGCCACCGTTGCCAGTCCCACAGTTCCTGGCACTTTTCTCTGGAATTGGTGGTGCTGGAATAGCACAGCGGCACGAGTGGGAGCGGCTGGCGGAACACCCGTCCAACCAGCACGAGTGTTTTCATGAAAAGGGTGACGCATTGCAAAGAGCACCACTCTGACGCTAACTTGCCCTTGGACCTTCCATTAAGTTATTTAACTTAAGTCTTTGGGCCTCAAATTCCTCATCGGCAAAATGAGGGGGGTTGGCTCAGTTCTAGAATCCTCTGAATCTAAGCGGCCCTCAAGGCCACCACCTCGTATAGGCAGTTCTGTACAAATACTGGCCCCCATGGCAACGGCCACTCGGCTCTCAGCAGCACTGGTATGTGCTCTACTCTAGCCAGCAGTACAATTTCCATCGCAAATTCCTGGATGAATAGAGGACTTGAATGGGGGAGGGAATCTGTCGGTCAGAAATCTTAAAGCCCCTGGCTTTAAAAGAAGTTCTGGAATAAATTACCTGCGGGTGGTGTGTATCTGCTAGATCAGAAAAACAGCATCAACGTTTAATTCACAAAATCACCCTTTTAGCAGGTAGAGGAGCTGTCTTGGCTGAGATGAGACTTAAAGGGTTGCTTTGCCATTAAGTGCTGAGTCAATGAGTGGAGGAGACTGTGGCCTGAGTTCGTTAGCACGTTGGCAAGGATGCCAAAGGAACACTGCCAGAGAGTGTTTAAAATCAATCTGGATTTTTGAGAAGTGATTCCAGTTTTTATTTCTAAGGTCCATAGACTAATAAGACTGCCTTATATTGTGATGGTCATTATCAGAACCTCATCTTAGAAGCACAGGGACCCTAGGGCAAAGAGACAAGGATATAGATATGAGAGAAGGAGAATATCTCTTTTCAAGGAAAGCAGATGTCCTTGAAAAGGCTACCCTATATGTGCCCTACTCTCTGTTCTCAAGACCGTGAAGAGTTGTTTTCTGGGGCCTGTTGCTGGTAATGGTGATGATGACAATGCTGGATTCATGGGGAGGAGGAGTTCCTGCTTTTTCTTCCTCCACATTGCTTCCTTAGATTTGAACCAGAGAGTAGAAGGGGGTACTATCCTTTTTTTTTTTTTAAGTGTTTATTTATTTTGAGAGAGAAAGAGAGAGAGAGTAAGCATGAGCGGGGGAGGGGCAGAGAGAGAGGGAGAGAGAGAATCCCAAGCTGACTCCCAGTGCTGTCAGCACAGAGCCGGAAGCAGGGCTCCATCTCACGAACAGTGAGATCAAGACCTGAGCCGAAATCAAGAGTCGAATGCTTAACTGACTGAGCCACCCAGGCGCTCGGATCCTTTTATAAGTAGAATGTAAACGAAGTGAATGCTCAATAAAACACCAAGTTTAAAGAACTGACCTGAAAGGGAACGGTTGCAGGAGAAAAGCAATATGCACTTCACTAGGTTGCCACCTGAGGGCAGCAGTGCTGGCCTTTGCCACCTCCATAGGGCTGCTTACTGAGAGAGAGGCAGTGTAGCACCAAGTGCAGCAGTCCGCGTGGGAGTTTGGGGACTAGGCTAGTGAGAGTTCTCAGAAGAGGGTTCTCCGTAGTCGGAGACAGAGTGGTGTCCATGAAACTGGCGGAATCCTGGAATGAATGGCTGGTCTCTGCTGAAGACTAAGCAACAGAACTCGCTGAGAGGTGCAGGAGCTGTGACACTGAGGGCAAATCGAGGGGGCTGCCCCTTACAAACCTGTGGAGTTGGAACTTGCTGGTTTTCCTCTGGCCACGAGAGGGCAGACGGTGAAAAGAAGATTTGAGCTTTCTCACCCTCTCAAATTGGCTTCTATAGCCCTGGAGGAATTCGAAGATTCAGAAAGGATAAATCTTGATCTTGCTAACATGTGTATTTGGTCAAGCCATTTACCAGTTAGCACCCCTCCCATACCCCCCTGTCCCCACCCCCACTCCCAGCTCCCCACCTGAACATACACAATCCTAGGAGAGCAATGAGGTGGAAAGGGCAAGGGTGTTGGAGCTAACCTCAAGCCAGTAAATCATCCCAGACTCCCCCTTTATCATCACCCTCATATTCAACTCCACTAATTCCTGTCTCTTCTCTCTCTCAGATAGACTCTGAGGGTGGAGACCACATCTACTTTGGTCATTTTTGTGTCCTAGCACTCTTACAGGAGCTCATTAAACATTTATCGATCAAGATAATAAATGAATGAATTCATCTAGCTCACTGTTACCATCCTAGTCCACCAGAAAGGAGTCCATCTCCTTTCTGCTCTGCAGCAGGAACCCAAGTGGTCTCCTTACGTCCCCCTTGGCTCCTTGCAATCTGTTTTATATACTCTGTAGCAGTGAGTGATCTTTCTGAAATGCAAATTTGCTTAAAATTCTTCGTGCTTCCCATTGCTCTTAAAGACCATAATCCTTAATATGATCCATAAAGGGGGGCACCTGGGTGGCTCAGTCGGTTGAGCATCCGACTTCGGCTCAGGTCATGATCTCACGGTTCATGGGTTCAAGCCCTGCATTGGGCTCCGTGCTGACAGCTCGGAGCTTGGAGCCTGCTTTGGATTCTGTGTCTCCCTCTCTTCCATCTCCTCCCCTCCTTGCATTCTGTCTCTCAAAAATAAAAAAATAAACATTTTAAAAGAATATATGATCCATAAAGGAAGTGTAACTTAGAAGCTTGGGTACCTGCTAGGTAAGGGATCGGAGGAAAATTACTAAATCTCACTGAGACTTGGTTTCCTCATCTAAAAGATGTGAGCGATAATTACTCCTGCCTCCTAGGGTTGTTGGGAGGATTACATAAGCTACTACACATAAAATAGTACAGTGTTCAGGTCTGTGTTCAATAAATGGTAACTACAATTATTAGGACCTGAATGATGTAGTCCCTGCCTGCCGCTTACTACCTCCTCTCATTGGAAGTCCATTAAGCTACTTTCAGATTCCGGAGTGTGCCATACTCCTTTTTATTTCTACTCTTCTTTCTCGTCCCAAAGTTGGGTCTCCTTCCTCTAAGAAAGCTTTCTTGGCACCTCATTGTCTGGTTCAGGTGGCCCTGCAATGGGTTCCCACAGCATGCTGTAGAACATGGATCACGGATGTGTTACCTATTCCTGGCATACTGACTGACATTTAACAATGCCTCAATAATTGTGTTGAGTCAATTCCACTGTATTTCTCTTTTCCATGCTCTTTGAATATATTAATACTTCTTTCTGTTCTAAACCTAATGTCATGACTGCTACATCCGTATTTCCATTCTTTTTTTAATTTTTTTAAATTCTTTTCTTTTTTTAGTTTTTTAACGTTTATTTATTTCTGAGAGACAGAGTACAAGC
Organism: Panthera leo; assembly: GCF_018350215.1. Taxonomy (NCBI): domain Eukaryota; kingdom Metazoa; phylum Chordata; class Mammalia; order Carnivora; family Felidae; genus Panthera; species Panthera leo. The sequence continues at coordinate 17,303,060 of NC_056692.1, read as the reverse complement.
AGGGAGGGGCAGAGAGAGAGGGAGACACAGAATCTGAAGCAGTCTCTAGGCTCTGAGCTGTCAGCACAGAGCCCAATGTGGGGCTCGAACTCACGAACTGTGAGATCATGACCTGAGCTCAAGTCGGTCGCTTAACTGACTGAGCCACCCAGGCACCCCCCCTTTTTTTTTTAATTTTTAAAAAATGTTTATATTTGAGAGAGAAAGAGAGGGAGAGAGAGAGACAGTGCACAAATGGAGGAGGGGAGAGAGACGGAGACAGAATCTGAAGCAGGCTCCAGGCTCTGAGCTGTCAGCACAGAGCCCGACGCGGAACTTGAACTCATGAACAGCGAGATCATGACCTGAGTTGAAGTTGGACACTTAACCGACTCTTGATACCGGCTCAGGTCATGATCTCACAGTTGTGAGATTGAGCCCTACATTGGGCTCCATGCTGACTGCGCAGAGCCTGCTTGGGATTCTCTCTCCTCTGTCTGTCCCTGCCTCTCTTGCACATGCATGCTTTCTCTCTCAAAATAAATAAATAAACTTAAAAAAATTATTGAGATATATGAAATAAGTTGTCCTCTGCCACACAGAGTGCCTAACTGATAAACCATTTCTCTGATTTAGGAAAACCCAGGCATCCTTCAGGGCTGAATTTCTGGCCCCCTTCTCTGTTCCTTTCTCCATTTAGAGAAGCACTTGTCATGTTATCTATAAATATTGGTTTGTCTATCTTTACCATGTGGATATCAGCCTGTGAGCTCTTTGAGGACAAGGTAGCTTGTCCGTGTTTCTCTCCAACATATTCTGTCTAGGGACACACTTGCTATACAAAACCAGGTACTGATCTAAATACTTCACATATTTTAGGGGCGCCTGGGTGGCTCAGTCGGTTAAGCGGCCGACTTCGGCTCAGGTCATGATCTCACGGTCTGTGAGTTCGAGCCCCGCATGGGGCTCTGTGCTGACAGCTCAGAGCCCGGAGCCCATTTCAGATTCTGTGTCTCCCTCTCTCTCTGACCCTCCCCTGTTCATGCTCTGTCTCTCTCTGTCTCAAAAATAAATAAACGTTAAAAAAAATTTTTTTTTAATAAAAAAAAATTCTTCACATATTTTAATTTATTTAATCCTCATGAAAGCCCTCTGATGTGGATACTATTATTTTTACCTTTCATGAAGGGGAAAGTGAAACAGAGAAAGCCTCATAGAAGGTAGAGGATAGAGAAGGGATTCAAAACAGGAATTTTGAACCAGAATCCATGAGCTTAACTCCTATGCAATATAGCCTTGAGGTAAAGGGTTTTGTGGACAGGGGATAGTAGTTAATATGAATATCTGAACACTCCTATACAAAGTACTTTCACCATATTATATGAGAACACCTGGAGTCTTCTCACCCTTGGTTGGAAACTAGCCAGCAGTTCTAGCCCTGAAATACCAACTACCCAGATACTTCCTACAGGCACAGGAAAATAGAGTAAAGAGCACAGGAGTCGTATTTTGTAACCATGAACCCTTAGAGATGCTAATACCCAGTAGGTTGCTCTGATTACTGGGCTAGTGTGTAAAGAAAGGATTGCATTAAAATATGAAAACCTTTCGTGGGGGCAAAACAGCCACTGTCTTAGCTATTCCAAGAACTAAATCACTCCATAAAACTGACAATTGGCGGTAGGGACCAATTGGTGTCACCAATTGGTGACAATTGGGTACGTAGTGTGGTGGGGAGGGGAGATAGTGGTGATCCCACTTCCTACTATTGTTTTTAAAAGAGTCTGAGATTAGGGAGCTCTTGCAAACGCCTTTATTGGCAGCTTCAGCCTGTTCTCCCAGGTTGCCATGACAACAAGAAGCCAAACTTTGGGGGTTGTTTATCGGTGAGTGATAAGGAGCCAACTGAAAGGAAAAGTCTTTGAGGAAGCCCGGGGTTGTTTGGAGGTGGAGGTAGAGCAAGGTGTCTATGTGTTGGTCTGGGGTAAATCCAGGTGACTCCCGACATGATGCACGAGTAGCTTCCTCCTAATTGCCTGTATCTCAGAGATCTGAACAAGTAACCAGGGGAGAGTAACCAGGGGAGCAACAGTTCAGTCAGTATTCATGGTATCATGTCGGCACAGGAAGTCTGGTTTTCTCCCAAGTGAGGGAACAGCGGGAGATGCTTGTACCTGAGTAAAATTCACCAGGGAAGTGAGTGATATTTGTGTTTAGGCTGAATTCCTGGTGACACAGCCATATGGCTTTTGCTGACTGCCATCCTCCAGACGGTATATTCCTTTTGTGGAGCAGCTAAAGTATATAAAGGACTGTGACTTCCTGTTGCCTTTAATCCCTCCCCCATCATCAGCCAGAACGCTTAAATAAAGACTCAGGAGCCCCTACCTATCTCTGTATCCTGAATTCCTGCCCAAGATCAAGGATCTTGATACTTCTCCGCATCTCTGATTTTGTCCCTAGAGTAGGAGGCTCCAGGGGACCACAGCTGACTCCGCCAGGCACAGAGGGTTGAGTCATCCTGCAGGCGTCAGAGCTGTTAGCAACAGCTCTGCTGATCCGTACACAGCTCCGACTCCCTCTCCAGTTCAGAGTTTTGGAGCCGTCTTGTTCGAAAGTAAAGAACAGAACACAGATGGCTGGTAACAGGATCCCGCAGGGGCCTCCTTTCCCACTGAGCCCATCCTGCTAATCCTTTTGTAGAAGAAGAGAACATAAATGGTGAATGGAGCAAAAAAGGAGTATCAGCTTCTGCACTGTTCTTTGGGTGTAGGTGGAAGGCCTCTGAGAACAACCTCCAGCTACCCATTACATTTCCCAGGAACCTTCCCTTCCTGTTCCTCCTTTCTTCTTCCACTTCTTTTCCCCTCCTTTCTTCCAATTTCCACCCGGGGTCCCTATTCTCTGTAGGGGCTTGGAACCTGATGGAGTGTTTTGCCGAATGCCTTGTACTTAATTCTAATCCATACATGTGTAAGAAAGTCAAATGCACTAGAAGTTCAGAGTGGCTGATTGTATCACCTTTATCTCTTGGGAATCCCTTTAGTTTCTTCTCTTCTGAGGTAGCATAATGCATTACAAAGAACACAGAACTTGAAGCCTGAAAGAAGCGTGTTCCAAGCTCTGTCCTAAAAAATAAATAAATAAATACATTTAAAATTTTTTAGGGTAGGGATCCTGGTTGGCTCAGCCGGTTGAACGTCCAGCTTCTGCTTAGGTCATTTGTGGGTGTGAGCTGTCAGCACGGAACCTGCTTCAGATCCTCTGTCCCCCTCTCTCTCTGCCCCTCCCCCTCTCAAAAATAAACATTAAAACCATTGTCAAATACATTTTTTAAAGATTTTTAAAAATTTGGGGGGCACCTGGGTGGCTCAGTTGGTTAAGTGTCCGACTTTGGCTCAGGTCATGATCTCCCAGTTTGTGAGTTTGAGCCCTGCATGGAGGCATCTGGTGTCAGCACAGCGTCCACTTTGGAACCCCTGTCCCCCCCCCCTTCTCTCTGCCCCTCTCCTCTCTCAAAAAACACAAACTTAATTTTAAAAATTTAAAATTGTTTATTTTTAAGTAATCTCTACACCCTCTGGAGGGTTCGAATTTACAACTTTGAGATCAAGAGTCACACGCTCTACCAACTGGCCCAACCAGGCGCCCACTCCCCGTCCCCCCAATTTTTTTAAATCCGCTTTATCATTTACTAGCTGTGTCATCTTGGGCAGTTTACCTAACCTCTCTGAGCTCTGGGTATGGCATCTGAAGTTGTATATAGTAATATCTACTTTGTCAGTTGGTTTGTAGATTAAATTAGAGGCAAAACACAGTATCTAAAATGTAACAGTTGTATCCAGTAAATGTTAACTCTCTTTCCTCCCATCTCCATAGGCTATAAGTACCAGGTCCCTTATTTTCAAGATTTTGGGGGAAAAAAATTCCCATTGAGAAATTTAGCATCCTTGCTCAGGTGCTGCTGATACAATTGAAGCAAGTGGGAAGTGTGAGTGAGTGTTTTGCAAAAGTAGAGGACCAAGCTTTGGTAAAAACTGGCATGTGAATACTCTAATGTTGCTTTTCCCCAATTTAGGGATTCTTGGTGAAGATTGCTGGTTTCCTCACATTGCCACTACAGCATGGTTGCTACAGATTTATTTTCCTTGGAAGATAAGATGCCGGGTTGCTGATTGGCCGTGTGACTTTGGGTAAGTTATCATCCCTTTCTAGGTTTCACGAGGACAAAGGATCACTGTTCCTCTTCGCTCCAGGAAAGGAGGAGGATTGTTTGAAGTTTGTGTAAATTCCAGGAGAAAAGTGAACATGGGCTGGTAGTATCCTTGGCACTGAGAAGATCGGAAGTGCTCATACAATCAGGTCAAATGCCACTGTTCAATTTCTGTGATTACCAAAGACTCAGCTGACACAGGGCTGTGGTTTGACATGGTTCCTTTGTTCCAGATAATAAACATGTGTAATGTCAATTATACTAATGTGCTTTGCTCCAGTTGAAACAAGAAGGAGGTTGATGACGGGGCAGGACACTGTACTTCATTCTCTCCGACGGGGAGCTCTCTGACAACATGTTTTTCCTGTCTCTCTTTGTAACTGCTAATTAGGTTCTCAGCTGGGCTGTCAGAGCCTTGACAGGTTTCACAGGCAGTCACCACCTGACAATTTACAACTATGGGCTTTCCACAGCTGGCATGTTCCCTCCCAGGGAGCCAAAGTTGCTCAGTCCTAGTTTCCTCCTATCATTCAAAGAGTCTGATCTGAGAGGAAAGCTAGCTTTCACGGTACATTATCCAATTCCAAAGCAGAACGTAGTGGCCAGTGGTGGTGATGGGAAAACCTCTGGATTCGTGTCTGTCCTCAATGGTAAGGGCTGACTCTTTGTTTTGGAAGTAGAGTGGGAATGATCCAAGCCAGAAGTGGCATGGGACTATGGGAATTTAACGTAGCCTTAAAAAATGTTATTACTATTATTATTTTTAGAGAGAAGGTGAGAGAGAGAGAGAGCACATGCTAGAGGGCACATGTGTGTGTGCACGTGAGAAGGGGAGGGGTAGAGAGAGGGGGAAAGAGAGAATCCCAAGCAGGCTCTATGCTCAGCACAGAGCTGGACACTGAGCTCGAGCCCACGAGCCATGAGATCATGACCTGAGCTGAGATCAAGAGTTGGACGCTGAGGGCACCTGGGTGGCTCAGTCGGTTAAGTGTCTGACTTCAGCTCAGGTCATGATCTTGCAGTTCATGAGTTCGAGTCCTGCATCGACCTTTTTGAGGGCAGGCCAGAGCCTGGAGCCTGCTTCACATTCTGTGTCTCCCTCTGTCTCTGCCCCTCTCCCGCACTGTGTGTGTGTGTGTGTGTGTGTGTGTGTGTGTGTCAAAAATAAATAAAACATTAAAAAAACAAAACAAAACTAGATTGTCTTGACCAGACTCTTAATAGATATGTAGCTGTTACCTGCTGATGAGGGCACTGAGGAAAAAAAGCATATTAAAAAAAAAAAAAGAGTTGGACGCTCAACCCACCGAGCCACCCAGGTGCCCCAACACAGCCTTTAGTAAAGTTGCTATTTATTTTGTTCTTAAAATGATTACCCCCTTGGGGCACGTGGGTGCCTCAGTAGGTTAAGCCTCTGACTCTAGATTTTGGCTAAGGTCATGATCTCATGCTTCCTGGGATTGAGCCCTGCATTGAACCCTGCCCTGACAATGCAGAACCTGCTTGGGATTCTCTCTCTCTTTCTCTGCCCCTCCCCTGCTTGTGCGCTCTCTCTCTCTCTCTCTCTCTCAAAAATAAGTAAATATTGGGGCGCCTGGGTGGCTCAGTTGGTTGAGCGTCCGACTTCGGCTCAGGTCATGATCTTGCAGTCCGTGAGTTCGAGCCCCGCGTTGGGCTCTGTGCTGACAGCTCAGAGCCTGGAGCCTGTTTCAGATTCTGTGTCTCCTTCTCTCTGACCCTCCCCCATTCATACTCTGTCTCTCTTTGTCCCAAAAATAAATGAACTTTAAAAAAAATTAAAAAAAAAATAAGTAAATATTAAGTAAATAATAATAAAAAAAAGCTCAACCTCTATACATCCAAAACATCGAAAGCAGGGACTCAGACACTCCCATGTTCACAGCAGCAGCATTCACAGTAGCCAAAGGTGGAAACAACCCAAATGTTCACTGGCAGACAAATGGCTAAACAAAATATGGTATATACACGCAACGGAATATTATGCATCCATAAAAAGGAATGAAATTCTGACACCTACTGCAACATGGATGAACCTTGAAGACATTATGCTAAGTGACATAAGGCGGTCATAAAAGGACAAACACTGTGTGATTCCTCTTGTATGAGGTTCCTAGAGTAGTCAAATTCATAGAGACAGAAAGTGCAGTGGAGAATAGCAGGGACTGGGGAGGTGAAGGTAGGATGGGAAGGCGTTGTTTAATATACAGGGTTTGCATTTTGGAAGATGAGAAAAGTCCTGGAGATAGAGAGCAGTGATGGTTGCATGACAGTGTGCATATACTTAATGCCACTGAACTGTACACTTGAACATGGTTAAAATGGGGGACACCTGGGTGGCTTAGTCGGCTAAGTGTCTGACTCTTCATCTCAGCTCAGGTCTTGATCTCGGGGTCATGAGCTCAAGCCCTATGCTGGGCTCTGTGCTGGGTATGAAGCCTACTGAGGAAGGAAGGAAGGAAGGAAGGAAGGAAGGAAGGAAGGAAGGAAGGAAAGAAAGAAAGAAAGAAAGAAAGAAAGAAAGAAAGAAAGAAAGAAAGAAAGAAAGAAAGAAAGAAAAGGGTTAAATGGTAAATTTTGTTATGTGGATTTTACCACAACCACCTTTGGATGAGGGAGCCTAGGTAGTTGAGGCAATACAGTGGAAGACCTGAAGATGAAATCAGAGCCTTTATGGGCATGGAACTAACTCTGCCCGAAGCCAATCTTAACTCTGGACTGTTTAGCTTGTGTGAACCAAAATATTCTCATTTTTCTTAAACTACTTTGGGTCTGGTTCTCTGCCATTTGGGACCAAAGAGTCGTAAATGACGTAGAACTGTTTGTGTGTTGGTCTTTTCCATTAGGTGATGATCTCAAGAATGGGAATGGTATCTTATTCATCTGTATTTCCACAGAGCCTAGTATAATCCACGTAATTGACATCTGATAAATGTTTGCTATCTTATCAATTCAGTATTCCATAAACATTTATTGTGAGTCGTCTATATGTCAGAAATTGGTTTAGGTGTGGGAGATGGAAATCAGAATGAGTGAATACGGATGCCTTGCAAGCTCAGTCGGTAGAGCATGTGACTCTTGACCTTGGGGCTCTGAGTTCAAGCCTCATGGTGAGCATAGAGCTTACTTTAAAAAAAAAGAATGAGGGGGGCGCCTGGGTGGCTCAGTAGGTTAAGCGTCCGACTTCAGCTCAGGTCACGATCTCACGGTCCATGAGTTCGAGCCCCACGTCAGGCTCTGGGCTGATGGCTCAGAGCCTGGAGCCTGCTTCCGATTCTGTGTCTCCCTCTCTCTCTGCCCCTCCCCTGTTCATGCTCTGTCTCTCTCTGTCTCAAAAAAAAAAAAAAAAAAAAAAAAAAAAGGTTAAAAAAATTAAATTAAATTAAATTAAATTAAATTAAATTAAATTAAAAAAAAAGAATGAGGGGCATCTGGGTGGCTCAGTTGCTTGAGTGTCTGACTTCAGCTCATGTCATCATCTCGTGGTTCAGGAGTTCAAGCCCCACATCAGGCTCACTGCTGTCGGTGCAGAGCTTGCTTCAGATCATCTGTCCCTCTCTCTCTCTGCCCCTCCCCTTCTTGAGCTCTCTCAAAAATAAATACAACATTTAAAAAAAAGAATGAGTGAATAAAAACTGTTATCAGGGAGTATGTGGAAGAACAGCTAACTACAAAGGCTGGTGTGATAGAGAACTCTAGGAAAAGATGCATACATATGCTGTGTTCCCAGGAAGTTGCTGTCACCTTGGTACCAAGTGCCTGACTGATGGGCATCTCCTGGGCTCCTGCACACGCCAGATATTTTCAGGATTGTCTAAGGCTTCGAGAATGTCTGGAAGGCACCTGCCTCCCAAACTGGTGTACGTGTAAGATTTATACCTGGTCCTGTCCTGTGAACCATGTTTCTTTCTGCTGTGCTTCTTAGTGTTGCCTGAGTCTCCACAATATATTCTGTAAAATGAGTGTGCCCTGTCCATTTCTCAGGCTTATGGTAAAGGTCAGAAGACCTCATAGATATGGGAGTTCATTGTATCTGGGTGATGGTTGCTTTCTTGTACCTGACCGTAGCAAGGGTTAACACGTTCTACCCTAGCATCCTCACAGAGCCATATCGTTTGGCCTCACCAGCAGTTCTGTTCTACTTGTAGTGAACATCTGTTGTTTTTGTCTGTCCACAATTGCTCCCTCTTCTTCTGGCAAAAGGTACCCTACATTCCTTGGGGGAATTTCCTCTCTATCTATTCCATTCCAACCGCATCAATTCTATGTAGTTCTTGTGGAGCTGTTACTCTGAGCCTCACACCACTGGGTGGACACAGAATCCCAGCTAGGGCAATCAAAATGTCTCATCCTTTGGTGAAGCTACTAGCCCACAAAAGAGCCCAAGCTGGGCCGCCTGGAGCTGTTCCTTATATTTCATGTACTCTGAGAGAGCAAGAAGCTTCCCTTTGCCTTTGAGGTCAGTAACCCGGGATGCTTCTGTGGCCATTTCTCCCACTCCACTCTGTCCCCTGTCCTGGTCCAGCATCCTTCTGCTGTATGACATAAACTAGGATGGAAATCGACCTTAGTAGGATCTATGCGAATCTTGCTTAAACTTCTCGTGGAAACATGTGTGTGACACATAAGCCCCAAATTCTGATCTGTTCATCCTCACAAAGTCCCCAATGCCTTCAATGTCTACATTTGCCATATCGTAACGTTCAGTATTGAGAACATTTATGAAGAGGAGAAAGAAAGGCTGAGGTTCACGATAGCCATTGTATGGTCCCATGTGATAAGTAGACTAGACCTCTGTCCCCTGCTCAGGGGTTTTTGACAGCTTATGTAGGAAAGATCGCACAACAGGCAAGTTTGAGTGGATGTATACACCTGAACTTTGGGACAGGGGTTCCTGTCACTAGTGATCATAATACAACCTATCAGTAAGGGAAGCATCTAGTTAAAACCAATGTTAGAAAACTCCTTGATTCATTTCCTGTGTGTTGACAGTAGCAATGGCAGCATTCAGTGCTGGGGTATTTTAAACTAGGTGGCAGCAGTGGAGAGCAAGCACCTGAACCATCAGCTCTACTGCTCCCAAAACAAACACAGACACCCTTATGACAAAATCCAGTCTGTAGAGAAAAACAGGCAAACAATTGGGAGCTGGGATGATGTGTGGAGACACAGAAAAAGGGGGGGTCAGACACCTAACAAAATTCTTTTAATTCCTGAGGCACTGGACCTTTCAGTTATAGGGTCTGATAAATTTCCTTTTTCCCCCCTTCTGAAACTGATTTAAACAGACACTTTAAACCAAAAGACTTCTTACTAGTATAGTATTACTACCTAGTAAAGAGAAGGCTAGAGAGGAGACACAAAGACAATTCCAAGCCAATAAAGCAGCAACTTCTTTTATATTTTGATTGCCAGCTGTTTGTTTTAATGTTTTTAATGTTTATTTATTTTTGAGAGACAGAGCATGAGCCGGGGAGGGGCGGCGAGAGAGGGAGACACAGAATCTGAAGCAGGCTCCAGGCTCTGAGCTGTCGGCACAGAGCCCAAAGCAGGGCTGGAACTCAGGAACCGCGAGATCATGACCTGAGCCGAAGTCACTTAACCGACTGAGCCACCAAGGCGCCCCTACCAGCTGTTTGTTTTATATCCTATGTGGCACGACACTGGTAGGAATTAGTGTAGTGGGTTTTTTTGTTTTGTTTTGTGTTGTTTTGTTTTTAATCTTGGCAGATGTCAGCCAAAGAGAAGGGCATGACAAAATCACCAATTGGTCCTGAAGATAAATTCCAAAAACCTCTCAGTCCACAAACATGCTGCCCAACCCTTCCTACATTCACAGATGTCCCAGACAATCATGATGCACTGATCATGGGGTGCCTGCCAGAGGGTGGGCGTCACAGCAGTGGGTTGAATATTTACGTCCTTAGGCATATGTAATAAGAGCTAACACTTGAACAAACAAGCTAATGCACACAACTCAAAATGTGTATTTTGTTTGTTACTTAAAAAAATCTAACTACATCACCCTTTTCAGAAAGATCCTAAGCATGGTCACCTATCAGACTGCATTCAACCTTCTAATTAAAAAAAAAAATTTTTAATTTTTAAAAATTTTTAAAAATTTTCTTATTCGATTATTTATTTTTGAGAGAGAGACAGAGAGCAAGTAGGGGAGGGGCAGAGAGAGACAGAGACACAGAATCCAAAGCAGGCTCCAGGCTCTGAGCTGTCGGCACAGAGCCCAATGCGGGGCTCGAACCCGTGAACCACGAGATCATGACCTGAACCGAAGTTGCACACTTAACTGTCTGAGCCACCCAGGTGCCCTCAACCTTCTAATTGTTAATTTCCAGGAATTCTCCCAGTGAACATCTGAGTCCCCACCCTATTTACTCGGTTCATGAAAATTGTATGTCTCTTTGGTTTTTTTCTTTTCTTTTCACCTCTACCTCCAGTCTCAGAAATATGTTTTGTAATTCCATGTGGTATAAAACTGAAAGTAATCAAATAATGAATTCTTGTTATATCTCCCACTTAGACATCACCTAGTTAAATAATTTACATTTCAACCTCCCCGAGAAAGGTAGGAGAAGTACAACACTGATACTACCTCCTCCAAGGAAGCCTTCCCTAACTGTCTCCCCTACATTGGGGCTAGACTGGGAGAGCTTTCATGTACTCCCAAAGCATCCTCAGCTCACTCCTGTAGTACTTACAACACAATATTTTAATTGTCTGCTTACTTACCTATTTCTCCCAATAAAATCTGATCTCTTTGAGGAAAAAAAAAAAGAGCTAACCCTTTAAATGGGCTAGGAACTTTTCATGTTATATTTAATCCTCACACAACCCTCTGAGGAGGGTAATTTTTTATTTATTTATTAAGTGATTTTATTATTTTTAAGTAAGCTCTATACCAACATGGGGCTCGAACTCACAACCCTGAGATCAAGAGTCACAGGTTCCTGGTGCCTGGGTGGCTCAGTCGGTTAAGCGTCCAACTCTTGATTTCTGCTCAGGTCATGATCTCACGGTTTGTGAGTATGAGCCCTGCATTGGGCTCAGTGCTGACAGTGCTGAGCCTGCTTGGGGTTCTCTATCTCCCTCTCTCTCTCTGCCCCTCCCCTGGCTAATGTCTTTGTCTCTCTCAAAGAAATAAACTTAAAAAAAAAAAAAAAAGAGTCACAGGTTCTACCAACTGAGCCAGTCAGGCTCCCTTGAGGAAGATAATGTTAACCCCATTTTACAGATAAGGAAAGGAATACTCAGTCTGGTTATGACACTGATGCAAAGTAGCATAGTTTTGACACTAGTAAGTGATGGAGGTGGGACTCCACAGTCAGTGTTTACTGCTGCTGTATCTTCCCATCCTCTGTTTGACACCTTCAGGGTTGGACTTCTTTTTTTTAATTTTTAAAAAATATTTATTTTGAGGGGTGCCTGGGTGGCTCAGTCGGTTGAGCATCTGACGTTGGCTCAGGTCATGATCTCACGGTTCCTGAGTTCAAGCCCTGCGTTGGGCTCTGTGCTGACAGATCAGAGCCTGGAGCCTGCTTCGGATTCTGTGTCTCCCTCCCTCTCCATTCCTCACCTGCTCATGCTCTGTCTCTCTCTCTCAAAAATAAACAAAGTTTAAAAAAATTTTTAAATATATATTTATTTTGAGAGAGGGAATGTGTGCATGCATGCGTGCATGGAGGAGGGGCAGAGAGAGAGGGAAAGAGAGAATCCCAAGTGGGCTCCACGTGCAGAGCCCAATGCAGGGCCTGATCCCCTGACCTAGAGATCATGACCTGAGTTGACATCTAAGATGTTGGGCACTCAATCAGCTAAGCCACTGAGGCACCCCAGGGTTGGACTTCTTTGAGACTCTGGAGCAGCTGATTTAACTTATTCATGGCTTGCTACAGATGTTTATCTGATAGTTACCTGAGACTGAAAGGTTTCTAGGTCAGGGCTTTATGGAACTGAGTTATATTCTACTATCCTTAAGGGTACCTTGGCCCAGCATTTATCTATTCCTGTGGGTTAAAATGGAAGAACCAGCTGTCTCCACATGCAGGGAATTTTCAAAAAATTGGCATTTTTCTACGATGTTCACAAAAGGAACCCAATTGTATGGGAGTGAAGAGCTCAAGAAACCACTTTACACATGATGAGGTTTATTTTCCAGCCTATATCAGACGCCTTATGTAGATACGTCTGAGTGAGGTATGACAACCAGACTTAAACCTGCTTTAGTTGGTTGGTCTTAGGACCTAAAGACAAAATCTGTGGATGAACCAATAGGCCAGGATGCACTGAATGGGCTTCCAGTAACATACTTATTTATTGATTTGTTGATTATCAGTTTCATGGAGTGTCTCACTACATTTCTACAATGGAAATTCTAAGACACATCCTTCTCACCAACTACCCTCTCATGCACTCAGCTTTAATGTTTTTTGCCGTCTACTGTAAGGAAATAGAGGTTTCCATAAATAATCACAATGTAATTGCAAAACATGTATACACTAGTTAAAGTTGGTGGAGATATCATCATGACTAATGCAATTCCCCCCCAAATTTTAGTAGGAGTCTGGTAAAACACCCAAAGAAGCTTTTTTCCTTTCTTCTTCTAAATATGCATATGTGCACACACACACACACACACACATGCACACACTTTGGAATTCAAATTATCTGTACATATTATTTGCATCATTCCTATAATTATAGATTTTTGAACTAAAAGAATTCCAGAGATCATTTTAGTCTATTGCAGTTAGATAGGAAGTTGAAGCCCAGAAAAGCATAAATTAAGGTCTGGCTCAGTGTATCATTTGCTTACAGGTTGTTTTGCATTGGTATTTAAATGTTTTGTGCAAGCAGATCTCATCTCTCTAATAGGATTTTGAGTTCCTAGTCTGGGAAGGGATTTGAGAAAGGGGACCAAGAGGCAGTGAGAAAAAAGGGGGCTCATGTTGAACCTGTAGTGTAATTTTAGCTCTCCACTTAACAGCTAAGTGATGTTGCACAAAGTTATTTAATTTTTCTGAACTTTCTTCTTCTGTATTGGGAGTCATCACAATCATTATCATCATCATCATCATCCTTCTTTCAGGGCTGTTGGAAAGATTAAAAGGATAATGAATGTAAAACACTTGCTTCATACAGTTTTTGGCACAGAGTAACTTTATAAATATTAGTTCCATTTGCCCCTTCTGTATTTTATTTAAGGCTAACATCATACAGTAGGAATTCAAGTATTTGTTGTTTATTTGTTTGTTTGTTTGTTTTTTTAAATAGGCTCTACATGCAACATGGGGCTTGAACTCATGACCCTGAGATCAAGAGTCTCATGTCCTACTGACTGAGCCAGCCGGCTGCCCCCAACAAGTACTTGTTAAATTGAGTTGAATGTGCCTTGGCCTTTTACTGAGTGACAACACTGAAAAGACAGTTTAATTGGATAGACACCAGACCAGTCAGTGTACTCACCTACACATTGTCAAGGTGCCTTTACACACAAAGATACATGCATGACAAGAAATACACTGACATTACACATGGTCAGGCATGTCTTACACATACTAAAAATATGTGCATGGCATCAAGCTGTCCTCGGTTGATGGTGCCAGGAGTACAATATGTTGGAAAGAGAGTGTGGTTGAGATTCACTCACAAGTGGGTTCAAATTCTAGCTCATAACTTCTTAGTTGTGTGATCATGGGCAAGTGACATAGCTCTCTGAACTGTAGTTTCCTTACCTATAATATGGAGGTAATAATAATAATCGAACCTATCTCACAAGTTTGTTGTGAGGATTAAATAAGACAGTGTATGGAAAGAGCTTATTCTTGGTTTTGCCACTGCTTGGGTAACTTTTCTAACAAGGTCGAGACATGGTTGGTACACATTCTTTACCCTGTAACTTTCTTTCCTTTATTTATTTTTTTTTAGGTTTTTATTTTAAGTAATCTCTATGCCCAACATGGGGCTTGAACTCAATGACCCCAAGATCAAGAGTGGCATGCTTGGGGCACCTGAGTGGTTCAGTTGGTTAAGCATCCACTTCTTGGTTTTGGCTCAGGACATGATCTTACGGCCTGTGAGTTTGAGCCCTACATCAGGCTCTGTACTGATAGTGCAGAGCCTGCATGAGACTCTCTCTCTCCCTCTCTCTCTGCTCCTCCCCTGCTCACTTGCACTTTCTCTCAAAATAAATAAATAAACTTAAAAATTTTTTTTAACTTTTTTAAAATTTATTTTTGACAGAGCACAAGCAGGGGAGGGGCAGAGAGGGAGACACAGAACCTGAAGCAGGCTCCAGGCTCTGAGATGTCAGCCCAGAGCCCAATGCAGGGCTTGAAACCAAGAAACATGAGATCATAACCTGAGCCAAAGTTGGATGCTTAACCTACTGAGTCACCCAGGCACCCCACTTAAAAAATATTTTTTTAATATTTTTTAATACTCTTCACAGCATATTAGCAGTTAGCAGAAGAGTGAATAATAGTTCAAGATAGTGCAAACATCCCAAATAAAGCTAGAGAGGTATGCAGGGGTTTTGTCTGGATTTTATCTGGAGGGCTTTGAGGAGCCATGGAAGAGTTTTAAGCAGAGAAATGATACATTCAGCTTTTAGAAATTGCATCTTAGGAAGATTGAAACCACTCACCTCAATATAGAGAATGGGGCATCCTGGGGGATGAGGAGAGTGGTTGGAAGGCAATTATAGTACCCCAAGTTAGAAACTGAGTTATGGGGGCGCCTGGATGGCTCAGTTGGTTGAGTGTCTGACTTCGGCTCAGGTCATGATCTCATGGTTTGTGGGTTCAAGCCCCCCGTAGGGCTCTGTGCCGACAGCTCAGAGCCTGGAGCCTGCTTTGGATTCTGTGTCTCCCCCTCTCTCTACCCTTCCTCTGCTTGCATTCTCTCTTTCTCTCTCTCTCAAAAAATAAATAAAAACATTCAAAAAAAAGAGAGAGAAACTGAGTTATGGGTGCGTCTGGGTGGTCAGTAGGTTAAGCATCCAACTTTGGCTCAGGTCACGATCTTACGGTCTATGAGATCCATGTCAGGCTCGCTGCTGTCAGCACAGAGCCCACTTTGGATCCTCTGTCCCCCTCTCTCTGCCCCCCCCGTCCACTCTCACATGCTCTATCTTTCTCTCAAAAATAAGCAAACGTTAAAAAAGAAAAAGAAACTCAGTTTTGAACCACCAAAGCAGAGCCAGTGGGGATGAAGAAAGAGATGGATTAGAGAAATGTTTAGGAGTTAAATCACATAAAGTGCAACATCTGCACTTATTCTAAGTATTAACTTATTTTCCCACCATTGATGAGTGTAATTCTCTTGTTTGCACACAATCTTAGAAATTAAACAACTGATACATTTTGCAGTATCAAAACTGTTAATAAGCCCATGTGTATGTACACAGATTTTGCAACTGGCCAAGTCCAGAATGTGGAAAGTTCTACAGGTATCTGATTTCATAGCCAAATAAACTGCGTACAAAAAAGAAAGAAAGAAGGAAGGAAAAAGGAAGGGGAACTGTTATACAAGAAAAGAGACATGAAAGACATCGCAATAAATCAAATGCAGAGTGCAGAACTTCAGATCCTGGTTCAGATAAATGGACTGTAAGAAGACATTTTGGAAACTATAGGAAAAACTGAACATGGATTGGGTATTAAATAATAAGAAGTTATTGTAAAGGTGTGATAATGATATTGTGGTTATGTTTACAACAAAGGTATTTGTTAGAGACACATATTGAAGTATTTACAGGTAAAATGCTATGATGGTTTACTACAGATTTACTTAAAAATACATTGGCGGGAAAAGGTAGTGGGAGAATAGGTGAAACAAAAATGATAAAGTGGTGGTAATAGTTGAAGCTAGGTGATGGACACATGGAGGTTTATTATTACATCCCACTCCTTTTGTGTATGTTTGAAATTTTCTATACAAAGTTAAGAACAAATATTATATAGAAAAGCCTGTTTCCATTCCTAAATGTGTGAAATAACTAGAACATTCTTGCTGTAAATTTCAGAAGAAGGGATCAGGTTTGGAAGGGGATCATTTGAGGGTAGGTGGAGGAAGAGGGGCCCTAAGGACAAGAAGGTATTAAGAAAACTGGTTTTGAGTTGTGTTGAAAAACCAAGGAGGAACACAGTTTCAAGATGGAAGGAGTATCAACTATGTCAAATATTGCAGATGTCAAGAAGGAAAGGATTAAAATAAACTCCACTAGACACAGCAAGTAGGTCATTCTTGACCTTGGTAAGATCAGCTGCAGTGAAGGTGGGAAGACACAACTTTTCCAAGAAGCTTGGCTGTGAAGGGGAGGAGAGACGAAGATCCTAATCCTTTTCCTCCCAAAGAAACTAGGGCATGTTTTTATGTTGAGGGGAGGTTGCCACTTAATAGTTGTTGACAATATAGGTGAAAAGAGTAATGACTGACTGACAGAGCAAAACCCCTTACTACAAGAAAGCATATTTGGAATAAATTATATGTATAACACACTAAAGTGGATGTCTTGTTTTTCTGATCATAGCCAGTTTACTTTCCTAGTTTGCTGTAACTTCTAGTAATTTTTCTGGAGTACATTTTTATGCATAAGTCTCACATATTTATCTCACTGCTTACTAGTTGAAGAATCAAGATTTTTTTTTTAAGTTTACTTATTTATTTATTTTGAGATTTTTGAGATAGAACCAGTGGGGAAAGGGCGGGGAGGGGGTGGAGAAGATCAGAAGAGGGCTCTGTGCTGACAGTAGAGAGCTCTGTTGGATCTAGAACTCACTAACCATGAGATCATGACCTAAGCCCAAGGAGGCTTAACCTACTGAGCCACCCAGGTGCCCCAAGAACCAAGATTTTTTTTTTTTTATAACTGCACTTTAGGCACACTTTTTGGTTCTTGAATAAAACTGCTCTCTTTATAGCCCACTGAAGGGAGTTCCTCTAAAAAAATTTTTCACCACACAAAAAATTAAAAGCTCTATTCGTTTCTTGCATCAGGACCCGTAGGACTCTAGTTTGTTTACTGCTCACGTTTCAACAACTTACCTTCACTCAACCTACCAAAAACTTCTCAAGAATTTGTCTCTTTCCTACCATTACCAACATACAGGGTGGTTTAATCTGTATTCGCAACTCTTATTACCGTTCCAAAAATTACTATAAACTTTTAGAATCTCAAATACTCAACTATATACTGATGACGCTGACCAGTTTACCTCTGCATTCCACGGAGGGGTTGAATTAAGATGTGTAAGAATGGGATGTTCTACATGTCAGGGCAAGCTTCTTATTCGTAAGGTTATGGCGGGAGGGGGGGGGGCGGATGTTTTTGGAAGAGAGAAGGAGGAGAGCAGATAAGCTCTTCTTAGATTTCAGGGTGAAATGAATGCACCTGACACCCGCGTGGCAGAAGAGTTCAGCCAGCTGAGCGAGACAGGGCTGGACTAAGGCTGGGACTCTGGGCCACCCGGGAAGACTCCGCCCAGTGCAAGCACTCGCGCGCTCCCGAGAGGGCGCGCACGCGTACGCAGTCGTGTCTCGCGCAGGGTCGGGCCTGTCAGGCGGGAAATCTCGCGAGATCGGAGACTGGGATGACTGTCGGGAGGAGGGGAGTGGTGTCGGGGAAGGGGGGGGAACCTGGGCAGCGGCCGGGCTGTGTGGCTTCAGGGCTTGGAGAGAGAGAGAGGGAGGGTGGCAAAGGTAGTGAGTTGGTGCCGCCGCCTGTCTAAGGAGAGAGGAGGGGTCCCGCTTGCCTGCGCCCTTCACGGGCCGAGAGCGCGAGGCACCGGCGAACCTCTGAGGCCTCCCGGCCCCTGGGGACCCCGCCCCGCCGCCGCCGGCCGGCCGGCCCGCGGCCTCTCTTCCCTTTGTGAGCGCCCCCTTCCCAGGGGTGGTGGTGGTGGCGGAGGGCTGTGCGTGGGCCCGCCCGCCGAGGGGCCGCGGCGGGGGACGAGAGGGCCTCGGCTGTGTGAGGACGGGAGGCGGCCGAGGCCCGGGCCGGTTCCCCCGAGGCGGCGGCGGCGGCGGCTCCCAGCACTTCCCCGCGCCATCTTAGCTGAGCCCAAGCGCTGAGGGCGCCTCCTCGACCCCGGTCGTCCCCTCGCCCCCTCCCCCCCTGCCCCTTGTCGCAGAGCTTGGGCTGGGCGGCTTGCTGGGGCTCCGGGGGGGGGGGGGCGGCGGTCGGTCGCCAGGCCCCCTCCTCCTCACTCCTCGCCCTCCAGCGTAGCGGCTACCCGAGCGCTGCAGGGGGCTGCGCTTGCCTACTCCGCCCAGACCTGTCGGCGAAAGGGTAAGGGCACCTCTGCTTTGGGAAAGGGAGACATGGAGGGGGCGGGGAAATTCGGCCCACTCGGGCCTCTCCGAGTAGAAGGGATGTGGGGGTGGGGTAGGGAGAGAGACAAGGAGGGTCTGTGATTCTGTGGGTGGGGTGAAGAAGCTGGTGAGCTGGGCGCCCTCCCGTTTTGAGGGGCAAGAGCAATTACATTTCTCTTTCCTGAGGGTCACCGGAAGGGGTGGTGGAAGGGGATGTCTCGAGGAAGGTGTGGCTCTCATGGGGAGACTGGGTTGCTGTGCACCCCGATTTAAAGGCGCGAGGTCCCTTTCCTTCTCTTCTGATCCCTCTGCTCCTCCCTCTCCTCCTTTGTAGTGTCTGTATTCTTGGGAAGGGTAGCCTGCTGGATGGATTCCACCCCCGCTCAGGAAATCTATACTCCTGTAGGGGTGATGGAAGCGTTTCTCCCCCCTACCCTTCCCCCTTCCCCATCCTTTAGTCTACTGCAATGCTGCAGAAGTCCAAGGCAGTTTCTTCATACACAGGCCCGTGTATACACTGAAGGGAGGGGGAGCAGGAGTGGGAAGTAATGGCGCTTCCCTTGGAAAGGTTACCCTTTTCCCTTGGTTTTAAATCGATAACAGTACCGGTTTAATATTCTTCCCCTGAGATCTGTCCCTGGGAAGCATATCTGTTCCTGTTGTTATTGTTGAGAAATATGGTCTCTGGAGAGGGACCCTGCCATGTTTGAACAGTTTTGATGTCTCTCTCTCGCTTTCTTTTTAAACACTAGATTGACATTTTGTGTGTGTGTGTGTGAACACGTTGGGTTTTCACTGGGATTCAGATGAAATAATTTTGTACTCTTTCATGTCCCTGTCTTTTTTTCTTTTGTGACTTTTGTAGTTTTTGAAGAATTATTAAAGATTAATGCATACAGGCAGGCCGTTTAATGGACCTTCGTTCTCTTTGAGCTGTGAATTTTTAGGGTTAATGCTATTTGTATAACATTGAAATTGGAATTTTCTGAAAATGATTAGGTTACAAACCTTTCTGTGGAGATGCTTTGTTAAGGAAATGAAAAAGAAGACATTAATTTGCCTAATTATTCTGTGAAAGGATCTGTGTTATGTAGTCATTTTCCACTTCTTTTGCTTCATGTCATTTATTTAAAAGAAATCATCTGGTTTACAGTAGTACTTGTTTTTAGAGTAGAAATAAATAAAAATAAAAATTTTAACATCCTGGAAGTGTGTTGCAAAGTGCTTTTTGTGATCAAAGAATAGTCTTGAAGTCTACTGTTCATACTTTTTTTCTTTAAGTGTTTAGATTTACTGATGAAGTGATTTAAAAATGTCTCATATATAAAAGTTCGTAGAATTACTTTTTTTTCCCAAAGCAGTGAAGACTGAAATATGTACAGATATGAGTTGTTTTGATATTTTACTAACAAGTTGCATTTGGTGTTTAAGCTTTGCTTAGTGGGTGACTTATTTTAAAATACCTTTGGATGTCATCTACATTTAATGTTACCCATCAGACGTTTTTTGGTGTGTTTGTTGCATTTTGAAACCTGTTTTAAGACAGGGATTTAAAGATGTTAGTAGTAGTAGTTTTAGGCAACAATTTCGTTTCTGTCATTTCATGATTTTGATATAAGGAGGCACATTAATGACATGGTAAATCAGTTTTATTATTTTTCCTCGGAAAATGGAATTCTCCTTGCTTTCTTTATTTCGTTTTGATTTTTATCTAAATTTATTTTGACTTAAACAGCACTTCTCATTTGAATTTTTATTTCATGGCACAAAGCTGCCATGTGTGTAGAGTTTTGGTGTATAGAGTTTCTCCCTATATGGGAAATTATGCCGTAAAGTTTAATTCTGTATGTTGTTGATAATTCATATATATTGGCACGTGTAAACCCAAGCATACTGCTCAGCAGAGAATGATTATGTTTTTGTCTTGGAAAGATGCAGGCAGAGAAGATTTGTCAGTAAAGGCTACAAAACTTAGAGAATATACACAGAATGTACATAAACTTCTTGCTATACTTCAGCATGCTAGAACTAAGAGAGACTCTTAAGAACAAGTAAAAAGAAACCCCATTATCCATAGCTGGTAAGAATTCTAAAAGTGGTAAAAGTATCTTCTTTACCAATTAGATAAATTCATTATTAAGGAAAAACTGCCTGAGGGTTATTTCGGCTGACCTCTGATGCCACTGTCAGAGAATACTGAGAGCTGGGTTTGGTTGATTCCAGTTTAGTATGGTACTTAGGTTTCTAAATAGTTCATCTACAAAATGGCAGTGTACATCACTTCCTGTTCTTTCACAACTGACTCTTTCTCTGGATTCCCTTTTAATGACTTAACTTTTGGCATTCTGATATCTGATTTGTTAATTTGGTTATAATTCTCATGTTTTATAGATGGAAGAATTTCTAAGAATCAACTGGGTTTAATAGTCTAATATTATCTTGACAGTAACCTACCTTCCAAACTAAAAGATAGTTTCTCAAACATATTTAAACTCTGAGAGGTTTTAGAGAAATAGAACAATGTACAGAACAAAAGTATGAGTGAACTGAATAGAAAATTATTACTGTGTTTTCTATAGTATAGATTTGAGGAGAACTATGGATATGGCAGTTACTTGAATGTGTGTTAATATTAAACAAACTTTCTGTATATCGAGGCACATACATATTTGGTCCCATGTTATGTCAGTCCATTAATAAGAAAGAAGCTGATTAGTTATAGAACACCAGGAAGACTAAATGCTGTTATTAACCATAAAGAGAATAATTTATTTTAGTAATTTGCTGATACTTAGTGGATATAAATACTTAGTGACTTCAGAAATTTTCTAGGGGCCAACAGTTGGCATTGAAATTAGATTTGAGATTAATCTGTTATTCATATTACCAGGAAATAAATTCTGGGTTTTTCATCTGACTGATTTGTGTATTAAAATCAGTTAATTTTTTCTTTGTATCACTTTTGGTTATCAGTAGTCTCTGTTATAATAATTGCACTCATACTAGTTTAACCTTTTAGAAATTAGGAGGTTTTGGGGCGCCTGGGTGGCTCAGTAGGTTAAGCCTGGAGGCTTAACTCTTAACTCCTGATTTCGGCTCAGGTCATAATTCTCACTCCCCTTCTCTCTGCCTGCCCCCCCCCCCCAAAATAAATAAACTTAAAAAAAAAATTAGGAGGTTTTTTTGGTATGTATTAACTGATGTTCAGAATCATGTATGAATGAGTCTTTTCTAAAAAGTGTTATTTCTGTAGTCAACTTCTTGTGAAAAATTGAGATTGATCTGTTAAACAGAGTGCCATCGTTACATTTATCTGCTTTTAGGTTTTTATACTTGTTATGGCTGGATTTTAAAAAAATATTCTTCAAAATTTCTGGGGCGCCTGGGTGGCTCAGTTGGTTAAGCATCTGACTTTGGCTCAGGTCATGATCTCGCGGTTCGTGAGTTTGAGCCCCACATCGGGCTCTGTGTTGACTGCTCGGAGCCTGGAGCCTGGAGCCTGCTTCGGGTTCTGTGTCTCCTTTTCTCTCTGCCCTCCCCTGCTCACACTCTGTCTCTCTTACTCTCAAGAATAAATAAACATCAATTTAAAAAAATATTGTTCAAGATTTGAAATTCTAAGATGTGAGAAAGATACAAACCTGTATTATTCCATTCCATTCCATTGTTGGATTGAAATATTTTAATTTTTAGTGGTAAAAATTGATGTTTAATTTCATTAAAGATGTCTCAGACCTTCTAAAAAATCCACATGAATTAAAAAGTTGTATGGAGGGACTAGAAACAGTTCTTAAGAAGAAAAAAATTTTTTGACATTGTATTTTATTGTTTTGAGAGACAGATTGCTGAGTAGGGAAGAGGCAGGGAGAGGGGGAGAATCCAAAGCAGGCTGTGGGCTTTGAGCTGTCAGCATAGAGCCCCATGCGGCGCTCGAACCTATGAGCACAAGATCATGACCTGAGCCGAAGTTCGACGTTTAACCTACTGAGCGACCTAGGCACTTTTTTTTTTTTTGTAAGTTTATTTATTTAGAGAGAGAGCACACTTGTGTGCACATGCACACCAGTGGGGGAGGGGCAGAGAGAGGGAGAGAGAATCCTAAGGTGTCTCCACACTGTAGTGTAGAGCCCAATGTGGGCTTGAACTCACATAAATACCTGGCATGTAAATAAAAGTATAGATATATAGCCTATTAAAAATGCCAATGTCAGTGTAAACAACTCATTCTTTTTAGAGTTGTATATTTAAAATTTTTTTCAATGTTTATTTTTTACTTTTTTTAAATATTTATTTTTGAGAGAGAGAGACACACACAGCACAAGTAGGGGAGGGGCAGAGAGAGAGGGAGACACAGAATTTGAAGCAGGCTCCAGGCTCTGCACTGTCAGCACAGAGCCTGACATGGGACTTGAACTCATGAACCCTGAGATCATGACCTGAGCTGAAGTTGGACACTTAACTGACTGAACCACCTAGGAGTCCCAACGTTTATTTTTGAGAGAGAGAGAACAGGGAAGAGTCAGAGAGAGATGGAGACACAGAATCTGTAGCAGGCTCCAGGCTCTGAGCTGTCAGCACAGAGCCTGATGCGGGGCTTGAACCCATGAACTGGGAGATGATGATCTGAGTCGCAGTTGGCTGCTTAACCAACTGAGCTACCCAGGCGCCCCTAAACATAACTACTTTTAAGTGGCCTCTAACATCTTTAAAGTTGAAAAGGAGCTGATTTTTCCTTTTGACAAAATGCAGAGTTAGAAGAAGGTGAATTATTCTATTTAGAAAGACATGCACGGGGGGTCTGGGTGGCTCATTCGGTTAAGTGTAGGATTCTTGATTTTGGCTCAGGTCATGATCCTGTGGTTTGTGGGCTTGAGCCCTGCCTTGGACTCTGCACTGATGGGTTGAGCCTGCTTGGGATTCTCTCTCTTTTTCTGCCCACCACCCAGCTCCTCATGCTCTCTCTCTCTCTCAAAATAAATAAACTTTAAAAAAGAACTCTTAGAAAGATACGCAAAATTTAGTTTCTGAGAAAAGCAGTGACAAATAATGGAATGGAACAAAATATTCTGATTTGCAACCACTGATAATGATAAAAGTGGCACGTAATGTATCTTAATTTCACTTAATAATATTAGCTGTGTAATTACTTTATGTAACTTAAAAAAAGTTTATTTATTTTGAGAGAGAAAGGGGAGGAGGGGCAGAGAGAGAATCCCAACAGGCTCTACACTGTCAGTGTAGCACCTGATGCGGGGCTCAAACCTGGAGATTGTGACCTGAGCCAAAATCAAGAGTTGGTCGCTTCCAACTAAGCTACCCAGGTGCCCCCCCCCCCCACCTTTATGTGACTTTTTAAGCCTTACTTTCTTCATCTATAAAATGAATATAGAACCTACTTTACAAGGTTGTTAGGTTTAAATGGGATAACTTGTTAAGTACTTAGCATATTGCCTGATACATAGTACGTGCCCAGTAAGTTGTTGGCTATCACACACTAGCTGTTTAATAAATGTTTGCAAATGAATACAGGGAGTCTAATATTTAACACTGAAGTGCATTACATAATTTTGATTTGGATTAATACATTTGGAGCTGGACATACCTTTTTGAAAGAAATGATTAGAATTTTTCTTTTAAGTCAGCTCCACACTGAGCGTGGAGCTCAACTCAGGACTTGAACTCAAGCCTGAGCTTCAGAGTCGGATGCCTAACTGACTGAGCCAACCCAGGTGCCCCTAAATTATTAGAATTTCTAATTCTTTTTTTTTTTTTTAATTTTTTTTTTTTAACGTTTATTTATTTTTGAGACAGAGAGAGACAGAGCATGAACGGGGGAGGGTCAGAGAGAGAGGGAGACACAGAATCCGAAACAGGCTCCAGGCTCTGAGCGGTCAGCACAGAGCCCGACGTGGGGCTCGAACTCACGGACCGCGAGATCGTGACCTGAGCCGAAGTCGGCCGCTTAACCGACTGAGCCACCCAGGCGCCCCAGAATTTCTAATTCTAAGAGTAGCTTACAAACTTTTTATACCTATAGTGGACTACTGGCTAGTTCTACAAGAGATATTCTTTTTCCTTTGTGGATAAACCTTTCCTAAATAATGAAATTTTCTTTCCCTTTTGTACTTCATTTGTTTATTTAAGAGTCATTTCATGTCACTCTTCCACATCCTGGAGCTCTTTTCACCTTCCTAGCTTTGAAGGCATCCAAAGTACTCCTGCTCTCCTAAGCTTATCTTTATAGGTTCCCTTTGTACATCCTTACCTTGAAAGTGGTTTGTATTCCACAATATATTAATTAACAGACATTAAATGATGATTATATGCCAGTAAGACATGATACCTGCCCTGGAGGAATTCTGTCTTTTCATTTTTTTCCACCTCCTGAATATTTTCTTAAACTAGATACTCATGAAAGCAAGGAATTGTCAGTTCCTTGGGGTTGTCAGTTCCTCTAAGCTAGTGTTTTTTAAACTTTAGGTTGTGACTTAATAATGGCTAGTGAATTCAATTTAGTAAGTTACAATAACAGTTTTTTTTAATGAAAAATAATAGGAAATAATCAGAATGTGGTATGTAAGGGTAAACATTCTAATGAGAAACTTTTTTTTAATGTTTATTGATTTATTTTTAGAGAGAGAGAGAAAGTGTGCTCACACAGGGCGAGGGGGGCAGAGAGAGAGGAAGAAAATTTCAAGCAGGCTCTGCAGGGCTCAAGCTTACCAACCATGAGATCAGGACCTGAGCCAAAATCAAGAGTCAGATGCTTAAGAAACTTCAGAGTTGGGCATCCCAACAAACTTTTTTTTTTGGCTGTATCTTTATGTGCTCTGGATAACCAGTTACATTTTTAAAATATGTACATTCAAGTTAGTTACCCAGTTACATTTTTTAAAAATTTCTTTTTCAACTCATCCTTTCTACCTTTTTTTAATATTTACTTTGTTTGAGAGAGCGTATTTGGGGGAGAGGTAGAAAGGGGGGGCAGAGGATAGGAAGCAGGTTCTGCACCGATAGTGAGCCTGATGTGGTGTTTGAACGCACAAACCATGAGATCATGACCTGAGCCAGAGTTGTATGCTCAACCAACTGAGCCATCCAGGCACACCCCCTCCCCGCTTTTTTTAAAGTGTATATTTATTTATTTTCGGTAATCTCTACAGCCAAGGTGGGGCTCAAACTCATGACTCTGAGATCGGGAGTCACATGGTCTTCTGACTGAGCTAGCCAGACGCTACATCATCTTTTTATGCCTTTACTTTATGTATTTACTTTTAATGCCTCTGAAGTATAATATACTTGTTTTTTCTTTTAATAAGTCTACTTTCAGTCTTTCCTGATTCTAGTCTCTAGTCTATTTGATAGTTATGTTATGCATATTCACCTTTATTAGGCTGCACATCTTGTTAGGGTACTAAGGACTCTGTCTAAAAGATCCTGGTAAGGGTACCAGCCATTTTGGGTGTGATGGTAACTTTTGAGGTGTTTATATTGGGGAACCTATGTTATTACATATCTAGAGTCATAGCCTGTGTGTATGAGTGCAGTTTCTTAGGAATTGCAAAATTTATTTTTTAAGGAAGGAAAACTTTTTATTTGGAGCATATTGAGAAAATGTCTTTTATTTTTATTTGGGGTATATGTGGATTTTAAAAATATTGCAGCATATATTTTAACAGGATTTGTAAGGTGACTATTTAAGTATATTAGATAAGTATATTAAGTATATTTTTAAAATTTCAGTGTGCTTCAGTGCATGACATTTTACCATATCCTTATGTTTTGATTGATGTTTTTAGTCCACTTGTGGTAGCAGTTATGAGTCTCTAGGCTGTATTTTTTACTGATTTCTTCAAATTTATTTCCACTGAGACTGAGAAATTTCAGAAAAACTTGATGAACAGCATTACTAAACAAGGGGAAGGCTTTTTCTTTGGGAAAGCTTTCTCTCTTTGCTAAACGCATCTATATTGTTGATTGGAAAGACTAAAGTTACTTATTTACCTGTAATTATACTTGATAAGGAAACTTTATTGTTGCATAGAAACTCTGTATGGTATGTGTGATAGTATTTAACATGTAGTGTTTCAGTAATCTCATGCTATGTAAATGGTAGATGATGACTGTGATGTTTTATAATAACGGATCATCACATTATAGGAGTATGGTGTTTGTTGGTTTTGTTCCTTAGAATTTAAGGGTTCTGAGTCCCAGAGGAACAACATAATGTGCTTGTTTTCAGATTCTTTACTTTGACATATATAGTTGTTAGCGCTGATTTTTCCATTATTGAGAAAATAGAGTAATGAAAAGATCCTTCCTTTTATCTTCATTTTAGGTACTGACAAAATGTTTTTGTGTATTATGTGTGAATATTCAAGTTCTGTAAAATAATGCTGTGAAACTTTAGAGTAAAAGGACTTCAAGAAGGAAAAGATGTGAAAGTTTTCTATTTAGAAAAGGAATGTCCTATAATAGACTTGGTTGCTAGCGATGGAAAGTATAGAATTTGGGTATCTCTTCGTTTATGTGACATTTTGGTTGAACTCATTACACATATACATACAAATATATAGTAAATTGGGTGAAGAGAACCACTATATTCAAGAATAGCATGGTTTTAGAAGAAAATAAAAATATTGATATGTGAATTTTGTTTTTGTAATATGTATTAGATAATACAGTAAATTAGAAGAATAAGTTTTGCAAGAGAGGCTTATTACTATAGTAAAAGTTGTTATCCCAAAATCCTAAATAAAGGATTGTTACCAAATGAAATTTTTTCTGTCACTGGTTGAATATATAGGAAGTAAGTGCTATTTATTATTTAATAAAAAATAAATGATAAGGGGGATGGGAGTATTTTGGTTTATATTTTACTTTGTTTTTGCATTTGGTAGTTTTAGTATTGGAATTGAATTAGATTTTGTGCCTGTAAGGAGGGCCAAAATGATATTTGAAAAAAACATGTTTTTAATCCACAAGAATGGACCTACTTTGAAAGTTGTATGTTTTGAGAACTTTGAGTAGGAATCAAAGAACTTTTATTTACCATATTTGGAATGTAGATATTTCAATAATGTATCATTCTTTCAAAAATTTACCTTCAGTTGGATAATTAGCCTCCTGATATTTTACTCTAAACAACTAAATTTAACAGGTCATCTGATTGATTTAAAAGTCTTGAAAGTGCAGATCTTCATTCAACCTTCTACGTGATGGTGTGGAATATATTAGGGTAGGAATGGTAAAACAGGTACAGTAAGCAAACACCTAAAATATGTCTTATGACTCTTTGAGGTGGTACATCCAGTCATTAACAATAAAATTCTGTTTTTGAGATATGAAATGTTTATTAAATAATAAAAATGTCTATTTTTGACATTAAGGTGCACTGTTACTCTGTTAATATAAATTATATTGGATTAAAGTTAGGATTCTGGAATGGTATCCTTAAATTTTAGTATTAAATTTTTTATTTATATTTTTAAAATGTTTTATGTTTATTTTTAAGAGAGAGCGAGGCAGGGGAGGGACAGAGAGAGAGGGAGACAGAGAATCTGAAGCAGGCTCAGGCTCTGAGCTGTCAGCATAGAGCCTGATGCGGGGCTCAAACTCACAGACTCTGAGATCATGACCTAAGCTGAAGTCAAGATGCTTAACCGACTGTGCCACTCAGGCGCCGCTTTTATTTTTATTTTTAAGTAATCTCTACAACCAGCATTCAGGCTTGAACTCCCTACCCCGAGATCAAGAGTTGCATGCTCCACCAACTGAGCCAGCCAGTTGCTCTGGTATTCTAAATTTTAGTATCCATTATTTTACTTTGTCTTAGGTGGTACTGTGTGATGAGATTAAAACATTTTTTTGAAACAGTGTTCTTTTTTTATTCCTTTTGATGCATAGTGATTAAGCTATTTGGTATACTCATGCTTATCTTAGTATGGAAATCAATTTTCACTTAACACTTTTGAGATACTCAGGTTATAACTTTTGATTTGTTGGTATATACTATGAAAACACCAAATCAAAATAGTAATTGATGAAATTTGAATTTAAAGACTACCAGCTTAGGGCACCTGGTTGACTCAGTTGGTAGAGCATGCAACTCTTGATCTCAGGGTTGTGAGTTTGAGCCTGTGCTGGGTGTGGAGCCCACTTTAAATAAATGAAAAAATATCTTTAAAAGAAAAAAATAAATAAAGACTACCAGTTTAGCCAGTACACTATGTAGCTTTAGGTTTATTTTAATTAAAATGAGATTCATTAATAACACATGTATTTATTATATATTTTGAGTTCTATATTCTAGGCACTGTGTTTATCATAATGACATCTATTTATTATACATTCAAGTGCTATTTGCTAGGTGCTGTGCCAGGATACAAAAAATGAGTTAAGACTGGATTCCTCCTGTAGTTCAGTTTAGTTAGGGATATAGATTTGCAAATAGGTATATACAATAACTCAGTGCAAGATTTCTCAACCATGGCAGTATTGACATGTTAGGGAGGATAATTAATTGTTATGGGGGGATCTGTGCTGTGTATTATGATATTTTGCAGCATTTCTGGCCTTTACCCATTAGATGCCAGTAGCACTCCCTGCCGCATGTGACAATCAAAAATGTCTAGACATTGCTAGATGTCCCCTGGAGAACAAAATCACTTCTGATTGAGATGCACTGGTTTAGTCAATGCTAAGGTTATGGGAAGTGGAATGTACAACGAGCTGTTATAGCAAAAGTAAAGGTAGAATTTAATGTTATAAGAGCTGTTATAGCAAAAGTAAAGGTAGAGTTCAGAAAGCTGGAATGAGCCCTGAGGGAGTGTGATTTTATCTAGGTCTTAAAGAAAAGTAGGACTGGAAAGGATATCAAATACCTGAGAGCATGAAAGATCAATATCTAAGAAAGGGATTCATAGTTTGTGGCTATAGGTTATTTATAGGGTTAGGGATGGATATTTGGTAAAAAATTACTTTGGGGCCATCTTAGTTCTTTTAACTGTTTAATTGAGGCATAATTAATGCACCAGACTGCATAAATATGAAGTGTAACATTATTGAATTTTTGCAGATGTATACAGTCATGTAATCACCATGCAGAATATGAAACATTTCTAGCAGTTCTTATAGTTATTTTTTGAAGGACCATTTTTGCCGATGTGAGAATCATATAAAAGCAGGAGTGTATTAATCAGATTTGTGTTTTGAAAAGATTACTCTGAAGGTATTATGGAGAATAAATGGGCAGAAATTATATGTAGGAAGATTGGTTAGAAGGTTATTACAGAAGTCTAAATACGGAGAGCTGACATGATGGATTTGAGAGACATTAAGGCAGAAAAATTGATAGGATAGGGGTTTACTAGAGGTAAGGGAAAGGATGTGTTGAGGAAGACTTTGTTTTGTAAGCAAACAAGAAAGATAGTGATTTTGGCTTTGGTTGTGTATTAGGAAAGACTAGGTTATGTTGTGGTAACAAACAGTTCAGGACTTTTAGTGGCTTTTAACAGTACATTTTTTTGCTTGACACGCTATATGTATAGTGTGGGTTGGTGGGGGCTTCTGCTTGTTCTTGCTATGCAGGGTCTCAGACTGATAGAGGCTCCATTTTAACACATTGTTCGCGATCTCCATGGCAATAGGAAGGAAACTGTTGCTAATAACTCACTGGCTCTTAAAGTGTCTAGAAGAGGGTCATGTCATTTTGGCTTATTCATTGGCCAAAACAAGTCCTATGGTCTTAACAGATTACACAGAAGAGGTAAGGAAGTGCAGTCATACTGTGCATTCTGAAGAAGAGAACTGAAATATTTCAGCCATAGTAAATATTTGCCATATGTTGAGTTACAGCTTATTTAGTCTTTTAAATAGTTAATTATGTTGAAATTTATGATAAGAGTTTTAGTAGTAGTAGAGCTGCCAGTTACTGAACATTTATTTGTGTGTGTGGTACTTTAAGATATATTTTTGTTTTAATCTTTTACAACATTTCTGCAAGGTAGGTGGCAGCCCCATTATATAGTGGGGAAACCGATGCTTGAGGTTAAAGAACTTACGATTGTGTAGCCAGTAAGTAATGGAGCCAGGAATATGTCTGTAAAACCTGAGCTAGTTGTACTCTACCAGGTTAAGTAGAATCTACATGGCAGTAAGGTAAAGGGAGGAAAAAAACTTTTTGATTGACTAATCAATCACATATTGCTAATTAGACTTAATTTTTAGAAAAGATTTTGCTTTTAAGTAATCTCTACACCCAGTGTGGGGCTCAAATTCACAACCCTGAGATCAAGAGTTTCACGCTCCACTAGCTGAGCCAGCCAGGCAGGCACCCCTAGACTTAATATTGTTAATTAGACTGAAGTGAATTAGCAGTGGTGTTCTTCCTGTAAATGACATTTCTCCAGAATGTTACTGAGATTTCACAAGTTTAGACTATTTCACTACATTTTAAAGATTCAAAGATTAAAAGCTGCTGTTTTGTATTCATTAATTCTCTCTTTTTACCACCTTCTGATATCTACCTATATCATAACAGAGTTATTAATGTTTGAATATGAAAATTTTTCATCACTTCTTTGTACGTGAAATACTAGTGTATGCAGTTTATTTCTCTATTTCTCTTCCTTAGTGAGAATTTCCTTTCAGGTATGGGAATTACTAGTCTTGGGGTATTGATAATTAGAATTAGAGGGAATGTGGCTGTTGGGAATAGAAAACTCAAGGAGAAGGCCGAGTCAGGATTTTATAAAAAAAAAAAACTTTAGTAAAGATTAAAGGAAATAAATCTGATTTGTAAAACTGTCTTCCAGCTTCTAACGAGGCAAAGAAAGAGCTTATCTTTTAGAGGCTAATAGTACTTTTACATGAAGTTAATGGACAGAGCTAAGAGCTAAGGCTCTCTATAATGGCAAAGGCCTGTGAGAAGTAAATTAGTCAAAGTATTTCCATCATACTTGCATCTTGGCACCACGGTTGTCTTTGGGAAATCATCAGCTTTTGCCTTAAAGTTGGAAAAGGCCTTAAATAATGGAAAGAGGTTAAATTATTTAGAATAAGTTATAACTGTTCATGGTATAAAATTTAGAATATACAGGGGTGCCTGGGTGGCTCAGTCGGTTAAGAGTCCGACTTCGGCTCATGTCATGATTTCACAGTTTGTGAGTTCAAGCCCCACATCGGTCTCTGTGCTGACGGTTCAGAGCCTGGAGCCTGCTTCAGATTCTGTGTCTCCATCTCTCTCTCTTCCCCTCCCCTGCTCACGCTCGCTCTCTCAAAAATAAACATTGAAAAATTAAAAAATATATATACAAAAAAGATATACCATGGAAAGTAAGTTATCCTTCCATGTCTATCCCCTTCCCACACTGTACCCCTTTGCACAAGCAATCATAATTTCTTATCTATCCTTTCAAAGATGGTTGGTATTAAACATTTGAATGGTGGATTAGGCAGGAGGAGAAAAACCTCCTAGTATGCATGTCTGCAGAACAGCAGTACACATTTACAAGCACTTCAAATGAGAGACATGAAAAATTTAGAGTTTAGGAGCATCTGGCTGGTTCAGTCGGTAGAACATGCAACTCTTGGTCTTGTGACTATAAGTTCGAGCCCCATGTTGGGTGTAGAGACTACTTAAAAGTAAAATATCTTAAAAAAAAATTTGTAGTTACTAAATTACCTGTGTGGTACACATGGGAAATTTAGGATATGTAAATCTTATTGGTATTTTTTAGCAATTTAGTGTGTGCAAAAATATGCAAAAATTTTTCTAAGAGCATAAATATACCGGTGATCTTAGTCCTCCTGATCTTGTTTGCTTTTTTAATATTTTAAGTGCCAAAAAAACATCAATTTTTTTATTAGGTCGATTTTCAGGGAGCAGGACTTTGAGTTTAGAGAGAGACTCGGGGTGCCTGGGTGGCTCATTCGGTTAAGCATCCGACTCTTGGTTTTGGCTCAGGTCATTATTTCACGGTTCATGGGTTTGAGCCCCTTGTCCAGCTCTGCTCTGACAGAGTGGAGCCTGCTTGGGAGTATTTCTCTCTCCCCTCCTCTCTCTCCCCCCTTCCCCCTCTCTGCCCCTCTACCCCCAATAAATAAATAAACTTAGAAAAATGTTTCTGAGAAGTCTCAAGGAGAATAAATATTCATGTGTGGTTCTAAATGTCTTCCTTGTAATGCTTAGTGCTATTTATTGTCCCCTTCTTAAAAATTTTATTTTACTGGCCCCTTACTCTAAATGTCTCCAAATGCCTGCCTGAAATGTCTTGTATTTCTTCGATATTCATAGATATGCTAGTTTCAACACATATAAAATGAACTCATCTTTTTCATTTCCCCTTGCAAAAGGTTCCCCTTATTTACCAATTTCAAAGTTAATAATGTTTTTTTTAGTCAGCATTACCAAAGTATAATTTACTTGCAGTAAAATTCACAAATTTTTAGTGTTCAGGTAACCGTCACCCTAGTGACAACAAAGAGCATTTTTCTGTTCCCTGGAAATTCCCTATAACCCTTTGCAATCACTCTCACTCTATTCCTAGGCAGCCACTGATGTGATTTCTATTACTGTGAATTAGGTTTGTCTTTTCTAGTTTCATAGAAATGTAATCATACAGTGTGTATTGTTGTTGTTTGTATTCTTTTGGCATAATGTCTGTGGTATTTATGTTGCTGCATGTATTATGGTTCATTTCTTGTATTCCTTAGTACTATTCCAATGTTTTGTTATACCATAATTTATTTATCTGTTTACTTATTGGTATTTGAATCATTTCCAGATTTTAGCTATTACAAGTAAAGCTGTTATGAACATTTGTGTGCAAGACTTTTATGGCCATTTATTTTTATTTCTGTTAACCTTTCTAAAACCTTGCAAGCTAGAAACTTTGGGATTGTTTTTGATTCTTTTAACCTCTATTCTCACCTGTATTCATCCAGTAGATTATGAAGTTATGGATTTTTTTCCTTTGGAATATGTTTTATTCTTTGTTCTCTTTTCCAAGTATCTTTAACATTCTTGTGAGAAAGTAAGTACTTTTTATTTTGTGAAGCCTTATTTCAGAGTAGAAGATCAAGGGTGATGTAGATGGTGCCTTTCTGAGTGAGGTTTATAGTTAGGTAGGATTGCAGACTGAAATTGGTCAAAGGATGATGCTGACTTTGAAGTTTCATGATGGGGCAAAGAAATGTTACTGTTGGTCTCTGGTTTTGTAGAAACCAAAGAGAATGCCAGTTGTGAGAATGCCGGTTTTAGTGAGAATGCCAGTTGTGAGAATGCCAGTTTTAGTTTCTCTTCGTTTTTGTTTTGTTGTATATTCATAGGTATGTATGTTATGGTAAAAAAAAATAAGTTTATTATCATGGGGAAAGTTCTCATTGCTGTGTGACCTTGAGCAAATTACTTAACCTTTTTGGGCTTAAGTTTCATCATCTGTAAAATGAGGATAATAATACCTGTCATGTAGAGTTATGAGAAGGATTAGATGCATTATTATATGTATAGTTGGTTCTTAGAACAGTACTTGGTATAAAGTGTTAGTATTATTACCTTGAGTCCAAGTTACTTTATTATTTTATTTTAGAGAGCGCACGAGAAGGGGGAGTGGGGCAGAGGGGGGAGAGAGAGAGAGAGAGAGAGAGAGAGAGAGAGAGAGAGAGAATGAGAATGAATATCTTAGGCTCCATGATCAGCCAGAGCCTGACGTGGGGCTTGATCCCATGCCTTTGGGATCAAGACCTAAGCCGAAATCAAGAGTTGGATGCTTAACTGACTGAGCCACCCAGGTGCTCCAATTCTAAATTACTTTAAGGGCTATTTTTTCCTCTCCCATTTCAGTTCCTCTTATATATTAGTGTGATTTATCTCCTGACAGACCACTCTTCTGTTAACTGTTCAAACCTACAAAGGCACTGTATTATGTGGCAACTATTTGTGGGTCTTTCTTTCAATTGTGGTAAAATATACAATGGTTAGTTATACAAATGAAGTTTTACAGATGTACCTATCACTCAGATTAAGCTAGAAAAAGTTTCTAACATTCCAGATTATCATAAATTACTTTTGCAAATATATCTTTTTTTAAAAATTGAAGTATAATTGACATATAACATTATACTAATTTCAGTTATACAACATAATGACTTAATATTTATATAGCAAAATGATCACCACAATAAGTCTGGTTAACATCTGTCACCATACAAAGTTACACATATTTTTTTGTTGTGATGAGAACTTTTAAGGTCTGGTGTCTTAGCAACTTTTAGATATGCAATACAATATTATTAACTATAGTATGCTGCCTTGGTAACCACCAATCTGTGCTCTGTCTCTGTAGATTTATCTGTTCTGGATATTTCATATAAATGGAATCATATAAAACCTTTTGTATCTGGCCTTTTTCATTTAATATTATTTATTTAAAAATTTTTAAGTGTTTATTTTTGAGAGAAAAAGAGAGCACAATCAGGGGAGGGGCAGAGAGAGAAGGGGACAGGGTATCCTAAGTGGGCTCTGCACTGACAGCAGAGAGCCTGATGGCAGGGTTTGAACTCATAAATCATGAAATCATGACCTGAGCTGAAGTTGGACACTTAACCAAATGGGCCACCCAGGTTCCTCTTTCACTTAATGTTTTAAAGGTTCATCCACACTGTAGTTTGTATTAGTACTTTATTCCTTTTTATGGCTTAATTCTACTCGATTGTATGTACATACTACAGTTTGTTTATTCATTCATTTGTTGGACGTTTGGGCGGTTTTTACCTTTGGTTGTTGTGAATAGTGCTACAATGAACATGTGTGTGTGCACGTGTACTTCTTTGAGTACCTGTTTTCAGTTCTTGTGGGTATATACCTAGGCGTGAAATTGCTGGGTCATATGGTAATTCTGTGTTTTAACTTTGAGGAACTGCCAGGTGTTTTTCACAGAGACTAAACTTTATGTTTCCACTAGCAGTGCACAGGGATTTTGGTTTGTCCACATCCATTCCAAGAGTTATTTTCCGTTAAAAATTAAAAAAAAATTATAAGCCATCATACTGTGTGTGAGTGCTACCTCTTTGTGGTTTTGATTTGCATTTTCCTACTAAGGACATTAACCATCTTTTCATTTGCTTGTTGGCCGTTTGTATATCTTCTATGGAAAAATATAAAACTTTTGATTCTTAAAGAGGTATGCTTAAGTTACCAAAAAAAAAAAAAGTCTGGGAAGATACAAAATATTTGGTGTTACTATGTAATTAAGTGCCAAACTGTTTGGTACAAATACAAAGTACTATGGGTAGTTAAAAAGAAGAGATTGTAAAATAAAAAGAAGGGATATGGTGACACTAGTTTAAATTTTAAGAGTATAAGACTCCTTCCAACATTATATATAATTAGAAATGTTATCATATTTTATTTTTTAATTTAAATTTTAGTTAACGTACAGTGCAATATTGGTTTCAGGAGTAGAATTCAGTGATTCATCACAACAAATGCCCTCCTTAGTACCCATCACCCGTCTAGCCCATCTCCCACCCACCCACCTCCCTCTGTCAGCCCATAGTTAGTTCTCTATCATTAAGAGTCTTTTGTGGTTTGTGTCCCCCTCTTTTTATTTTCCTCCCCTTCCAATGTATTCATCTGTTTTGTTTCTTAAATCCTACATATGAGTGAAATTATATGGTATTTGTCTTTCTCTGACTTATTTCACTTAGCATAATACATTCTAACTCTGAGCACGTCATTGCAAATGACAAGATTTCATTCTTTTTGATGGCTGAGTAATATTCCATTGTGTATGTATCACATCTTTATCATTCATCAGTTGATGGGTATTTGGGCTCTCTCCATAGTTTGACTATAGTTGCTAATGCTGCTATAAACATTGGTGTGCATGTACCCCTTTAAATCTGTATTTTTGTATCCTTTGGGCAAATACCTAATAGTGTAATTGCTAGGTCCTAGGGTATTTCTATTTTTAGTTTCTTGAGAACCTCCATACTGTTCTCTAGAGAGGTTGCACCAGTTTGCATTCCCACCAACAGTGCAAGAGGGTTCACCTTTCACCACATCCTTACCAACACCTATTGTTTCTTGTGTTGTTAACTTCAGCCATTCCGACAGGTGTGGGGTGGTATCTCATTGTGGTTTTGATTTATATTTCCCTGATGATGAGTAATGTTGAGCATCTTTTCATGTATCTGTTAGACATCTGGATGCCTTCTTTGGAAGAGTGTCTATTCATGTCTTTTGCCCATTTCTTGACTGGGTTATTTGTTTTTTGGGTGTTGAATTTGATAAGTTCTTTATAGATTTTGAATACTAACCCTTTATCAGATATGTCATTAGTAAATATCTTTCTCCCATTCCGTAAGCTGCCTTTTAGTTTTGCTGATTGTTTCCTTTGCTGTGCAGAAGCTTTTTATCTTGATGAAGTCCCAGCAGTTCATGTTTGCTTTTGTTTCCTTTGCCTTTGGCGACGTGTCTAGTAAGAAGTTGCTGTGGCTGAGGTCAAAGAGGTTGCTGCCTGTGTTCTCCTGTAGGATTTTGATAGTTTCCTGTCTCACATTTAGGTCTTACATCCGTTTTGAATTTATTTTTGTGTATGGTGTAAGAAAGTGGTCCAGTGTCATTCTTCTACATGTTGCTGTCCAGTTTTCCCAACACCATTTGTTGAAGGGACTGTCTTTTTTCCATTGGATATTCTTTCCTGCTTTGTTTGAAGATTAGTTACCATATAGTTGTGGGTCCATTTCTGGGTTTTCTGTTCTGTTCCATTGATCTGTGTGTCTGTTTTTGTGCCAGTACCATACTGTCTTGATGACTACAGGTTCGTGATATAGCTTGAAATCTGGAATTGTGATGTCTTTTTCAGGATTACTTTGGCTATTCAAAGTCTTTTGTGTGGTTCCACACTATTTCAGGATTCTTTGTTCTAGCTCTGAAAAAATGCTGGTGGTATTTTGATAGGGATTCCATTAAATGTGTAGATTGCTTTGGGTAATATAGACATTTTAAGTATGTTTATTCTTCTAGTCCATGAGCATGGAATGTTTTTCTATTTCTTTGTGTCTTTTTCACTTTCAAATGTTTTTTTTTTTTTTTTTTAAGTTTATTTATTTTTGAGACAGAGACAGAGCATGAATGGGGGAGGGGCAGAGAGAGAGGAGACACAGAATCGGAAGCAGGCTCCAGGCTCTGAGCCATCAGCCCAGAGCCCGACGCGGGGCTCGAACTCACGAACCATGAGATCGTGACCCGAGCTGAAGTCGGACGCTCAACCAACTGAGCCACCCAGGCGCCCCTCTTTTTCACTTTCTATCATAAGTGTTCTAGGGACATCTGGGTGGCTCAGTGGGTTAAGCGTTTAACTCTTGATTTCAGCTCGGGTCATAATCTCACAGTTCATGGGTTCAAGCCCCGCGTGAGGCTCCCTACTGTCAGTGCAGAGCCGGCTTGGGATTCTTTCTCCCTCTCTCTGCCCCTTCCCTGTGCTCGCTTGCTCTCTCAAAAAATAAACTTAAAAAAAAAAAGGGGGAGTTCTATAGTTTTCTGAGTATTATAATTAGAAATTAAATTTTTTAAAATGTTTTATTTATTTTTGAGACAGAGAGAGACAGAGCATGAACAGGGGAGGAGCAGAGAGAGAGGGAGACACAAAATCCAAAGCAGGCTCCAGGTTCCGAGCTGTCAGCACAGAGCCCAATGAGGGGCTTGAACCCATGAACTGCTAGATCATGACCTGAGCTGAAGTTGGACGTTTTAACTGATTGAGCCACCCAGCCGCCTCTTTAAATTTCACTTAAATCCAAGTTAATTAACATGTTAGGTATGTGTTTTGCAAATCTTTTCTCTCAGGATTGTTTTTTATTAATATTACCTTTCAGAGAACAGAAGTTTTCAATTTTGATGAAGTCTAGTTTATCAATTTTTTTTTTTATTAAAAAACTTTTTTTGGGGCGCCTGGGTGGCGCAGTCGGTTAAGCGTCCGACTTCAGCCAGGTCACGATCTCGCGGTCCGTGAGTTCGAGCCCCGCGTCAGGCTCTGGGCTGATGGCTCGGAGCCTGGAGCCTGTTTCCGATTCTGTGTCTCCCTCTCTCTCTGCCCCTCCCCCCTTCATGCTCTGTCTCTCTCTGTCCCAAAAATAAATAAAAAACGTTGAAAAAAAATTAAAAAAAAAAAAACAAAAAACTTTTTTTGAGGGGCGCCTGGGTGGCTCAGTTGGTTGAGCATCCAGCTTCGGCTCAGGTCATGATCTCGCAATTCGTGAGGTCGAGCCCTGTGTCGGGCTCTGTGCTAACAGATCAGATCCCAGAGCCTGCTTCGGATTCTGTGTCCCCCTCTCTCTCCGCTCCACCCCTGCTTGTGCTCTGTCTCTGTCTTTCAAAACTGAATAAACATAAAAAAAAATTAATAAAATAAAAAACTTTTTTTTAAGTTTATTTATTTATTTTGAGAGAGAGAGAGCACGAGCAGGGGAGGGGCAGAGAGAGAGAGGGAGAGAGAAAGAATGCCAAGGAGGCTCTGAACTGTCAGCGTGGAGCCCAGTGCGGGGCTGGAACCCATGAACTGCTGGTGACCTGAGCTGACATCAAAGTCGGATGCTTAACCAGCTGAGCCGCCCAGGTGCCCCTTGATTTTTTTCTTTCTTTCGTTCTTTCTTTCTTTCTTTCTTTCTTTCTTTTTTTTTAAATGTTTGTTTATTTTTAAGAGAGAGACAGAAACAGAGTGTGGGTGGGGGAGGGGCAGAGAGAGAGGGAGACTCCAGAGAGCATAATTAGCACAGAGCCTGACATTGGGCTTGAACCCACTGAACCACGAGATCATGACCTGAGGCGATGTCCAGACTCTTAGCTGAGTGAGCCACCCACGTGCCCCTAGGTGCTTTTCTTTTTAATGTAAGTTTTAGAATACGTTTGTCAGTTTCTTAAAAAAAAAAAAAAAAGACCATTAGTCTTTTGAGATTATATGGCATCTTGGAGAGCGTTTTGGAGAGCATGAATACCTTAACAATATTGATTGAGTCTACTGGTCTACCAGTAGAGCGTATCTCTCTGTTTATTTAGGTTATCTATGATTTCTGTCATCAATGCTTTGTAGTTATCAGCATACAAATTTTGCACATATTTGTTAGATTTATTCCTAAGTAATGATTTTTGATGTTATTGTAAATGTTACTTTTTTCCTCCAAACTTCTGTTTTGCTACTACTGTGTAAAAATACGTTGATTTTTGTGTATTGACTTTGTATTGTACAACCTTAAGAAATCACTTACTAGTAAGTTTGAGAAGCTATTTTATAGATTATTTGGGATTTTCTAAGTAGACAGTTTTGTTTATGATTAAAGATAATTTTCTTTCTTCCTTTCCAATGTGAATGCTTGCTTATTTATTTATTTATGCATGCATGCATGCATGCATGCATGCCTTATTGCACTGACTAGATCCTTCAGTACAATCTGGAATAGGTGTGGTGAGAGTGGATATCCTTGCCTTGTTCCCCATCTTATGGGAAAAGTACTTAGTCTTTCATCATTACATATGATGTTAACTGTAGGGTTCTTGTAGTCTTATAGATATTCTTTATCAAGTTCAGGAAGTTCCTTCTATTTTCAGTTTGCTGAGTTTCTGCCATGAATGAATTGAACTTTGTCAATTTTTTTTTTTTTGCCTCTACTGAAATCATATAATTATACTTTTTTTAAGTCTAATATAGTGAGTTATATAGGTTGATTTTCACTCCAGGGATGAACTCCACTTGGTGATGATACATTATTATTTTCATAAGTTGCTAGGTTCTATTTACTAATACTTTGTTCAGAGTTTTTGCATTCATATCTAAGGGAGATACTGGTCTGTAGATTTCTTGTTCATATCTGATTTTGGTATCATGGTATTGTTGACTTCTTAAGTTAAATTGCTAAGTGTTTATATGCTAGAACTGTTTATGTAGAACTGATGTGATTTTTTTTTTTTTTTTAATGTTTATTTTGAGACAGTACATGCAAGCATGAGCAGGGGAGGGGCAGAGAAAGAGGGAAAGAGAAGAATCTCAAGCAGGTTCTGCACTGTCAGCACAGAGCCTGACCAGGGCTGGATCCCATGAACATTGAGATCATTACCTGAGCAGAGATCAAGAGTCAGATGCTTAACTGAGCCACTCAGGTGCCCTGATGTTATTTCTTTCTTAAATATTTGGTAGAATTTAGCAGTGAAACCATTTGGGTCCAATTTTATTTGTGACAAGGCATTTAAATTCAGTTTATTTAGGAGCACCTGGGTGGCTCAGTTAGTTAAGCATCTGACTCTTGATTTGGTTCAGGTCATGATCTCATGGTTCATGAGATCCGAGCCTTACATCCGGCTCTGTACTTCTAGCACGGAGCCTGCTTGAGATTCTCTGTCTTCACTCACTCTCACACTTGTGGTGCACACACACACTCTCTCTCTCAAAATAAATAAATAAACATTAAAAAAATGCAATTTATTTATTTATTTATTAAAAATATTTTCTCTCATTCCTTTCATTTTTTTTTTAATTTTTTTAACATTTTTTATTTATTTTTGAGACAAAGAGAGACAGAGCATGAATGGGGCAGGGGCAGAGAGAGAGGGAGACACAGAATCGGAAGCAGGCTCCAGGCTCTGAGCCATCAGCCCAGAGCCCGACGCGGGGCTCAAACTCACGGACTGCGAGATCGTGACCTGAGCTGAAGTCGGATGCTTTAACCAACTGAGCCACCCAGGCGCCCCGTAAAAAATGCAATTTATTTAAAACAAACATAGTTAGGGGCACCTGGTT
This sequence comes from Panthera leo, assembly GCF_018350215.1. Taxonomy (NCBI): domain Eukaryota; kingdom Metazoa; phylum Chordata; class Mammalia; order Carnivora; family Felidae; genus Panthera; species Panthera leo. The sequence continues at coordinate 17,261,726 of NC_056692.1, read as the reverse complement.
GGCTCAGTCCAAAGAGCATGTGACTCTTGATCTTGGGGTCATAAGTTCAAGCCTCACATTTGGTAAAGAGATTACCAAAAAAGTAAATAAACTTAAAAAAAAAAAAAAAAGTAAAACAGTTATTTAGGGTGTCTATTTATTCTTGAGTTAACTTTGATAGTTTGTGTTTATCAAATTAACTGATAAAATTATACATAATATTCTCTTATAATTTTATTTAAAGTATATTTTTGAGTGAGTGAGCGAGCCATGTGTGAGTGCGAGAGTGGTGGGGAGGTGGGGGACAGAGGATCTGAAGCAGGCTCTGCAATGACAGCAGAGAGCCTGATGTGGGGCTTGTACTCAGGAACCATGAGATCATCATCTGAGCCGAAGTTTGACGCTTAACTGACTGAGCCACCCAGGAGCCCCTGTCTGTAGGGTCTGTAAGTGATAGCCCCTTTTTAATGCCTGATACTAGTAATTTGTATCCTTTCTCTTTCTTTTTGGATCAATTGGCTTGAGATTTATCTATTTTATCTTTTCAAAGAACTGGATTTTGGTGAAATTGATTTTTCTCTTGGTTTGTTTTGTTTTCAATTTCATTGGGTTTTACTCTTTATTATTTTCCTCCTTCTGCTTTTATTGTATTTAATTTGCTTTTTTTTCGTTTGTTTTGTTCATTTCCTAAGCTGGATGCTTATGGTGTGACTTTACGTCGTTCTTGTTTTCTAATGCAGGGATTTAATGTTATAAAATTTCCTTTTAAGTACTTGTTTAGTTCTGAACCACAAAGTTTGAATCCTGTTTCCACTTTTATTCAATTCAAAATATTTTCTTATTTTCCCATATGCTTCTCTTTGACCTACCACATGTTTTTATTTATTTGTTTATTTTTTACTGTTCAAAGTTTATTTGGTATTTTAATTGGTATGACTCTTGGATAGTTGGTTGCATTGTTTACATGTAGATCTTTTTTTTTGTTTTGTTTTGTTACAGTATGGCAATGTATACTATTCTGATATATATGTACACAAGATCTGTTGGAATAGTTCTGCACAATATATGCAATATTGAATGTATACTTTGGATCCCAGGATGTGGTTAACTGGAAAAAAAAGTTGTATGAGGCATGTTGGGTGAAAGAACCAGGAATCATATATCACACACAGTAAATACATATATGATTTGAAGAACAACTGTAACATATGCAGCAATGTCACTGGTGCCTCTGAGGTGGTAGAACTATTTTATATTTTACATTAACCAATTTAGGACTACACAAGGTAGGTATCATCCAGTATCAGCATATGGCTGCAGGGTTTTATGAGCTATTCTGTTTGCAACTTGAGGAAACTAATGTTTTTCCTAGATCATTTTAATAATTACTAGAGTAACATAATAAGGACAATATATACAACCTCCAACTAAAATCCTCTTGTAGCCTAAACAGTGAAGTGGTACAATAGTAGAAAACTTTAAAACTGCAGTTCTTTTTGGATCCCCCTGAAGTGTATCTGTACTCTTCTTCAAGTAGGCCTCTTCCTCAGGAGTCAGATTTACCTTCACAACATCTGAGATTCCATTCTGTCTCAAGGAACACAGAGGAAGACATCATGTTTTATTCCATAGAATCCCTTAATCATGGTGGAAATTGGATGCACCCACCTAAGATTCTTCATTATACTTTCTGCCAAATCTGCCACAGGATGTGTAGTCTTTCCATTTGATGACCTTATACGCACTGTCAACCACCTGTTTCTAAGCCTCTTTCCACTGTTACTTATCTGCATTAGTGTCTCTGTCAGGGTGCAGATACTTCTGGGAGACACCAGCAACATTTGCTCCATGCAGGTACACTAGAGTCTCCATGCTCACCAAGGACCCACCCATGACAGCTTAATGGCTGAACTCCCAGCCTTTCCCCCATTAGGTAATGGAGCCAGACTGAATCCAGATTGCAACCACTTCCAGTAACACAGTGTTTTTGGAAAGGTGCTTATCTTCCAAGCCACACGTGTCAAGATCCACCGGATTGGAAACAACAAGCAACTTGCAGTTTAGGCTCTATTTTACAATAATTAGAAATGATGAATTTAAATATGTTTGCTTTACGCTGGACAGTCTCTTGCTAATAGGCCCCAGCTGTGATAATAACCAGCTTGGAGTTTGCAGTCATGTTACAGTCTTTACCAGAGGCAGTTTTTGGTGTTCTAAGGAAAAGGCTGCCGTGTTGGAGATCCATCATCTGTCCCTTCAGTTTGTCTTTCATGATATCAGTAAGAGCAAGTTCATTTTCCAAGTCCTTCATTGAGAGACTGATGGCAGGACCCTGGTTAAATTCTTGGTTTCTGCTCAGGTCATGATCTTCCAGTTGTGAGATCGATCCCCTTGTGGGGCTGCGTGCTGAGAGTGGAGCCTGCTTAAGATTCTCTTTCTCTTTCCCTCTGCCCCTCTACCTGTTCACAAACTCTATCTCTCTAAAATAGAAAAAGAGACTGATGGCACAGGCCATGCCAACAGCACCAACTCAAAAAACTGTAATCTTACTCTTGGGGTTATGGCCTGCCTGCCTGCCTGCCTTCCTTTCTTCCTTCCTTCCTTCCTTCCTTCCATCCTTCCTTCCCTCCCTCCCTCCCTCCCTCCCTCCCTCCCAAGCTGATCCTTGAGAATTGCCACATTGGATTTAGAACCAAAGGAATTGAGGGTACTTGTTAGGCCAGGTGGTGCGCACATGTGTGGCATTAGATCTAGACTTGGTGACAGTGGCTTCAGTACCCCCACTATATGTTATTTAGAATTGTGTTGTTTTGGGGCACCTGGGTGGCTCAGTCGGTTAAGCGTCCGACTTCAGCTCAGGTCACGATCTCGCCGTCCGTGAGTTCGAGCCTCGCGTGGGCTCTGGGCTGACAGCTCAGAACCTGGAGCCTGCTTCCGATTCTGTGTCTCCCTCTCTCTCTGCCCCTCCCCCGTTCATGCTCTGTCTCTCTCTGTCTCAAAAATAAATAAACGTTAAAAAAAAAATTTAGAATTGTGTTGTTTAATTTCCAAATATTTAGGAACGTTCCTGATTTAGTTTCTAATTCTGTGTGGTCAGAGAATACACTCTGTATGAATTTAATTCTTTTGTATTTGTCGAGACTTTTTTTTTTCCTTAAAATTATTTTTAATGTTTTTATTTTTTTTTTAAAAACTTTTTTTTTTAATGTTTATTTATTTTTGAGACAGAGAGAGACAGAGCATGAATGGGGGAGGATTGGGGGGGAATGTGTCAGAGAGAGGGAGACACAGAATCCGAAACAGGCTCCAGGCTCTGAGCTGTCAGCACAGAGCCTGACGCGGGACTTGAACCCATGGACCGCGAGATCATGACCTGAGCTGAAGTCGGCCGCTTAACCGACTGAGCCACCCAGGCGCCCCTAATGTTTTTATTTTTGAGAGAGAGAGAGAGAGAGAACGCACAAGTGGGGAAGGGGCAGAGAGAGAGGGAGGCACAGAATCCAAAGCAGGCTCCAGACTCTGAGCTGTCAGCACAGAGCCTCACATGGGGCTCTAACTCATGGACTGTGGGATCCTGACCTGAGCTGAAGTTGGATGCTTAACTGACTGAGCCACCCAGGTACTCCTGTTGAGACTTTTTTTTTTTTTTTTAAGATTTTGTTTTTTAAGTGATCTCTACACCTAATAGGGGGCTGAAACTCAACCCCAAGGTCAAGAGCTGCAAGCTTCACTGATTAAGCCAACCAGGCACCTTGTTTTGACTTGTTTTATGGCTGGGTGTATGTCTGGTTTGGTTAATGTTACATAAGCATTTGAGAAGAATGTGCATTCTTTGTTAGATGGAGTGCTTTATAAATGTGAATTAGGTCAAATTATTTGAGTGTTAAGTTTCTGTATCCTTATTGATTTTCTGTACTTGTTTGTTCAGTTATAGAGAGTAATTTTGGAATGTTAAGTATAATTTTTCATTTGTCTTTTTATGTTCTTAATTAAAAAAAAATTTTTTAAATGTTTATTTACTTTTGAGAGACAGAGACAGAGCGCAAGCAGGGGAGGGGCAAAGAGAGAGGGAGATACAGAATCCCAAGCAGGCTCCATGCTGTCAGCAGGAAGCCTGATGCGGAGCTCGAACCCACAAACCATGAGATCATGACCTGAGCCAAAGTCGGACACTCAACCAACTGAGCCAGGTGCCCCTCATTTGTCTTTTTAAAGTTTTGTCTGTTTTTCTTCATGTATTTTGAAGTTTTATCAGGTGCATATGCATTTAGGATTGTGGCATATGTTTTAATGTTTGTTTATTTTTTGAGGGAGAGAGTGTGCATGCAAGCCAGGGAAGGACAGAGAGAAGGGGGCGGGGGTGGACAGAGGATCCGAAGTGGGCTCTGTGCTGACAGCAGCGAGCCCATTGCCGGGGCTTAAACCCACGAACCCTGAGATCCTGACCTGAGCTGAAGTTGGAAGCTCAACTGACTGAGCCACCGAGGCACCGCCATGCTGATATGTTTTTGACATGACAGTTTTAGATGTGAATTCTACATTCTTATTATTTTTTTTCTGTAGGAAATATGTCTTTTCTCTGACTAGTCATAAGGTTTTTTATTATTGGTTTTTCAATAAATTGACTATAGTGTACCTTCATCTTGATTTGAGGTTATCCTGGAGGTGTTTATTGAGTTTCTTGAATCTGTGGGATTAAAGTTTCCATCAAAATTAAGAAATTTTTGGTCATTATTTCTTCTAATAATTTTTTAGTTCATCTTCTTATGTGGTACTCCAGTTGCATATATGTTAGACCATTTAATATTGTCCCACAGTCACTGTGATCCTACACATTTTTTCTTTTTTAATTGTGCTGTTATATGGTTTTTTATTCTCATGTCTCCATATTAATAGATCTTTTAAAAATTTATGTGTTTTCTTCACTGTCCTATGTCATATTAATCCCATCTAGTGTATTTTTTGATTTCTGAATTGTATTTTTCATCTTTTGAAGTTCCATTTTGCTCTATGTTGTTTTTTTCCTTTCTCCTTTCTCTCTTTGTTTTGTATATGTTTTTATTTAAATGATTGTAGATATTTAGAATAACTAATGCTCTTTTTTGCTAATTTCTCTTTCATTCTGAGATCTGTTTTTGTTGACCAAGTTTTCTGTTAGTTATGGATAGCATTTCTTGGTTTTTTTGGTATGTCTTTTTCTTTTTTAACAGATTCTATTTTATTTTAATTTTTTTAAGTTTATTTATTTTGAGAGGGAGCATGTGTGTGAGAGTGGGGAAAGGGCAGAGAGAGAGAGAGGGGGAGAGAGAGAGAATCCAAAGCAAGCTCTGCACAGTCAGCATGGGGCCTGACATTGGGCTTGAACCCACAAACGGTGAGATCATAACCTGAGATGAAATCAAAAGTTGGACACTCAACTGAGTCAGCCACCCAGGCTTGCCTAAAATATTTTATTTTTAAGTAATCTTTACATCCAATATGGGGCTTGAATTTACAACCCCAAGATCAAGAATCACATGCTCCACTGACTGAGCCAGTCAGATGTCCCTGCAGTTTTTCCTTTTTTTAAAAATATGGAACACTTCACAAATTTACATGTCATCCTTGCATATGAACCTTACTAATCTCTGTGTCATTCTAGTTTTAGTATATGTACTGCTGAAGTCAGCAGTTTTTGGTATATCTTTTAATTTTTGATTGAGTTTAGTATGTTCTCCCCTCTTTTTTTTTTTTTTATTCTGAATTTTTTGCTTTTAAAGAACATTACACTTTGTCTTGATGGGCACTTGCTTGTGGATTGCCTTAATCCCTTCAGGAATGCTAATTTAGCTCTGCTGGTAAGTTATGACCGTTTTGGGGACTCTACTGAGTTCTCTAAGTCTCTAAGGATTCTCCACCATGGTTGAGTTGGAACTGAGACCATCTTCTAGCCTGTGTGACCTCTGGGAGTTTAGCTCCCCCGTAGTTGTTCTTTGCCTGGCCTTACGGAGTTTCAGGAAACCTGTGCATGTGCAGCTTTGTATTCAGCCAGAGATACTGGAAGGCATCTGCTGAACAGTTCTGAAATTCTTTCTCCAGAAAGTCTACTTTCTCTATTTCAGTTGGCTTGGCCTTCCTAAACTCTGATCTGTCCTTTTTTTTTTTTTTTTTTAAATAACTTTAAAATTTATTTATTTTGAGAGAGGGAGAGAGACTGTGAGCAGGGGAGGGGCAGAGAGAATCCCAAGTAGGCTCCACACTGTCAGCACTGAGCCCAGTATGGGACCCGAACTCAAGAACCATGAGGTTATGACCTGTGCCAAAACCACGAGTCGAATGCTTAACCAGTCGAGCCACCCAGGCACCCCTGATATTTGTCTTCTTTGCTCAGAGACTGCTGTGCTTTTCTTGGAATCTCTTTGCCTATACTGCATTCTAGAAAGTGTTTCTAGGTAGAAAGCCAGTAACCCTAGAACTTACCTTGTTTCACTTCTAGCAGAGATTGTGGTCATGTACTGCCTCTTGTGCAGTGTCTAAAAAGGAATTTTATATTTTTCCAGCTTTTCAGATCTTATGACAGGAATATAAATCCTGTCCCAATTACTCTATCATCGCTCAGAAACAGAAGTTGATCCTGAAATTGCATATACCAAGTTTCAAAACGGTTTGATTGGCTTAAATTTTGTCATAATATGAATAGCCAATATTGTGATATTCTTTTTTTTTTTTTTTTTTAAGTTTTATTTATTTAAGTAATGTCTACATCCAACATGGGGCTGGAACTCATGACCGTGAGACTAAGAGTTGTGTGCCCCTCTGATTGTGGCAGCCAGGTGTCCCTGGTGGTATTATTTTTGATTGAATTGTGTCAGCACATACTTGACGTATTTCCACTCTTTCTTTTGCCTTTTGGAAGAGTTAGTGGGGTCAGTGGAAGAATATAACTCATACAGTAGTAAGTGAATGCAGAATATGTAATAAAATAGATACAAAGTTGCATGAGGATTTTTCTACAGTATCTTATTGTGTTAGTGGAATTGATGAAGAATTTACATACAAGATAATAATTGAAGTATATTTAGAAGGGTGGATAAGATTTATAGGCAGAGATGGTGCGGATAGCATTCCAAGTGAAGAAAATAGCCCTAATATACATGATGTCATTGGTGAGAAATAAGCTCACAAGTATCAATTGGACCCAAGTTGGGAGAACTCTGAAAAGTCACCCTGGAGAAGATTATAATAGTGAAAATTTGTGGGTTCATTTGAAGTTTTTGAACAGGAGGATTGAGTGATACTTTCGAGGTGCTTTAGAGATCTGAAATGAATCAAGAGTGCTGTATTCATTATGGTCTTTGTTTGCAAGCAGAAAAGTGATGGTGACTATCTTATGGAGAAATGAAAGTCATTGTAAGGCTACTAAATTGCTCATAGACTCAAAAGGAAGGCTAGAGAGCCAGTCTGGGACAGTTCTTGGGATCTTGATATCAGGAATGAATTGACATTCTAAACAGGAGGCCACCAGAATAAATTAGTGCCATCCATTTTCCCCCCAAACTTTTTTCATTTTGCTCAAGATTCCAGACTCTGAAAACAGAGAGTGGGGTTGGCTTAGCTTGGTTCATGTCCAATCATCTGTAAGAGCAGAAGTAGCATATTTATTTCTTTTGGATTTAATTTTTTTAAGTTCTCACTACACCCAGCATGGGGCTCAAACTCACAACCTCGAGATCAAGAGTCGCACATTCCACTGACTGAGCCAGCCAGGCGCTCCAGAGCTAGGCATATTTATACATAGTTTTGTCTAGGCAGAGGAGAGGTTATTTCCCAGAAGGAAATCCGTACCTTTACTAAAATGTGGGTATACATTCTGGGAGGCCCATATGACTATGGGTGTATGTCATAATGGATTAAGGGGGAAAGACGAGATTAGAATGCTTGTTTGGGAGGCTTTTTTCTCTAGACCAGACAAGAGGTGACAGAGACCTCAACAAAAAGTAGTGGCTATGTGATTGGCAGTAAGGGTTTGGAAATGAAGAACACTGTGGAGGTAGAATTTTTAAAATTTAGTAACAAATGCTTCTTACTCATTCAAATACACATGATCCTAAAAGTACTAGGTGATTGGCAAAAAGTCAATGATGAGGTATAGTGAAAACCATGTGATAGTAGGCAAATTACTTAGCTTTTCTGAACCTCAGGTATAATTTAGGTTGATAATTATTTTAGGGCAGTTGTGACAATTCAATAAAATAAGCAAAATGCCTGGAATATAACAAGATTTTCTTGCTAAGCAGAAAAACAGGGAGGATTTCTTTTGATTGTATTTGGTTGGGAGGTGCTTATATGTTGTTATAAGCTATAAGGAGGTGCTATATGTTGTTCCCTCTGAATACACAGTATTAGAATCTAATGCCTTTCTGTTTAGCGAATTTTATGCAAACAGAAAGGAAACATTCTGGATTAGAAGTTAGTTTTAGATTTAGGGGTTCCTGGGTTGCTCAGTCAGTTGAGGCTCCAACTCTTGATTTCGGCTCAGGTCATGGTCTCAGGGTTCATGGGATCGAGCCCCAAGTCAGGCTCTGTGCTGACACCACGGAGCCTGCTTGGGATTCTCTCTTTCCCTCTCTCTTTCCTCTTCCCCTGCTTGTGGGCATGCTCTCTCTCAAAATAAATAAACTTAAAAAAAAAAAAAGAAATTAGTTTTAGATTTAGAGTTTTTTAAGTAAGCCTTTTATATTTATTTTATAATTTTAGACTTACAGAAAAATTATAGCTAGTGCAGTTCTCATGTACCTTTCACCCAACTTCCTCTAATGTTAACATTTTATGTAAGAGTGTTCTATTTGTCAGAATTACAAAGTTAATACTGATATGAAACTGTAAATTATTGACTTTATTCAGATTTATCCAGATTTTCCCACTGAGGTCATTTTTCCTATTCCAGGATCCAATTCAGGATATTACCATGCATTTAGTAAATTTAGATTTTTAATTCCATGTCTGTTATTAAGTGTGACCTTAGGCAACCACTGAACCCTTCAGGCCCTTCTCCATAATGTAAATATTGACTTAAAGGATATCTAATTTTAATTTTGTAGTTTTAATTTTCTGAGTCTGTTTATATCTGTCATACAGTATACTTTTTATTTTGAAAGAGATTTTAAGATCTAATCAATACACCAGATCTTGTTGACAGTAAAAAAAATTCAATTTTTATCTTGTAACTTTAGCATTAAAGGAAAACTATATATTGAGATTTGGGGAAACTCACAAGAGCTTTTTCTTCTATTTGAACAAAAAATGACAAAAAGGTAGGGTTTGTGTTTTGACTCATTTTCTCTGTAAATACTAGTTAACAGATTCTCTATTTAGTTATGTAATGATTGAAAGGAAAGTCCAAAACATTTGTATTGTTAAACTGTTCATTTTGGGAATATTAGGGAGGACACGAAGCTTAGAAATGTAACTTGAAGTAGATTAATATAGTAGAATTTATGATGAAGATAATTGAGAACAGATATATCCTAAATACAGTTAAACTTTGGATTGCCAGTAACTTGTTCGGTGAGTGTTCTGAAAGACGAGCAAGCATTTCTAATAAATTTTAACTCCATAAACAAGCAATGTCTTGCAATTCGAGTAGTAAGTATGCAGTGCTGAATGTCACATGATCACAGCTGAGCCAGTGGTTCTTCTTTCTCTCCCTCTCCCTCCCTCCCTCCCTCTCTGTCTCTCTCTCTCTGTCTCTCTCTGTCTCTCTCTGTCTCTCTCTGTCTCTTGCTGTGGGACCATGAGTGATTGTCTCCCATTTTTGGATGCTCGGTCTCAGGCTGAGGTGTTTGGCAGAAATCAGTGATTTTTCAGAACTTTGGAAGGTGCCCACAACTGGCACTAGTGTATTTTTTGTCACTTCAAAGCACCTACGGACAGACAGTCCTTTGCATTTGCATACAGGAGTAAGCTTAGGAATGCTTTGCTTCATTCTAGGTCAGGCTGCCTACACATATAGACCCTTTCCTCTACTGCCTTATTGCCAGTTACATTAAATACAGTATATAACAAGTTTATTAATACTGTACTATATGAACATCCATGCGAGTGTATACAATGGCCCCTGTGCAGAGAAAGATTCTACTGAACCAATAGATAGCAGTGATTCTGTCAGTGATAGTGAAAGTCGTCTTACACAGTAACCCTTCTCTCCCATGTCTACCTCACACCAGCCATGAAGGTTTTCAAATATAAGTGCAGGTTAATTTGTTTATTTTTCTTTATATTTTGTATTTTCTTTATTATTTTGTATTATAGTATTGGAAATCATTTTTATATGAGTATTTTTGGGTTGTGGAATTAATCATCTGAGTTTCCACTATTTCTTATGGGGAAATTTGCTTTGATATACCTAAGTGCTTTGGATTAAAAGCATATTTCTTTTTTTTTTTTTTAATTTTTTTAATGTTTATTTTTGAGGGAGTGAGGGAGAGAGAGACAGAGACAGAGACAGAGACAGAGTGTGAGCTGGGGAAGGGGCAGAGAGAGGGAGACACAGAATCCTAAGCAGGCTCCAGGCTCTGAGCTGTCAGCACAGAGCCCGATGCGGGGCTCGAACTCACAAGCCGCATGATCATGACCTGAGCTGAAGTAGGTCGCTTATCTGAGCCACCCAGGTGCCCCTTAAAAGCATATTTCCAGAGTGAATTATACTCTTAAACTAAAATTTTACTGTAATCTAAGTAGTTCATTTTTTGTTGCTTATTAGTGCTTCTCAGGTTTGGGCATGATTTGAAAAATGTTAAATTGTTTATATTTTTTTTTTAAATTTTTTTTTTTCAACCTTTTTAATTTATTTTTGGGACAGAGAGAGACAGAGCATGAACGGGGGAAGGGGCAGAGAGAGAGGGAGGCACAGAATCAGAAACAGGCTCCAGGCTCTGAGCCATCAGCCCAGAGCCTGACGCGGGGCTTGAACTCACGGACCGCAAGATCGTGACCTGACTGAAGTCGGACGCTTAACCGACTGCGCCACCCAGGCGCCCCAAATTGTTTATATTTTTAAGTTGTTGCCCCTTTTCACTTCCATACTAGGTTAAGGAGAATATCCTATTGGAAATAATCTTAAGACAGTTGTATTTTATCTCTTGGATTCTCCTATTCAGAAATGTTGAACACAATGTACCAGTAGCCTTGACTTACAAATAATTGACTCTGATTCAAAAGTAGGTTCTATTAAATGACTTCATTACTTTTAAGGATCTTGAATTGTAATATTTGACTATTGTATTATTCATTTTCTTTTTTTTTTTTTTGTATTATTCATTTTCTTAAATTTACATTTAGTAATTGTGTAAGGTCTCATTATTTATTCTAATCCAACAATTCCCAACCTTTGGTTTACCAAAAAATGTTTATGAAAAATTGTAGATATATATAGGTTTGATGAAGGGCCCAGGAGTATGCATTTAAAAAAAAAAAATACTAGGCAGTTTTTATGCAGGTGGCTGTGGACTACACTTTGAAAAAACATAACTGTACATAAAGAGTTTTTATTTACTGTCACAATTCTTGTATTAAAACCATATTTTTCATTGTTTACCTGATTTCTGTATTGACTCTTACATTTCTTGAATGCCTGCTATGAGAGATGTTGTATTAGGTATATCAGATCAAAGATTAATAAGATAGCTTCTGCCTTTAAGGAGCTCAGTAAGTCGTTGGGTGAGATCGGTAAACAATTCAGAGCAGTCAGATGAGTGCTAACTGGGTATAAGCAAACCTTATGGAAGCATCACACACACACACAGACACACACACACAGACACACACACACACACACACACACACACACACACACACTTTGCCTGGAAGAATTAGGGTGGGAAAAGTTTCCCAGTGGAGATGATAACCAGAGATTGAAGAAAGTAGAGGAGTTTAGATAACATCAAAATAAAAAGCTTCTGCACAGCAAAGGAAACAATCAACAAAACTAAAAGGCAACCTACTGAATGAGAAAAGATAGTTGCATATGACATATCTGATAAAGAGTTAGTATCCAAAAATGTATAAAGAACTGATACAACTCAATACCCCAAAACCAAATAATCCAATTCAAAAATAGGTGGAAGAGGGGTGCCTGGTGGGCTCAGTTGGTAGAGCATACAGCTCTTGATCTCAGGGTCATGAGTTTAAGTCCGATGTTTGGTGTAGAGCTTACAAAAAAAAAAAAAAGGGCAGGAGACATGAACAGACATTTCTCCAAAGAAGACATACAGATGGTCAACAGACACATAAAAAGATGCTCAACATCACTTCTCATCAGGGAAATGCAAATCAGAACTACAATGAGATAGCACCTCACACCTGTCAGAATGGCTAAAATCAAAAAGACAACAAGTGTCGTCAAGGATATGGAGGAAAAGGAACCCTAGTGCACTGTTGGCGGGAATGCAAACTGGTTCAGCAGCTGTGGAAAATGGTACACAGGTTTCTCAAAGAGTTAAAAATAGGGGTGCCTGGCTGGCTCAGTTGGAAGAGCACATGACTCATGATCTCAGGGTCATGAATTCAAGCCCCATATTGGGCATAGAGATTACTTAAATAAAACTTAAAAAAAAAAAAAGTTAGAAGTACCCTATGATCCAGTAATCGCACTACTGGATATTTGCCCCCAAAACACAAAAGCACTAATTCAGACTAATGCACCCCTAGGTTTATTGCAGCATTACTTATATATTTATTTTTTTAAAAAAAGTTTATATATTTTGAGAGAGCAAGCACGAGTAAGGGAGGGACAGAGAGGACAGAGTGAGACTCCCAAGCCGACTTTGCACTGTCAGCAGAGTCTGATGCAGGGCTTGAACTCACAATCTGTGAGGCCATGACCTGAGTCAAAGTCAGGTGCTTAACTGACTAATGCTGCCCCTATTGCAGCATTATTTATAATAGCTAAATTATGGAAGCAGCTTATGTGTTCATTGATAGATGAATAGATAAAAAAGAGGTGGTATATATATATACAATGGAATATTATTCAGCAGTGAAAAGGAATGAAATCTTGCCATTTGCAACAACATGGTTGGAGCTAGAGAGTATAATGCTAAGTGAAATAAGTCAGAGAAAGACAAATAACATGATTTCATTCATATGTGAAGTTTAAGGAACAAAATAAGCAAAGGAAAAAAAAGTAGAGACACAAACCAAGAGACAGACTTTTTAAAAAAATTTTTTTAATGTCTTTATTTTATTTTGAGAGACAGTGTGAGCGGGGAAGGGGCAGAGGGAGAGGGAGACACAGAATTAAAAATTTTAAGTAAATAAAAATAATAAAAAAAGGGGGCACCTGGGTGGCTCAGTTGGTTTAAGTGTCTGACTCTTGATTTCAGCTCAGGTCATGATCTCATCGTTCGTGGGATTGAGCTCTGAGTCAGGCTCTGTGCTGACAGCATGGAGCCTGCTTGGGATTCTCTCTCCCTTTCTCTCTGCCCCTCTCCCATACATATGTGTTCTCTTTCTCAAAATAAACATTAAAAAAAAAGTAGAGGAATTTGGCATGAAGTGCTTACTGGTTATGAGCACTATGTTCTCTACACATAATTCATTTAACCCTCACAAAATGACATAGGTATTACCATTTCCCCTATTGTAGAGTTGTGAAAAATTTGAGGTCAGAGAAATTAAGTTGCTTGCCCAATAAGTTAACTGCCAAGAGTTGGTATGTTGGCAGATCCAGTTTTGGGATTTAGATATTATAATTCTAGAACCTGTGTTTTTAGTTACTGTGTGTTCAAGGCTCTGTGGTAAAAGGAGCATGACAATAAACTGAGAGGTCTGTGTCATCAGAGCACAGGAAGTTGGAGTTGAAACTAGCGAGGTAGGGTGGGACCAGATAATGTAATTCCTTTAATGTTAATGATTTTTGTTCCAACTAAAATACAATGTAAAGGGATCGAACACTTAAGTAGAGGGAATGACGTAATCAGATTTGCATTTTGAAAGGTCATTCTAGTTGCAGTAGACCAAATGGATTGGAGAAGGGCCACGAGTGGATGCAATGGCACTATTTAGGAAGTTGTTATAGTAAGGCAGCCCAAATGAGATAAAGTAGTAGCCTAGGTGGAATAAGGAGGAAATTGTGGAGATGTAGGAAAGTGGGTCAATTTGAGAAAGATTTAGGAGGACAGATCTACAAAATGTGATGATGGATTAGGTTATGGGTGAAGGAAAGGGAGTTGTTGAAAAATAACTCTTAGGTTTCTGAACTGCTGAATTGAATATATTAGGTTGGCTCACTGTTCTATATAGTCACAGAATGATTAGTTTGAGTGATTAGACTATGTTGAGTTAGAAGTGCCTTTGAGATATTAAAGTGGAGATGTCAAATACATAGCTTTATAGTACCTTTGAACTTTCTGCATAGTAAATAAATGAGGTGTCCATTATTTTGTCCCTAATAGCATAGCTGATTGGTACTTTTTCAGGGCTTTATCATAGTTGTTATCTCTTGAATCACTGGTAATAAAAAAGAATGTAAATAGAGTTTGGCTGTCAGTAGAGCTAATAAAAGAATGTGAAAATATTCTTCAATCTAGAAAGCAATTAAGACAAGTATGTTAGGACAGTTCTCCTTTGGATAATGGCAGAACTAAGAATATACCCTGATAAGAGACTAGGGAAAAAGAGGGCCAAAAAAGGCTAATCTAAATCTAAAATGACAATTTAAGAGCAATCTAGTTTGAATATTGAAGTTACATATTTCCTTCCTTTTGTTAATAACGGAATTATTCTTGACTTACCTAAACTACAATTACCCAAGTTACTGTAGATGTACAGTGGGATTAGTTATACCAGAAGCGAAATGTTTTTTTTTCTTCATTTCTCCATCATAGTCATTTGATGCTGTGCTGATAAATCAGCATAGCATTACTTTATACATTCAGGCATATTGTATATTTTAACTATTCACTTTAAATTTTCTTGAAAAACAGAAGAGGTCTGACTAATATTTCTTTAAGTTAAAGCTATTCTCAGATTATTAGATTTTGTTTATTGAATTTAGAGCAGTAGTTTCCCTTTATCAGAAAATATTGCCACTCTTAAAAGTATTGTGATACTGGACAAGACTAAGCTTTTGATGAAGATTTTATATCTTGTAGGTATTGTAATGTTGGTTTCTGTGTTACTAATATTTTATTTATTTTTGTAAGCTTTTTTTGTAAGATTTTTCTTTCTAAGTAACCCCTATACCTAAAGTGGGGTCAGACTTAACAACCCTGAGATCAAGAGTTGCATGTTTCACCAACTGAGCCAGCTAGCCAGGTGCTGTTTTACTGTTATTTTAAAGTTCTCTGGAAAAAATAGTTTTAAAGATAATTCATATATAGATATAGAATATTTGGAAGATAAAAGCCATCACTGAATTTACCACCTAGAGATATCACTGTTTTGGTGTATTTCCTTTACTGTTACTTCTCTGTATTTATTTTTATTTTTTTATTGTTAAAAAAATTTTTTTGTGTTAACGTCTGTTCATTTTTGAGAGAGAGAGTGTAAGCAGGGGAGGGGCAGAGAGAGAGGGAGACACAGAACTCAAAGCAGGCTCCAGACTCCACACTGTCAGCACAGAGCCAGATGTGGCTCTCAGACTCAAGATCTGTGAGATCATGACCTGAGCTGAAGTAGGACCCTTAACTGACTGAGCCACACAGGTGCCGCTACTTCTCTGTATTTTTAATGTACAGACCATGTAGAGTGTAGTAGTTAAGAATGGAAAGATTCTAGAATTAAATCCCATAGGTTCAGATTTCTGTTCCATCACTTATTAGCTATGTGATTTTAGCAAATTTATTTCTCTGAATCTTGAGTTTCAAAATTTGTAATATGAGGATATAAAAGTAAATACTACTGTTTGCTGTGTGCCAGTTGCTTTACTAAGTGAAAAATCTGAATCTTCATAACATCTCTATTTAAGAGGCACTTAATAGTGCCTTTATAGGGCGCCTGGGTGGGTCAGTCAACGACTTCAGCTCAGGTCATGATCTCAGGGTTCATGGATACGTGCCCTGAGTCAGGCTCTGTGCTGACAGCTCAGAGCCAAGAGCCTGCTTCAGATTGTGTCTCCCTTGCTCTCTGCCCCTCTCCTGCTCGCTGTCTCTGTCCCTCTCTCAAAAATAAACAAATGCCTATAAGAGGATAAATTAAATAATGGATGTAATGTACTTAATATAGTGCTTAGATAAGAGACTCTTAAAAACTGAGAACAAACTGAAGGTTGATGGGGGGTGGGAGGGAGGGGAGGGGAGGTGATGGGCATTGAAGAGGGCATCTTTTGGGATGAGCACTGGGTGTTGTATGGAAACCAATTTGACAATAAATTTCATATATTAAGAAAAAAATAAAGAATGTTAACCCCCCCCCCAAATAAATAAAAATAAAAATAGTTCATCCAGTGTGTATATCTTTGACAAGAAAAAAAAATAATATAGTGCTTAGGACATAATAAATGTCACTTATGTGTATTTTGAAAATTGCATTGTACAGTTTATTAAAGCTTTTATTGTGGCCACCTTCTCATGCCATTAATACTCCTTGAATGAAACTGGAATTTTTAAAATGGCTTACAGAAATTCATCAAATGGATTCATTTACTCATTTCTCTAGCAATAGACCTTTAGATTGTTTCTAGCTGTTTAGCTCTTAAAAATAATGCTATTATGAACATATTTGTTATGATTATTTTTTTAGTTTCCAGAGGTAGAGTTGAGTTAAAGGGCGGGAGTATATTTTTATATTGATATCTAGCGCTGCATTGCTTTCCTGAAATGCAGATCGGTGTACATTCTTTTTTCATGTTGTTTAAATAGTTATTAGCTTTTCTTTCTTCCCCTATTTTTTTTTTTTTTTTTTTTGAGAGAGTGTGCGTGGAGGAGGGGCAAAGGGAGAGGGAGAAAGAGAATCTTTCTGAAAATTATTTATTTATTTTTTATGTTTATTTTTGAGAGAGAGAGAGAGAGAGAGAGAGAGACAGAGCATGAGCAGGTGAGGGGCAGAGAGAGAGGGAGACACAGAATCTGAAGCAGGCTCCAGTCTCCAAACTCCAGGCTGTCAAGCAAAGAGCCCGACTTGGGGCTTGAACTCCTGAACCATGAGATCATGACCTGAGCCAAAGCCAAGAATCAGACCAACCGACTGAGCCACCCAGGCGCCCCGGGAGAAAGAGAATCTTAAACAGGCTCCATGCCCACTCAATACTGAATACTTTGGAACTGTTTGCGCTGGGCTTAATCTCACAACTGTGAGATCATGACCTGAGCCGAAATCAAGAATAGGCCACTTAACTGACTCAACCACCCAGGCACCCCTAAGATTGTAAGTAATCTCTACACCCACCCTGAGGCTCATACTTCCAGCCCTGAGATCAGCATGCTCCACTGCCTGAGCCAGCCAATTGTCCCTGGAGTATGAAGTCTTTGTTGGGTTTATCACCCTGAGCTCCATAGAGGTGGGCAGCAGCTTTAAGCACAGAACTGTCATTTTTACCTCCTGCGCTTTTCGGATCCTCCAGAGTGGGCAGCTCCGGTATGATAGTGGTAGTCTGCATCCCTAGGAGGCGCCCCAGCTGCGTTGCCCCCATCTCCTAACTTTTTTATTTTGAGAAATATAAGATAGATTGGAAAGTTGCTAGAATTGTGCAGTGAATACCCATTGTACTCCTTACGAACATTCACCAGTTGCTAACGTATGTAACTATCGCTGTATTACATAGATACTGACTTGATTCCCCTGAACTATTTGAGTTCATTGCAGACGTGATTGTAAATACTTACGCATTTATTGCATAAGAACAAGGTCATTGTCTCACTAAACACAATAAAAGTGCCACAGGAATTTTAACAGTACAATACTCTTATCAAATATACAGCCCATATTCAGGTTTTTCTAGTTTGTCACAATGATGTCTTTTAAGGATGGATTTTCCCCCCAATCGAGGACCTACATTGCATTTATTTGTCATATGTCTTTGGTTTTCTTTAACTTCTGGAACATTTCCCTGGTCTTTTTGGTCTTTCATGATATTTTGAAGAATGCAGGTTAGTTTTTCAACTAATTTCCATTTTGACAGATTATCATCTTTGTGAGATTTTAAAATTTGTTAATATGGAATTGTAGATATCTAAATAGTTTGGTAGTCTTTTTTCTTCCCTCCAAATCTTTGACCCAGTAATTTTTTATAAGAATATTTTTCAGGGGTGCCTGGGGGGCTCAGTCAGTTGAGCATCTGCCTCTTGATTTCAATTCAGGGCATGATCCCAGGGTTGTGAGATCGAGCCCCGCGTCTCCCCATCTCCCCTGTGCACACTCTGTCTCTGCCTCAAAAAAAGAAAAAAAAGAATGGTTTTCAGTGTATGCAAGAAATTTTGAAAAATCTAAATGAAAATAAATCTCCTCTGCAAAGTTGTAACACTTGTAGATTTTGAGTTATACTAAAACTTAAATTTCTGCATCATTCCTACCTGGCAAGTTTCTAGCACTTTGAAGAATCATTGAAATTCTAATGTTTTTTATTTGCATTGTAAAAATTCTTACAAACTGCATTCGTTGAAAGAACTAACTAAAAATGAAGAAAGCAAAATGAAGAAACAAAATGAAGAAAATAAGTCTATACGTTCTAGGACTCATGTAATAGCTGTCAGCATTTTAGTCTATATGCTTCCAGTCTTGAGGGAATCAAAGTGTATGTGTGGGAGACATTAAAAGAATTTTGTATCAGGGTGTCTGGCTGGCTCAGTTGGTAGATCACGCAACTCTTGATCCTGGGCTTGTAAATTCAGCTCCCACATTGGATGTAGAGATTACTTAAAAATAAAATCTTAAAAAAAAATTTTTTTTGATTTGTAACACGGTGCTGTAATTTGCTTTGCCCTCCTTTACTAGTGGTTGCATTATTAAACAATGAAAGAATGGACAAGTAGAAGTGTTATATGATCTTATTAATGGGAAACAACTGGAAAGAGCAGCTCTTATCAGTCAGCATTTAGATTCTTCCTAAGTACTGTAAATAATTCTTAATGGTTGTATCATACAGTTGTTTTTCTAGTTCTCAGAATATCTGTTGATTGGGGATGAGGGGACATTAGAGAGGTGAGTGCTTGTGGAATTGCAGATTATGAAAATCTTAAACTTTATTTGGAACTAAGTTTCATGTAAGTGCTATGGCCAGAAAATGAATTTCTTACCTTAATTTTTTTTAATTTTTTTTTTTAACGTTTATTTATTTTTGAGACAGAGAGAGACAGAGCATGAACGGGGGAGGGGCAGAGAGAGGTGGAATTCACACAGAATCCGAAACAGGCTCCAGGCTCTGAGCTGTCAGCGCAGAGCCCGACGCGGGGCTCGAACTCACGGACCGTGAGATCATGACCTGGGCCAAAGTCGGTCACCCAACCAATTAAGCCACCCAGGCGCCCCTATTTATTTTTTTAAGTTCATTTATTTATTTTGAGAGAAAGCGTGAGCAGGGCAGGGGCAGAGAGAGAAGGAGAGAGAATCCCAAGCAGGGATTCCCCACCAGCGCAGAGCCTGGTCCGGGGCTCGAACTCACTTGCCATGAGATCATACCTGAGCGGAGATCAAGAGTCAGATGCTTAGGAGCACCTGGGTGTTTCAATCAGTTAAGCGTCCAGCCTCGGCTCAGGTCATGATCTCATGGTTTGTGAGTTTGAGCCCTGCATTGGGCTCTGTGTTGACAGTGTGAAGCCTGGAGTCTGCTTTAGATTCTGTGTCTCCCTCTCTCTGCCACTTCTCCGCTCATGCTGTGTCTCTCCATCTCTCAAAAATAAACAAACATTTTTTAAAAATTAAAAAAAAGACACTTAACCTACTGAGTCACCCAGGCACCCCTAAAGATTTAATTTTTATTTTTTTAATTTTTGTTTTTTAATTAAAAAAACCCTTTTTTTTTAAAGTTTTTTATTTGAGAGAGAGAGAGTACAAGCAGGATAGGGGCAGAGAGAGAAGGAGGAGAATCCCAAGCAGGCTCCACACCATCACCACAGAGCCCCATGTGGGGCTTGGACTCAGGACTGTGAGATCATGACCTGATCCAAATCAAGAGTCAGATGCTTAACCATCTGAGCCACCCAGGTGCCCCAAATTTTAATTTTTAATCCAGCGTGGGGCTAAAACCTGCAGCCCCTTGATCAGGAGTCACATATTTCGCTGACTGAGCCATCCATGCACCCCTCAAATTGTATTTTCAAATCTAAGACTCAAAAGTTGAAATTACCTTTGGTCCATGGGGCTGCAGAATGGATGTTGTATTATTAGCAGATATGAAAACAGCATTAATCTCATTGTATATCTCCATGTACTTGGGTGACCAGATGCATTGTCAATGAGCAGTAATATTTGAAAGGAATCTTTTTTTTTTCCCCTTGAGCAATAGATCTCAACAATGTGCTAATAGTACTCAGTAAATCATGTTGTAAACAGATGTGCTGTCATCCAGGCTTTGTTCCATTTATAGATGACAGGCAGAGTAGGTTTAGCGTACTTCTTAAAGGCATTAGGATTTTCAGAACAGTCCATGAGCATTGCCTCAACTTATAGTCACCAGCTTCAACAGTCCCTAAACAAGAAAGTTAGCCTGCCCTTTGAAGCTTTGAAGCCAGGCATTGACTTCTCCCAAGTATGAAAGTCCTAGAAGACATTATCTTCCAATATAAGACTGTTTACTTGACACTGAAAATCTGTTGTTTTTAGTGTAGCCACGTTTATTAATTATCTTAGCTAGATCTTCTGAATAACTTGCTGCAGCTTCTACATCAGCAGTTGCTGCTTCACCTTGTACTTTTATGTTATGGAGATGGCTTCTTTCCTTAAACATCACGAACCAACCTCTGCTTGTTTCAAACTTGTCTTCGGCAGCCGCCTCAACTCTCAGACTATACAATTGAAGAGAGGTAGGGTCTTGCTCTGGATTAGACTTTTGCTTAAGGGGATGTTGTTGCTGGTTTGATCTTCTATCCAAACCACTAAAACTTTCTCCATGTCAGGTTAATATCCAGAATATATAAAGAATTTATACAACTCAACACAAAAAATCCCAAATAATCTGATTTAAAATGGGCAGAGGAACTGAACAGACATTTTTCCAAGGAAGGCATGCATACTCATGCCAATGGACACGTGAAAAGATGCTCAACATCACTTATCATCAGGGAAATGCAAATCAAAATTATAATGAGATATCACCTCACACCTGTCAGAATGGCTAGCATCAAAAAGACAAGAAATTGGGGCACCTGGCTGGCTCAGTTGGTGGAGCATACGACCTTTGATCTCGGGGTTGTAAGTTTGAGCCCCACGCTGGGTGTAGAGATGACTAAAAATTAAAAAAAAAAAAAAATGAAAAAAGGCAAGAAATAACGAGCGTTGGTGAGGATGTGGAGAAAAAGGAAGTCTTGTGCAGTTGGTGGGAATGTAAACTGGTGCAACCACTGTAGAAAACAGTGTGGAGGTTCCTCAAAAAATTAAAACTAGAAATACCATATGATCCAGTAATTCCACTACTGGGTATTTACCCAGAGGAAATGAAAACACTAA